>NC_053390.1:634154298-634505479 GCF_905171765.1 Bufo bufo
CTCTGTACGTGTTTTGTATTATTTTTTTAAATTTTTTTCATTTTTTTACAGCTGCCAAAATGATGTCTTATCTGGAACCCTCTAGTCAGAAGCGAGCAGTGGAGCTGGCCACCATGTTGGATGAATCCCTCTCCAACAGGAGCCTCCAGGTAAGATCTGCTCTCACAATGTGTGTGTTCAGGGGTTTTTCTCTTAGGTTAGCCCAGGGATGCTCAACCTGCAGCCCCTAGCTGTAAATCTACAACTCCCACCATGCCCTGCTGTAGGCTGTTCGGGCATGCTGGGAGTGGTAGTTTTGCAGCAGCTGGAGGGTCGCAGTTTGGGCATCCCGGGCTTAGCCAGATCGGAGAGTGAACCCAAAAAAGGTAAAATCTGGTTTTGGCCTATGAAAGGCAACTGCACCAAAATTATAGTGGTAGGTTGTGGTGGCTCACTAGCAAGTAGTTAAGGTATGGTGCTGCAAGCTCATATAGAGGGAATCACCCCACCCTCTCTTAAAGGCAAATGTAGTAATAGGAAAATGAGCGAGCACTCATACACTTGGCAACCAGATTGACATCTGCAGAAAATATTTATTAAATCCCCATAAAATACAAGTAATAAAATTTATAAGAACAATGTAGCAATAATATACAACATTACAGTCACATATATTGTGGTAGATATGATCGACACTATATTCATATGACTCAATAGTGTCGATAAATTCAATAATATATATCACACCAAAAAACTTCAAGTATATGCTGTTATTTGGGAAGAGGGGGTATTCTCTTCTAGCGCTCTATCCCAATTTGGGAAACTGAATGTCACTGAAAGTGTTGTAGGTGTATTCACTGGGAGCGCAATATGTTCATAAAGTGTCCACAGGAATCCTGATAATGTGAAAAGTCCCTTATAGCATATCCTTTTAAGCTCGATATGAGCTTTGGATTGAAGAAAACTTTAAATCAATGTTTGGCTTACCGTCTAGCGTTGCTTCAATGGAGCTTTAAATATTTGCCGGCTTATTCAGTCGCTCCATACAGCAAGCTGGTTTAAATTTCGCGGGAGTTCCAAAGATCGCGGGAGTTGTCACTCTGTTCCGCAATTTCCTTTGGTGCAGCTTTCGACGATAAGAATAGTTAATCCTTTACTGTAGAGATTTTCTTCTGTATGGCCATACAATATTATCGGAGGCTTTTCAATGCAGGTACAGCACTTGTTTCACCATACGCGTTTCGGGTAGATTCACTCTCCCTTCCTCAGTGGTCCACTATTCTTATCGTCGAAAGCTGCACCAAAGGAAATTGCGGAACAGAGTGGCAACTCCCGCGATCTTTGGAACTCCCGCGAAATTTAAACCAGCTTGCTGTATGGAGCGACTGAATAAGCCGGCAAATATTTAAAGCTCCATTGAAGCAATAGGGAGACAGCAGATGCTAGACGGTAAGCCAAATATCGATTTTAAAGTTTTCTTCAATCCAAAGCTCATATCGACCTTAAAAGGATATGCTATAAGGGACTTTTCATATTATCAGGATTCCTGTGGACACTTTATGAACATATTGCGCTCCCAGTGAATACACCTACAGCACTTTCAGTGACATTCAGTTTCCCAAATTGGGATAGAGCGCTAGAAGATAATACCCCCTCTTCCCAAATAACAGCATATACTTGAAGTTTTTTGGTGTGCTATATATTATTGAATTTATCGACACTATTGAGTCATATGAATATAGTGTCGATCATATCTACCACAATATATGTGACTGTAATGTTGTATATTATTGCTACATTGTTCTTATAAATTTTATTACTTGTATTTTATGGGGATTTAATGAATATTTTCTTCACATGTCAATCTGGTTGCCAAGTGTATGAGTGCTCGCTCATTTTCCTATTACTACATGCACCAAAATTATGTATCTTCCCACATCCAAAATTTCTCTCTGAGGCTTAGTTGAAATCAAAGCGTCTCGCCAATAGTGACAACCAATTCCATTGCCATTCGGGCACTCTTTATTAAGGTCTATGTGGTAGAGCCTCTACAAAGACTCTTAACAGGCTTCTCTTTTTACTGGAGGCAAACGTTTTGGAAAACACATGGATGAAATAATTTCTGAGGCTCCAAAACGGTTTCAGACTTTAGCAACCTCTGATTCATAAAGACTGTCATTTAATCACAATCCTGCAGGCTCCTCCTGTATCCACCAAGCCCTCCACTTCCAAGTGCTCTTTGGTCTGATGGTCCCTTCCCTTTTGGGTCTCCAGCCAAGTCTACTGCTATTGAAGGCGACTTGGCAGGCTTACATGGCGACACAAGGTTTGAGGATGTGCTGTTGGAGTACAAGATACAGTTCTCTTCTCTTCCCTCAAGTTTTTTTTTCCCCCATTGACACCTTTGCATTTCCCACCTGTGCATATGTTGTTTTTCAGGACGTACTTGCACTTCACCATTAGGGTGTGATCGTCCTAATTCCTGTCTCTGCACACTTTCAGGGGTTTTATTCAAACAACTTCACTGTCCCCAACAAGGGGTCCATCCTGCTGTAGGTTCTCTCAATTTCCAATGTGCCACCTTTGCCATGGCTCCCTGTGTCATTTTAGTCTCTAGATTACCTTTAAAAGCCCGTTGGGTGTTCTTTTGGCTGTCAACCAGGATATTCTCAAATCATGACCAGCAGGTGGGCCCTGAGGATTGGAGTTGAGGAACACTGTCCTGATCGACAGCAAGCTTCTGTCTCTCCGGTCTGCAAAACCACCACCACCTGGTTTTCTGTGCATACCTTCCCCAGGTTTTATTAGATCCATACCTTGGCATTCTCTGATGTCAGCCTGGATCGCAAGGTGCTTCAGACTCCACTTTGTTAGGCAGTTTGCACAGCAGCTTCCTTTTCTTTTTGGCCTCATTCCCACTCTCTGGGGCTGCTTTAGGACCTCTCATGGTGCTGCATCCCCTAATGACCTTAAGAAAATTGGATTGTTGTTCTTAATGTAAAATTTATTGGATTAATTGGGGACACAGCTCCCACCATGTTTTGTGGTCTTCTTTCACATGGTTGTGTTTTTTCTTTTTTTGTTAGTAGTCTTCTGGTTTTCTCATGAAACTAGGCCACTGTTTTTCTTGCTACTGTTTTGCTTTTCCTATTTTCTTGGGACAACCCGATTAGCTTAATGTCTGTAGAAGGGGAATTACCTGCTTAGGTGGAGCCAACACCTTTTTTCTCGCCCAGTTTCCTTGGGGGACACAGAAGACCTTGGGTATAGCTCATCTCCATAGGAGGCGTGACACTAAGTGAAAACTGTTAAGCCCCTCCTCCACAGCTATACCCTCAGCCTGGAGAGAGAGACTGCCAGTTTTTGCTTAGTGTCCAAGGAGGCAAGACACTCCCTGCTCTGCAGGGCTGTTTTCTCCTTTGTTTAAATTTTGATTTTTACTTTTTTCTTTTCTTTTTGTTCCAGACCATCAGGGACAACAGAGACGCACTAGACCTCTCTGTTCTCCCGGGGTTGAGCTGCGACAGTGCCGGTCACCCGCACTGCTGCCTCCCCCACAGAAGGCAAGGTGGATCAGGGCAGCCCAGCTCCCCTACATCCCGCCAGCGCAAGGGTCGCCCGCACGCCAAGTCCCTCTTCCAGCGTCCTGCCACTACGGTGCCAGTAGCTGAAGGGGCGACCCTGCTGGAACGGACAGAGGGTGAAGACGGCTGTGGTAAGAGAGAGGCTTCTCCAGCCCTACGTCCCCCCACCCCTCCCCCACCCTGGTCTCCTGCGTGACTGTCCCCCATATTGGGCCTCTGGACCCTTCTGTCACTGCTGGACCTAGGCTGGCCTATGGGGTGCTGCAGGGCGACAATCTACTCCCTGCTCCCTCTCCGCCCTTCCTGGCCTTCATAGGACATCGCAGCTCCCACGCTAGCTGCAGAATGCTGCGACATAGGTTCAGCCACATTGCCTACCGGCGTCCCTCCTGGGAACGCTGCACTCGCATCAGCGGGCACCCGATCTCGGGGTCCCCCCATCCCCTTACCGATGCGCTGCTCTGGGCTGGGGGCCCGTTCCTGAAGGCAATGGCGTAAATTTTGCAGGCTTCCCGGCCTGCTGGGCCGCACCTCCGGCGGCGCCCCTTCCCGGCCTGCTGGGCCGCACCTCCGGCGGCGCCCCTTCCCGGCCTGCTGGGCCGCACCTCCGGCGGCGCCCCTTCCCGGCCTGCTGGGCCGCACCTCCGGCGGCGCCCCTTCCCGGCCTGCTGGGCCGCACCTCCGGCGGCGCCCCTTCCCGGCCTGCTGGGCCGCACCTCCGGCGGCGCCCCTTCCCGGCCTGCTGGGCCGCACCTCCGGCGGCGCCCCTTCCCGGCCTGCTGGGCCGCACCTCCGGCGGCGCCCCTTCCCGGCCCCCGACTGTTCTGGCCTGTGGGGTAGACTCCCGGTCGGCCGTCGGCAAATTCCGGTCGGCCGGGCGCAGCAAATTTTGGCCTAGGCTTCGGGCCTACTGGGCCGCATTCCGGCGCTCCACCTGGGCCCCTGACTCTCCGGTCCGCGGGGTGGGCTCCCGCGGCCGGTATGTACAAGCAGTCCACTCCGGACGCGATTCCTGGCGGCCCCGGTCAGCCGGATGCCGCAAAAAATTTAGGCCCCGGCTTCACGGCCTACTAGGCCGCAAAATTCCGGCCTCTGTTGGAGGGGGCGGGAACTTCTCCAGGCGCGAATTCTTCCCGCCGGGGGGTTCCTCCGCCCCCAGGGGATCACAGCGCCGCCCTCCAGCCGGGATCCCTGTTAACTCTTTAGGTACAGGCCGGCTCCCAATGGGCCTGTATGGTTGGCCCCCCCCTTTTTTTCCTGTCAGAGAATCTGTGCTCTATATGGTGGCTCCCCTTTAGCCTCAGAGAGGCTGTGTTTTTTTTAAAAAAAATAATAATAAAAAAAAATTCTTCTGGGCTGCGCAGGACGCTGCAGCCTCATATCAGTAGTGCATGCCCTCTTTCCACAGGCGGCATGGTGTTGCGCTCCCAGCCTGCGTCGCTGCTAGGGCTTTTTCCCCTTTTAGGCGGTTTTCTTGCTGTCTTCCAGGATAGGCGCTGGCCAAGTGCATGCGGCCCTTCCATAGGCAGCATTCATCACCCTCTCCAGTTAGGTGCCTGCCATGTGCATCCCCCCCCCTCCTAGGCGGGATACTGCACTCTCCCTGGCTGCCGGCTGGCCATGTGCATAACCCCCTTCTTAGGCGGAATACTTCACCTTCACCGGATACGGTGCTGGCCATGTGCACGACCCCCTTCCATAGGCGGAACACTGCACTCTCACTGGATTCGCTGCCGGCCATGTGCGTGACCCCCTTCCATGGGCGGAACGCTGCACCGTCACTGGATTCACTGCCGGCCACGTGCGTGACCCCCTTCAATGGGTGGAACGCAGCACTCTCACTGGATTCGCTGTCTGCCATGTGCGTGACCCCCTTCTCTAGGCGGAACGCTACACTCTCACTGGATCTGTTGCGATCATGTGCATGACCCCCTTTTTAGGCGGAATACTGCACTCTCACCGGATACGGTACTGGCCATGTGCACGACCCCCTTCCTTAGGCGGAATGCTGCACTCTCACGGATGTACTATGTTTGTACTATGATGTACATATGTACTATGCTGCACTCTCACTGGTTTTGCTGCCGGCCATAGGCATGACCCCCTTTCATAGGCGGTATGCTGCACTCTCATTGGATTAACTGCCGGCCTTGGGTATGCCTCCTTCCCTCAGGCGGCATACATACATGTTTTCTCGCAGGTACGTTGCAGGCCATGTGCATGAACCCCATACATGGCAGGGTGCTTGCACTCTCGCTGGATCCGCTGTCGGCCATATGCATGACCCCTCTTCCGTGGGCGGTGTACGCACTCTCGCTGGATTCGCTGCCAGCCATGGGCATGCCTCCTTTCCTCAGGCGACATACGCACATTCTCACTGACTGTGTTTGTCTCCCGCCAGTACGTTGCTGGCCATGTGTATGACTCCCATACATGGCGGGGTGCTCGCACTCTCCCTGGATGAGATGCTGGCCATGTGCATTACACCCCCCCCCCCCTCCCTTTTTTTTTCTGGGCAGCATGCTACACTCTTATCGGATACGTTGCTGGCCATGAGCATGGCCCTCTAACATGGGGGGAACGCTTGCACTCCCATTGGATACGATGCTGGCCTTGTGCGTGACCACCCCTCATTCCATGGGCAGAATTTGGCACGCTCATGAGATTCATGACTGTCCTTATATGTGCTGTACTGGACTTGTACATGTCCCCCTTCATTGGCAGAGTAGTTGCACTCTCGCAAGTTCAGTGTTGGGTGTATTATTGCACATTCACTTAATGCTAAGATAACCCTGTGCATGTCCCCCTTTCTCTAGATGGACCTCCTGGTTTCCTGCTGGATTATATGGTATGTCCTGCTTCTCTGAAGTAGGTACGGCCTTAGGCATCACTCCCTTTTGGGACGGCCTTTGCACTCTTGCCGACTGCAGTTTGCCAGGTACATTCCCCCCTTTCGGGGCGGACTGCTTGCGTTCTATCGCATGCCATACTAGGCTTGTGCATAACTCCTTTTCAGGTTGCACTTTGCAATCCCATACATGCTGTGGCATTCTGTGGCTGGCCCTTTTCGCTGAGTAACCTTTTTGCAGTGAGCGGACGTTCTTGTGCGTTGTTTGGGCCGTATATGCCTTCTCCTCCTGTAGGTGGGTTGGCCTTCTCACTGCTTACGGGGCTGCTCGTACGTATGCCTCACCTCCTTCCTGCGACATACTTTTTTCTTGGGATACGATGCTTGCCACAAGTCTTGCACTCGTCTCTAAGGAGTTCATTCTGTCCACCTGACCCGGACGGGCTCTACTTGCTCTCTGCTACACGAGCTGGGTGGTACTCATTCATTTAGTTGGCCCTTCATCCCAGAGAATGTTCGTGGTTCCTAGATGTGTGCGTCCTTCCGCGACATTGCTTCCCTGCGCTAGGGGTCACATGATCGAGAGTGCTGTTGTCTGCAGTGCCCCTCGAATTCTTTGTTGGCTCTGGCGGGACTGCGGTTCCCTTGCCTACTGCAATTTCCTCCTCTTCGGATGCAGTGTGGTATGAGTCATTCCTCTTGGCGCCTCTACGCTTGTCTGATCTACTACCAGGTTCGGCCGCTCTTCTCGGGAAGGTCACCCAACTTCTCTTGGGTGCTCGATTTACCTAGGTCCGGAGGACCTCCACCTTGGGTTCTTCAGGGTATTCGCCTTCTGCGAGGCGGTGAACCGGGCGTCTCTGTGTAGCGGGGTTCTGCTTTTGAGCTGTCCTATGGCTTCCCTGTTG
Organism: Bufo bufo; assembly: GCF_905171765.1. NCBI lineage: Eukaryota > Metazoa > Chordata > Amphibia > Anura > Bufonidae > Bufo > Bufo bufo. Next base: position 634,161,618 of record NC_053390.1, read on the forward strand.
CCCACTCTTCCTTTCGGTTGAAGGGTGTTATGCCGGCCTCTGTCTCGACTACCTTATCTCGCCGGCTCCGTTTGGCTCCCGCTCGGTACAGATCACTCTGATGTGGCTTCTGCCCCGCCAGACTTCAGAGGCTGTTCCTTCACTGTCCTCCCCTCTGGGGAGAGCATGGTTGTTCATGTGGATGGTTCCGGTGTTCCTTTTGGCCTCGTACTGTCTCCCTTGTTCACACTGGCCGTATTAGCTGTGTGCCTATTTACCGAGTCTACCGCGTTCTGTCCTCCCGCTGGGTGCAGATTGCGTTTTTTCCATTCTAAACAATGGTCCTGCTGTAGACTTTCCTTCTCGGTAACTAAGGGGGACTACCTTTCGGTTCAGATTGTCCTTTGATCTCCCACACCGGGACTGTAGAACATGGCTACATCAGCATGGACTTTAGCCTGTCTTGTCCTGGCATCTGGCGGATGCTGGGCGGACCCTTTGGTTCCTTTCAGTCTGTCCTTCTGCTCCCCCACTCGGGTGGATACGGGACAACGTTGCTCGGGTGCCGATGGGAGCAGTTTTGTCGACCCTTCTGCCCGTGTTACTGGTCTGCGCCTGATCACATTGGGTTTTCGGCCGCTTGCCAGGCGACTCCAGCGGGCTCACTACTGTTCACTCCTGGCAGTGTTTCGTCCAGGATCTGTCATAGGACTTGGTTTTTTTTTTGTCTGGGGTTCTGTGGGAAGCTGTGCATTCCCCACTCTGACTTTCTCTCCCCATGGTTCTGTCTTTTTCCAGTCCGGCCTGGGCCTGGGACTCCTTTACTTGAGGTGTCAAGTGTCGGCGCTGTTTTTCCTCTTCCAGCGTTCCCCGGCCCTCTGGGCCTGTCAAGACCTTCTTCCTCGGAGTGGCTCTTTGGTTCCTCTGTACTGTCTTCCGGTACCGCCCTGGGAACTACATGCTGAGTTCTCGGCGCTCCAATCTTTTCCTTGGAGCAGTTACAGAAGTTCTCTCTACCCCTTCTGTCCTGTACGGTTGTGTTTCCGTAGCCGTCGTGTCTCTGATGGGTGCCTGAATGGCTGCCCTTCTTGTTCCAAGCCTTCTGTCTTTCCCCGGGACAGGGCTGTTCTACATCCCGTTTTCTTCCTTCCTTCCTTCTGAAGGTGGTGTTTGCCTTTCGCTTCAACACTTCACCGTTTTGGACGTTGTTTGGGCCTTGCCGTTTTTACTTGGAGATCTCCGACTCTTGTCGACGTTCGGTCTCTTGGGTTCCCAGGAGGTCCGCGCATAGGGTTGACTGACTCCAGGGGGGTTTTCCTCCGCTTTATCAGATTGGCTGTTGCTGAGGTTACCGCACCAGGGGCAGGTTTCTGCTTTGGTGTCACCGTTTATTTCACCAGAGCGGTCGGTGCCTCCTGGGCCGGAGGCATTGGGCTTCAGCCATGCATCTGGGCAAGGCGGCCACTGGTCTCCTTGCACGCCTAACCGTGTTCTACAGGGTGCATACTCTGGCTTCGGAGGATGCTGCCTCGGCCCGCCTGGGTCTGCAGGCGGCGGTTCCTTGATGCCTTCGGGTGCTTCGCCTTGCTGCTGTGGTCCCTCCCCCTTTTGGACTGCTTTTGAAAGTCCCAAGGTCTTCTGTGTCCCCCAAGGAAACTGGGCGAGAAAACGAGATTTTTGTATAACTTACCAGTAAAATCTCTTTCTCGCTCTTTCCTTAGGGGACACAGCACCCACCCATTCATTGTTTTTCTCTGTACGGTTTCCGAGTTTTTGTTACCCGTTGGGTAGTTGGCTTGTTGGTTCCTTGTTGGACTTTGCCTTTTCTCACTGCTTGGACACGCAACTGGCAGTCTCTCTCTCCAGGCTGAGGGTATAGCTGTGGAGGAGGGGCTTAACAGTTTTCACTTAGTGTCACGCCTCCTATGGAGATGAGCTATACCCAAGGTCTTCTGTGTCCCCCAAGGAAAGAGCGAGAAAGAGATTTTACTGGTAAGTTATACAAAAATCTCGTTTTTCCCCCCTACCTAGTGACAGGGCTTATACCCATGGTGCAGAGTCCCCCCAATGAATCCAAGGAGAAAAGGATTTTATGGTACTTACAAAAAAAGCCATCGTTTTTTTTTGTTGTTTTTTTTGCCACCGCAATGCTTATCTGGCAAAAAGGTGTACATGAATACATATTTCCCTTGATATGAATGTTTCCATTGAAAACATTGTGCTTTTACATGGCCAAGCGTTAGGTACAATGAATGTTAAAGGTGGTTGCATAGCCCCTCAAGTTATGAATAGTAAAGGTCCCACCTAGGCATCCTGTTGCAGAACCAAAGGACATACCATGACATATTAACCAACGTGGTGTTCTCACCAATGAAGCAAATTTCAATCGGTGAGAACATTTTTAGTACCATAGAGACAATAATAAATTTGGTTGCATCCTTAACCACCTCAGCCCCCCTAGCTTAACCCCTTAAGGACGCAGGGCGTATCGGTACGCCCTATTTCCCGAGTCCTTAAGGACTCAGGGCGTACCGGTACGTCCTAACTTGAAATCAGTATTCCGGCGCCCGAGGGGTTAAACGGAACGGGATTTCGGCTGAAATCCTTCAGCCGGCATCCTGTGACAACGCCAGGGGGGGTCATGTGACCCCCCCGTGTCGGCGATCGCAGCAAACCGCAGGTCAATTCAGACCTGCGGTTTGCTGCGCTTTTTGCAGTTTCTGATGCCCTATAATCTATATTTTTCACCCCCCCCTGCACCCCTGCACGATTTTATGCCGGCGGGTGGTGCGGGGGGGGGGGGGTCGCATGCGGGGGGGGCGCTGCGGGAGGCGGGCGGTGCGGCAGGCGGGATCGCGATCCCCCGCCCGCCTCCCCATGAATGATCGTTGGTGTCTAGTGGTTATTCCAGGGTGCCAGCACATTGCTGGCACCCTGGTATAAACGGCTGACATCTGTGCAGATGTCAGCCGTTTAACCCTTTCCATACCGCGGTCCGTACGGACCGCTGTATGGAAAAAGTTAACTGTCGTCGGTCAGGGAGCTCCCTCCCTCTCCATCGGGGGGGCTGCTGTGCCTTTGCAGCCCCCCGATGGAGAGGGAGAGAGCCCCCCGACAGCCCCCCTCAGCCCTGTGCTTACCCTTCCCCGTCTGCGAAGTTCTGAGCAGACGGGGAGGGTTCCCATGGCAACAGGACGCCTGCTCAGGCGTCCTGCTGTCCATGGTGCTGAACAGATCTGTGCTAAAAGCATAGATCTGTTCAGTGTAAGTAAAATACAGTACAGAACAATATATATTGTTCTGTACTGTATTATACAGACATCAGACCCACTGGATCTTCCAGAACCAAGTGGGTCTAGGTCAAAAAAAAAGTGAAAAAAAGTGAAAAAAGTTAAGATAAAAAAAAAAACATTCATCACTGAATAAAAATTAAAAAAATTAAATACACTACACATATTAGGTATCGCCGCGTCCGTAACGACCTGATCTATAAAACGGTCATGTTACTTTCCCCGCACGGTGAACGCCATAAAAATAAAAAAATAAAAACTATGAGAAAATTAAAATTTTGCCCACCTTACTTCCCAAAAAAGGTAATAAAAGTGATCAAAAAAGTCATATGTACGCCAAAATAGTACCAATCAAACCGTCATCTCATCCCGCAAAAATCATACCCTACCCAAGATAATCGCCCAAAAACTGAAAAAACTATGGCTCTCAGACTAAAGAAACACTAAAACATGATTTTTTTTGTTTCAAAAATGAAATCATTGTGTAAAACTTACATAAATAAAAATAAAGTATACATATTAGGTATCGCCGCGTCCGTATCAACCGGCTCTATAAGAATATCACATGATCTAACCCCTCAGGTGACCACCGTAAAAAATAAAAAATAAAAACGGTGTAAAAAAAGCCATTTTTTGTCATCTTACGTCACAAAAAGTGTAATAACAAGCGATCAAAAAGTCATATGCACCCCAAAATAGTGCCAATTAAACCGTCATCTCATCCCGCAAAAAATGAGACCCTACTCAAGATAATCGCCCAAAAACTGAAAAAACTATGGCTCTTAGACTATGGAGACACTAAAACTTTTTTTGGTTTTAAAAAGGAAGTTATTGTATAAAACTTATATAAATAAAAAAAATTGTATACATATTAGGTATCGCCGCGTCCGTGACAACCTGCTCTATGAAATTACCACATGATCTAACCTGTCAGATGAATGTTGTAAATAACAAAAAAAAAAAAAAAGTGCCAAAAAAGCTATTTCTTGTTACCTTGCCGCACAAAAAGTGTAATATAGAGCAACCAAAAATCATATGTACCCTAAACTAGTACCAACAAAGCTGCCACCTTATTCCGTACTTTCTAAAATGGGGTCACTTTTTTGGAGTTTCTACTCTAGGGGTGCATCAGGGGGGCTTCAAATGGGACATGGTGTCAAAAAAACCAGTCCAGCAAAACCTGCCTTCCAAAAACCGTATGGCATTCCTTTCCTTCTGCGCCCTGCCGTGTGCCCGTACAGCGGTTTACGAACACATATTAGGTGTTTCTGTAAACTACAGAATCAGGGCCATAAATAATGAGTTTTGTTTGGCTGTTAACCCTTGCTTTGTTACTGGAAAAAAAATATTAAAATGGAAAATCTGCCAAAAAAGTGAAATTTTGAAATTGTATCTCTATTTTCCATTAAATCTTGTGCAACACCTAAAGGGTTAACAAAGTTTGTAAAATCAGTTTTGAATACCTTGAGGGGTGTAGTTTCTTAGATGGGGTCACTTTTATGGAGTTTCTACTCTAGGGGTGCATCAGGGGGGGCTTCAAATGGGACATGGTGTCAAAAAAACAGTCCAGCAAAATCTGGCTTCCAAAAACCAAACGGCGCACCTTTCACTCTACGCCCCGCTGTGTGGCCGTACAGTAGTTTACGGCCACATATGGGGTGTTTCTGTAAACGGCAGAGTCAGGGCAATAAAGATACAGTCTTGTTTGGCTGTTAACCCTTGCTTTGTTAGTGGAAAAAATGGGTTAAAATGGAAAATTAGGCAAAAAAATGAAATTCTCAAATTTCATCCCCATTTGCCAATAACTCTTGTGCAACACCTAAAGGGTTAACAAAGTTTGTAAAATCAGTTTTGAATACCTTGAGGGGTGTAGTTTCTTAGATGGGATCACTTTTATGGAGTTTCTACTCTAGGGGTGCATCAGGGGGCTTCAAATGGGACATGGTGTCAAAAAAACAGTCCAGCAAAATCAGCCCTCCAAAAACCAAACGGCGCACCTTTCCCTCTACGCCCTACTGTGTGCCCGTACAGTAGTTTACGGCCACATATGGGGTGTTTCTGTAAACGGCAGAGTCAGGGCAATAAAGATACAGTCTTGTTTAGCTGTTAACCCTTGCTTTGTTAGTGGAAAAAATGGGTTAAAATGGAAAATTAGGCAAAAAAATGAAATTCTCAAATTTCATCCCCATTTGCCAATAACTCTTGTGCAATACCTAAAGGGTTAACGAAGCTTGTAAAATCAGTTTTGAATACCTTGAGGGGTGTAGTTTATAGAATGGGGTCATTTTTGGGCGGTTTCTATTATGTATGCCTCGCAAAGTGACTTCAGACCTGTAGTGGTCCCTAAAAATTTGTTTTTTGTAAATTTCTGAAAAATTTCAAGATTTGCTTCTAAACTTCTAAGCCTTATAACATCCCCAAAAAATAAAATATCAATCCCAAAATGCTACAAACATGAAGTAGACATATGGGGAATGTAAAGTCATCAAAATTTTTGGGGGTATTACTATGTATTACAGAAGTAGAGAAACTGAAACTTTGAAATTTTGCAAATTTTTCAAAATTTTTGGTAAATATGGTATTTTTTTATGCAAAAAAATTTACTTTTTTGACCCAATTTTAGCAGTGTCATGAAGTACAATATGTGACGAAAAAACAATCTCAGAACGGCCTGGATAAGTCAAAGCGTTTTAAAGTTATCAGCACTTAAAGTGACACTGGTCAGATTTGCAAAAAATGGCCAAGTCCTTAAGGTGAAATAGGGCTGAGTCCTTAAGGGGTTAAAGAGGACCTTTCACCGATTCTTACCCTATGAACTAACTATACAGACATGTGGAGCGGCACCTGGGGATCTCACTGCACTTACTATTATCCCCGGGCGCCGCTCCGTTCTCCTGATATGCCCTCCGGTATCTCCGCTCACTAAGTTATAGTAGGCGGAGATACCAGTCCCTAAGTTATGGTAGGCGGAGTCTGCCCTAGCGCTGGCCAATCGCAGCGCAGAGCTCACAGCCTGGGAGGTTATTTTCTCCCAGGCTGTGAGCTCTGCAATGCGATTGGCCAGCGCTAGGGCAGACTCCGCCTACCATAACTTAGGGCAGGGGTCTCCAAACTTTTCAACAGGAGGGCCACATTGAAGATTTTACAAGTATTCGGGGGCCGGAAAAAAAAATCAGTTATGTATTAAATTAAATGTATATATTTTACATGGATCGTTTTTGTAATCAGCATGATATGACTGAGAACAAAAGAGAAAAAACTTTAGCAAAACAACGCAAAGACACCCGTGTCCCTATCAGCGGTGTCCCCATCAGCACAGCGGTGTCCCCATCAGCACAGCAATGTCCCCATCAGCACAGCAATGTCCCCATCAGCACAGCAATGTCCCCATCAGCACAGCAATGTCCCCATCAGCACAGCAATGTCCCCATCAGCACAGCAATGTCCCCATCAGCACAGCAATGTCCCCATCAGCACAGCAATGTCCCCATCAGCACAGCAATGTCCCCATCAGCACAGCAATGTCCCCATCAGCACAGCAATGTCCCCATCAGCACAGCAATGTCCCCATCAGCACAGCAACGTCCCCATCAGCACAGCAATGTCCCCATCAGCACAGCAATGTCCCCATCAGCACAGCAATGTCCCCATCAGCACAGCAATGTCCCCATCAGCACAGCAATGTCCCCATCAGCACAGCAATGTCCCCATCAGCACAGCAATGTCCCCATCAGCACAGCAATGTCCCCATCAGCACAGCAATGTCCCCATCAGCACAGCAATGTCCCCATCAGCACAGCAATGTCCCCATCAGCACAGCAATGTCCCCATCAGCCGTGTCACCCTTAAGCACAGCAATGTCCCCATCAACGATGTCCCCATCAGAACAGCAATGTCCCCATCAGCGGAGTCCCCATTAGCAGCTGATAGGGGCCACCACTGATGGGGACACTGCTGTTGGGGACGCGGCTGATGGGGACACCATTGATGGGGACACCCGTGTCCCTATCAGCGGTGTCCCCATCAGAACAGCAATGGCCAAATCAGAACAGCAATGTCCCCATCAGAAAAGCAATATTCCCATAAAAAAAAAAATATTCCCATCAAAAAAACAATATTCCCATCAGAAAAACAATATTCCCATCATGGGGACACCCACTGATGGGGACGCTGCTGTTGGGGACATTGCTGTGCTGATGGGGACACCACTGATGGGGACGCTGCTGTTGGGGACATTGCTGTGCTGATGGGGACACCACTGATGGGGACACCATTGATGGGGACACCCGTGTCCCTATCAGCGTTGTCCCCATCAGCACAGCAATGTCCCCATCAGCGGTGTCCCCATCAGCACAGCAATGTCCCCATCAGCACAGCAATGTCCCCATCAGCACAGCAATGTCCCCATCAGAACAGCAATGTCAGCATCAGCACAGCAATGTCCCCATTAATGATGTCCCCATCAGAACAGCAATGTCCCCATCAGCGGAGTCCCCATTAGCAGCTGATGGGGACACCACTGATGGGGACACTGCCTTTGGGGACGCGGTTGATGGGGACACCCGTGTCCCTATCAGTGGTGTCCCCATCAGAACAGCAATGTCCCCATCAGAATGGGGACGCTGATGGGGACATTGCTGTACTGATGGGGACACCATTGATGGGGACACCTTTGTCCCCATCAGCAGTGTGCCAATCAGCGGTGTCCTCAGCAATGTCCCCATCAGCACAGCAATGTTCACATCAGCAGTTTCCACATTAGCAGCGTCCCCATCATTGCTGATGGGGACGCCGCTGTGCTGATGTGGAAACCGATGATGGGTCACCGCTGATGGGGATACCCATGTCCCCATCAGCGGTGTCCCCAGCAATGTCCCATCAGAACAGCAATGTCCCCATCAGCAGTGTCCACCGCAACATCCCCATCAGCACAGCAATGTCCCTGTCAGCGGTGTCCCCAGCAGCATGTGTCCCCATCACCGCTGATGGGGACACCTCTGATGGGGACATTGCTGTGCTGATGGGGACATCGATTATGGGGTTACCGCTGATGGGGACATTGCTATCCTGATGGGGACACCATTGATGTGGACACCCATGTCCCCATCAGCAGTGTGCCAAACAGCGGTGTCCCCAGCAATGTCCCCATCAGAACAGAATTGTCCCCATCAGCAGTGTGCCCATCATCGCTGATGGGGACACCTCTGATGGGGACATTGCTGTGCTGATGGGGACACCCGTGTCCTCATCAACGGTGTCCCCATCAGAACAGCAATGTCCCCATCAGCACAGCAAAGTCCCCATCAGCAGTGTCCCCAGCAGCACAGCAATATCCCCATCAGTATGTGTCCTCAGCAGCTTGTGTCCCCATCAGCGCAGCACAGCAATGTCAGCGTTCCCCATTGTGTCCCCATCAGCGTTGTGCAACACTTGCCTCCGCTGTAGCCGGCTTCTGCTCCTCTTCTTTTTTTTTTCTTCTTGGACTCCTGAGTCCCGACTCCCGCCCGCTGCTACACACGTGGATTTGTTATTTCAAACAGCGGGCGGGAAGAGGGGAGGTGCCGCACCTGTGACGTCACTGGTTGCCGGGACATCGGCGGTCCCAGCAGCCAATCAAAAAGCACAGCGTGACAGCATGGGCGGTTGTGCGGCTTTCGTTCCTGCAACCTGTCAGCTGCGGGCGGGCGCGGAATCGAACACACAACACAAGCGTGACAGCATGGGCGGTTGTGCGGATTTGGTTCCTGCAACCTGCCAGCTGCGGGCGGGCCGGATCGAACGCACAAGCGGGCCGGATGTGGCCCGCGGGCCGGGGTTTGGAGACCCCTGACTTAGGGAACGGAGATACCGGAGGACATAGCAGGAGAACGGAGCGGCGCCCGGGGATAATAGTAAGTGCAGAGAGATCCCCGGGCGCCGCTCCACATGTATGTATACTTAGTTCATAGGGTAAGAATCGGTAAAAGGTCCTCTTTAAACACCCTTAATGACCAGACCACTTTTTACAATTCTGCACTACCCTACTTTCACGGTTTATTGCTCGGTCATACAACTTACCACCCAAATGAATTTTACCTCCTTTTCTTCTCACTAATAGAGCTTTAATTTGGTGGTATTTTATTGCTGCTGACATTTTTACTTTTTTTTTTTTATATTAATCGAAATTTACAGAAATTTTAGCAAAAAATGCAATTTTTCACTTTCGGTTGTAATTTTTTTTAAATAAAACTACATTTCTATATAAATTTTTCTCTAAATTTATTGTTCTACATGTCTTTGATAAAAAAAAAAATGCAATAAGTGTATATTTATTGGTTTGGGTAAAAGTTATAGCGTTTACAATCTATGGTACAAAAATGTGAATTTCCGCATTTTGAAGCAGCTCTGACTTTCTGAGCACCTGTCATGTTTCCTGAGGTTCTACAATGCCCAGACAGTAGAAACACCCCACAAATGACCCCATTTCGGAAAGAAGACACCCTAAGGTATTCGCTGATGGGCATAGTGAGTTCATAGAACTTTTTATTTTTGGTCACAAGTTAGCGGAAAATTATGATTTTTTATTATTTATTTTTTCTTACTAAGTCTCATATTCCACTAACTTGTGACAAAAAATAAAAACTTCCATGAACTCACTATGCCCATCACGAAATACCTTGGGGTGTCTTCTTTCCAAAATGGGGTCACTTGTGGGGTAGTTATACTGCCCTGGCATTTTAGGGGCCCTAATGCGTGAGAAGTAGTTTGAAATCAAAATGTGTAAAAAATACCCTGTGAAATCCTAAAGGTGCTCTTTGGAATGTGGGCCCCTTTGCCCACCTAGGCTGCATAAAAGTGTCACACATGTGGTATCGTCGTACTCAGGAGAAGTTGGGCAATGTGTTTTGGGGTGTCTTTCTACATATACCCATGCTGGGTGAGAGAAATATCTCTCTAAGGCCTCATGCACACGACCGTATTTTTTTACGGTCCGTGATCCGTGACCGTTTTTTCGTCCGTGGGTCTTCCTTGATTTTTGGAGGATCCACGGACATGAAAAAAAAAGTCATTTTGGTGTCCGCCTGGCCGTGCGGAGCCAAACGGATCCGTCCTGAATTACAATGCAAGTCAATGGGGACGGATCCGTTTGACGTTGACACAATATGGTGCAATTTCAAACGGATCCGTCCCCCATTGACTTTCAATGTAAAGTCAGGAGTTAATATACCATAGGATCTGAGTTTTCTCCAATCCGATAGTATATTTTAACTTAAAGCGTCCCCATCACCATGGGAACGCCTCTGTTAGAATATAACGTCTGATTTGAGTTACATCGTGAAACTCAAATCCGACAGTATATTCTAACACAGAGGCGTTCCCATAGTGATGGGGACGCTTCAGGTTAGAATATACTAAAAGAACTGTGTACATGACTGCTGCCTGGCAGGTGCTGCCAGGCAGCAGGGGGCAGCCCCCCCCCCCCGGTAGTAAACACATTGGTGGACAGTGCGGCCCCCCCCTCCCCTGTAGTTAACTCGTTGGTGGCCAGTGGGCCCTCTCCCCTCCCTCCCCCTCCTAATTAAAATCTCCCCCCCCCCTATCATTGGTTGCAGCGGAGAGTACCGATCGGAGTCCCAGTTTAATCGCTGGGGCTCCGATCGGTAACCATGGCAACCAGGACGCTACTGCTGGGCCGGTTGCCATGGTTACTTAGCAATTTGTAGAACCATTATACTTACCTGCGAGCTGCGATGTCTGCGTCCGGCTGGGAGCTCCTCCTACTGGTAAGTGACAGGTCTGTGCGGCGCACAGCTTTTATGCAGACGGATCTTCGGATCAGTCTGTATAAAAAGTAACCTACGGATTACGGACACGGATGCCAATCTTGTGTGCATCCGTGTTCTTTCACGGACCCATTGACTTGAATGGGTCCGTGAACCGTTGTCCGTCAAAAAAAATAGGACAGGTCATATTTTTTTGACGGACAGGATACATGGGTCACGGTTTCGGCTGCAAAACGGTGCATTTTCAGATTTTTCCACGGACCCATTGAAAGTCAATGGGTCCGCAAAAAAAAACTGCACAACGGCCACGGATGCACACAACGGTCGTGTGCATGAGGCCTAAAAGACAACTTTTCCCATTTTTTTTATACAAAGTTGGCATTTGACCGATATATTTATCTCACCCAGCATGGGTATATGTAAAATTACACCCCAAAACACTTCTCCCGAGTACGGCGATACCACATCTGTGACACTTTTTTGCAGCCTAGGTGCGCAAAGGGGCCCAAATTCCTTTTAGGAGGGCATTTTTAGACATTTGGATTCCAGACTTCTTCTCACGCTTTAGGGCCCCTAAAATGCCAGGGCAGTATAAATACCCCACATGTGACCCCATTTTGGAAAGAAGACACCCCAAGGTATTCCGTGAGGGGCATGGAGTTCATAGAAGTTTTTTTTTTTTTTTGGCACAAGTTAGCGGAAATTGATTTTTTTTTTTTTTTTTTTTTCACAAAGTCTCACTTTCCGCTAACTTGACAAAGTTCAATCTTTCATGGACTCAACATGCCCCTCAGCGAATACCTTGGGGTGTCTTCTTTCCGAAATGGGGTCATTTGTGGGGTGTGTTTACTGTTCGGGCATTTTGGGAAAGGCTAAATTGTGAGCAACCCTGTAAAGCCTAAAGGTACTCGTTGGACTTTCGGCCCCTTTACGCACCTAGGCTGCAAAAAAGTGTCACACGTGGTATCGCCGTACTCAGGAGAAGTAGGGCAATGTGTTTTGGGGTGTATTTTTACATATACCCATGCTGGGTGAGAGAAATATCTCTAAATGACAACTTTTACAAATTTTTTATACAAAGTTGTCAATTTACAGAGAGATTCCTCTCACCCAGCATGGGTATATGTAAAAATACACCCCAAAACACATTGCCCTACTTCTCCAGAGTACGGCGATACCACATGTGACACTTTTTTTTGCAGCCTAGGTGCGCAAAGGGGCCCAAATTCCAATGAGAATCTTTACGATTTCACAGGGCATTTTTTACGCATTTGGATTCCAAACTACTTCTCACGCTTTACGTCCCCTAAAATGCCAGGGCAGTATAAATACTCCACAAGTGACCCCATTTTGGAAAGAAGACACCCCAAGGTATTCCGTGAGGGGCATGGCGAGTTCCTAGAATATTTTATTTTTTGGCACAAGTTAGCGGAAAATGATTTTTTTTTTTTTTTTTTTTTTTTTTTTTTTCCTCTTACAAAGTCTCATATTCCACTAACTTGTGACAAAAAATAAAATTTTACATGAACTCGCCATGCCCCTCACGAAATACCTTGGGGTGTCTTCTTTCCGAAATGGGGTCACATGTGGGGTATCTATACTGCCCTGGCATTTTAGGGGCCCTAAAGCGTGAGAAGAAGTCTGGAATATAAATGTCTAAAAATTTTTACGCATTTGGTTTCCGTGAGGGGTATGGTCAGTTCATGTGAGATTTTAATTTTTGTCACAAGTTAGTAGAATATGAGACTTTGTAAGAAAAAACAAAAAAAATCCATTTCCGCTAACTTATGACAAAAAAAATAAAAAATCTTCTATGAACTCGCCATGCCCCTCAAAAGTGATCTTTTTATAGCGCCGCAGCGATTTTACGGTGTTTTGCATCGATCAGAAAAAAAACAATTCTGTCACTGCGGTGGGGCGGACTGAACGCAAGTGTGCGCACAAGATCGGGCCTGATCGGGCGAACACTGCGTTTTTTTGTAGAGCCTATTTTCTATATAGTTCTGGCAATGTGCGGATCCGCAAAATGCGGAAAGCACATTGCCGGTGTCCGTGTTTTGTGGATCCGCGGTGTCCGTGTTTTGCGGATCCGCAAAACACATACGGACGTCTGAATGGAGCCTTACAGGGGGGTGATCAATGACGGGGGTGATCAGGGAGTCTATATGGGATGATCACCCCCCCCCTGTAAGGCTCCATTCAGACGTCCGTATGTGTTTTGTGGGTCCGCGGATCCGCAAAACACATACGGACGTCTGAATGGAGCCTTACAGGGGGGTGATCAATGACGGGGGTGATCAGGGAGTCTAATATGGGGTGATCACCCCCCCTGTAAGGCTCCATTCAGACATCCATATGTGTTTTGCGGATCCGTGGGTCCGCGGATCCGCAAAACACATACGGACGTCTGAATGGAGCCTTACACGGGGGTGATCAATAACACGGGGGTGATCCGTGACAGGGGGGTGATCAGGGAGTCTTTATGGGGTGATCAGGGGTTAATAAGTGACAGGGGGGTGGGGGTTTAGTGTAGTGGTGTTTGGTGCTACTTTACAGAGCTGCCTGTGTCCTCTGGTGGTCGATCCAAGCAAAAGGGACCACCAGAGGACCAGGTAGCAGGTATATTAGACGCTGTTATCAAAACAGCGTCTAATATACCCTTTTAAGGGGTTAAAAAAATCTGATCTACAGCCTGCCAGCGAATGATCGCCGCTGGCAGGCTGCAGATCCGCTCGATTACCTGCAGTTCCTGTGAACGCGCGTGCCTGTGTGCTCGCGTTCACAGGAAGTCTCGCGAGATGACGCGCCGGCGCGTCCACTCGGAAAAACAGGGCCGACGCAATCCTGCGTACGGCGGTCCTGTAGTGGTTAAAGAGTTTATCCAGGTAAAGGTAATGATGACCTACGCTCACCGCTCAGGATAGGCCATAATGTTCACATCGGCGTGGGTCCGACTCCTGGCAGCCCCACCGATTAGCTGTTTTAGAGAGCCGCTGTGCTCTCCGGGGCTTTGCTAAGCACTGCAAACCCTCGGGCAGCTTTCCAAGCACAGCATTGAGCTTGGTATTGCAGCTCAGCCTCATTGACTTGAATGAGGCTGAGCCGCAACTAGGACATGAGACTGATGTATGGTGATGTCACATGGACTAGAAAGAGGCCACAGCACTTGCCGAGCACCTTGCCTCTTCTAATAGCTGATCGGCAGGGGTCCCAGGAGTGTCCCCGGCTGATCTGATATTAATGACCTATACAGAGGATAGGTCATTATTATAGTAATTCCTGGATAGACCCTTTAATGACAATATGATGCCTATAGTCTGCTCTAGAAGTTCCATCAGACAACTTGAGTTCATGTAATGTTATATAGACCTTACACTGCGTAATGCATTTTAGACTTATCATTTACTGTATTTTGCAGACATGCATGGACGTGCTAGAAGCCTTGCGTGATGGCAGCTTTGGAGACAACAAAGAAACTGCAGAATTATACAGAGCAAGCTCCCACAAGCTGTACCCTTATGCTTTAGCTTTCATGCCGCCTGGATACGAAGACGACATGAGTATCACAATTAATGGAGATAGTTCTGCAGAACCAGAGGAACTGGCTAACGAAATGTGAACAGCTGATATCGAACAGACATTGGACCATATCAACAATCTAATATTTTTGTCACGCACCTGCTGTATTGCTCTGTAACTTATGTGGAGATTGAAAGGAGTAAAAAAAAGTTGTTGCCTTTAAAGATTGTTTTTACTTTTTTTTTATTTTTATGTTGTATATCCTGCTGCAGAAAAAATACAACGTATGACAGGATATGGGTGGTGAGTTCTTAAAATTAACCTTTTGCTGCTAAAAATTTGAAGAGGGAATAAAAGATGAAATGAAATGCTGTTTTTAAAATGAATAATTTATGGACACCAGAGGAGGGTGTTACAGTGGTGAGAGCAGGTGTGTGGCAGAAATATTATTTAACACCTAAATAAGAGATCTCTGATCTTGGACAGCAGACTCCCAATAATGTCAGAGGTGCCTGCAGCATTAAGTGAGCACTGCCGGCTCCTCAGATGTTGCACGGTGTGAGGTTGCTGTTTTAGCACTGGATTAATTTTTTTTTAATTATTGGCACAAGAGATACTTTCCAGGTTATTTGAAATACTCCACACGAAATGCAGTAGAAAGGAAAGTGATCAATATATGGCATCTAATAAAAGTATCTTGAGAATATAAGGACTTTAAGCAAAGTACAGTATGTGACATTCTCTGGATACTTAATTCGTGCTTACATCAGATGTTTTTTTGTTTTGTTTTTTTACACTTTTTGATTTGTCAATTATAGAATAACCTATTTGAGAGAAACTTGAGTTATCATCTTTACTGTTTGAGATGAAATCTAGGCCGCACCCAACAATTTGTAATTTTTTTTATTTTTTTTTGCCAAATGTCAAAACTGTATTGCAAGTACCAAAAGAAATCGTGCACTGTGTTGACACCAACTGAATGGGTTGTCAAGAACCCGAACTTGTCTGTTTTCTTGAAAGGAAAAAAAAACATGACAGGGTGTGATCCATAACTGGCTTGGTGACGAGTGGATGGATTTGCCATTGGGTCTGGCGGTTTTTCGAGACATAAACCTCAGCAGGCCTTGTTCACGTTATGCAGATTAAACAAAGTAACTGCAGTTTGGATACCTCTGGATTTTTTCCACAGTGGTGGGTTTGTAATACTTGAAGCCCTTTATTTCTAAGATGACTTTCTTGCTCAGTTATCAAAGAGGCTCTATGCTTTGTATTGGAGCAAAAGATACTGAATTCCCTTCTTCCAGTAGCAGACCAGCTTCTTATCTCTGAAGATACTTATGTCATTTCCTTTTTGTTGTCAAACATAAAGGTACCAAATATAATGCAATAAAACGTTTTGAAAAACATTTGATGAGTTGAACCAGTCGGTGATGTCTAGGGTTATAGCTGTGAGTATTGAACTGTAGAGAGTCCTGTTTGATATGTACACACAGTACAAGGATAGTTACCAGATTATTTTTCTCGACTATTGGCTGTTTTTAAGGTTGCATTAAATCTTATAATGCAGTTTTTGAAATCCAGTCAGAGATGATGCACATATGAACTGAGATTAGCAGCTTCAGTTGTGCTTTACCTATACAAACACACAAGACCTCAGACAACCTCTGCATATAGACACTGGGGTGGGAGGGTGCCACCAAGCTCTTTGCTTACTACCAAAACAAGGCAACTAAATAACTTTTCCATGGAGTCTCTTAAATTTTGTTGGCCTCTGTAACGGACCGTTTCAGCAGACAAGGGGTTAAAATCAGTTTAGGCGATATGCCCCTTTCTGAGAGACAGGCACAGCTACTGCAGAACACCAAACTCCCGAACTGGATACAAAATAGCACTCCAAACTGGAACCTCACGAATAGCTGCTAGCAGACGAACAGGAATCAGCTTACACTCCTGGCAATCAGTCTCTAACAGCATACAGTGGATCCCCCCAATAACGAGACAAGGCTCCGTGTTGAGGGTCAAGCAGTGGTCTCAGGTGCTGGCACACCCAGCCTGGTTTTTATTTCAGTTGTTGCAAATACAGGTCCGCCCACAGGGAGGTATAAAACAACCAAGCCCATCTGGTGTACACGCCCCTAGGGGACCAGAAGGAAGACTGTGACACAGGACAGATATGCAGCACTGTAGGATACACAGAGACAATACATCCCCACAATGCATCATGGTTTCCTCCTCTCTGCCCTGGAGACATCCGAGGAGTAATCCAATTATCTCTCAAGACAAAGGGAAATCACAAATACACATGTGGGGACAACAGAACAGAAATCACCATTTAAACATACAATGTCACAACCCTCTTCAATGCACAGACATTTAACATCCCAAAATGGCACGAATTAGACCAGGAGTTCAAGTTAGTTCAAGTCCTTTGTGAACAAATGAGGCCTGGCTGATGAGAGGGCCCATAATCCTGGGGCAAGAGGCCAGCAGCCAGGCCCCTCCAAAACCCAGTGGCGAGGTTGGTTTCGCCACAGCCTCCCATACCTTAATGTCATCCTGATCAAGGAACACCCCCCTACTCAGCCCACCCAAGACATAATTTTAAGGTTATTAATCATGCAGAGCAGTGTCTTGCTCCCCCCTTTTCTTTTGGAGTATGAAGATTCCAAGGGTGTGTGTCTTGATCCAGGATCCTGAGTGGTTCTCCATTACAGCTTCTTGTCTCTGATGACCAACCCTTTTGTTCCTCTGATTCTGCATGTATATCTGGGAAGGGTGCTTGTTTCACTTCTAAGTGGCTACACTCTTTCTGCTCTTCAGACCAGTCTACCAATCTCCAGTTTACTAGCTCTGTCTTTCCCCAGATGGCAGTCTTCATGGCTGGGAGCAAAGTGGTTTTTTTCTTCTGCATCACAGTTCATGGCCTTTAGAACTGTTGGGAAACTCTCTTGTGGCCAACATCTTTCTGAAGCTTGGAGCAGTCTCATCCTGACAAACAATGCCACATGCCAACAAGCTAAACAGCATGTGCAACAAAGCTTCCATTAAAGGGGTTTGCCCCCTCTCCTTGGCAGAACACCTTGTCTTTGCAATGTTTTCCATCTATATACTAGAGTACACCTTTTGGCTTCTTGTATACTCTGCAAGGTACCATGGTTCATCACCAGAGCCTGTGCTTCTGTGTTGTTCCCTATGGACTCTCTGGTGACCCTGTGGACTCCTTTCTTGCCTCCTCTCTGTTCTCAGGTGTTCATGAAGATCTAAGTGGAAAGGTTTCTTATCTTTCCAGTGGCCCAGGTCTGTGTGAGATACTCCTGACATGCAGATGCTGTCAACTTCATCGCAGACATTAATAACACTGACATAAATCAAGGATGTCATAACTCAGCATGTCATCAATGCTAGATGCAGCATTAGGTAAAAACAAAGAGCAGTCGGTGAGAAAACAAAACATTGTAATAAAGAAATAGTCATGGCATTTGAAAGGTAAATCTGCTTAACATGATCAGTCATTCAGGCATAGAAAATCTGTGAGATCTGCACAAAGGGTGCATGCGCCACTGACCCCCCCCCCCCCCCCCCCCACCGATTATTATACCCAGCATACACTGAAGATCTGCTCGCCATTGTGACCACCTGCAATATTAGAAAAGATAGTTGCGTACCTCTAGGGGTTTCTATTGGATATGACAGAGCCATACATATGGGAGGCCAGGACTGCATGAGTACATTAAAGAACTGAATAAAAAAAAGTAATACTTTAACCAATAAAAACATGACTTATTTCATTTTAATCTCTCTTAGGGCCCTTTCACACTTGCGTTCTTTTCTTCCGGCACAGAGTTCCGTCGTCGGAGCTCTATGCCGGAAGAATCCTGATCAGTTTTATCCTAATGCATTCTGAATGGAGAGAAATCCGTTCAGGATGCATCAGGATGTCTTCAGTTCCGGAACGGAACGTTTTTTGGCCGGAGAAAATACCGCAGCATGCTGCGCTTTTTGCTCCGGCCAAAAATCCTGAACACTTGCCGCAAGGCCGGATCCGGAATTAATGCCCATTGAAAGGCATTAATCCGGATCTGGCCTTAAGCTAAACGTCGTTTCGGCGTATCGCCGGATCCGACGTTTAGCTTTTTCAGAGTGGTTACCATGGCTGCCAAGACGCTAAAGTCCTGGCAGCCATGGTAAAGTGTAGTGGGGAGCAGTATACTTACCGTCCGTGTGGCTCCCCGGGCGCTCCAGAGTGACGTCAGGGCGCCCCACGCGCATGGATGACGTGATCACATGGACACGTCATCCATGCGCATGGGTCGCTCTGACGTCATTCTGGAGCGCCCCGGGAGCCGCACGGACTGTAAGTATACTGCTCCCCCGCTCCCCACTACTACTATGGCAGCCAGGACTTTAATAGCGTCCTGGCTGCCATAGTAACACTGAACGCATTTTGAAGACGAATCCGTCTTTAAATGCTTTCAGTTCACTTGCGTTTTTCCGGATCCGGCGTGTAATTCCGGCAAATGGAGTACACGCCGGATCCGGACAACGCAAGTGTGAAAGAGCCCTTACCCAACCCGTAAAATGAGATTTTTGTGAACTCGCCTGTAAAATCTCTTTCTCGCTTGATTCATTGGGGGACACAGGACCGTGGGTATAGCTTGCTGCTGCCACTAGGATGCGACACTAGGCTGAAAACTGTTAGCTCCTCCCCTGCAGGCTATACCCCCTCCAGCCTGGAGAGAGCATTTCAGTTTGTGCTCCAGCAGTAGGAGAGACCAAATTAAAGTAAAAATCAACAGAAAACTGTACACTGTCATGAGACCGAATCAACACAAGGTCCCAACAGACAAAACAGGAACCCCACTTGCCTCACAACAATATGTGGGTGGGTGCTGTGTCCCCCAATGAATCAAGCGAGAGATTTTACAGGTGAGTTAACAAAAATCAAATTTTCTCGCTCATATCATTGGGGGACACAGGACTGTGGGACGTCTTAAAACAGTCCCCGGGGAGGGAAACAAAATTCTCCCAAACCAACTCTCAATGGAAGTCACTGAACTGCGGCCTGTAGAACCCTGCGGCCGAGAGAAGCATCCGCCGAGGTCAATGAATGCACCCGGTAAAATTTTGTAAAGGTGTGTAGCGAGGACCAAGTCGCTGCTTTACATAACTGAGACGCGGAGGTGTGCCCAAGAAGCCCCGACCGCTCTGGTAGAGTGAGCCGTGATCCCGGGTGGAGGAACCTTGTCCCTGGAACGATAGGCCTCGGCAATGGCCGAGCGAATCCACCGAGCAATAGTCACCTTTGAAGCCGCCAAACCTTTACGAGGGCCTTCCGAGATAACAAACAGCGTCAGTGCGTCGAAAGGGGGCCACCACCGACAGATCTTCAAGGCCCGTACTACATCCAGACGATGGAGGGAGACCTCCCGCGGATGAGAAGGCTGAGGGCAAAACAATGTCCTCATTCACGTGAAAGGCAGAAACAACCTTTGGTAAAAAAGATGGCACTGGACGAAGAACCACCTTATCTTGGTGAAACACCAAAAAGTGTTCCTTGTAGGAGAGAGCTGCCAGTTCCGAAACCCGTCGAATAGAGGTAATGGCCACTAAAAAGGCCACTTTCCAGGAAACTTCACTTAGAGGTTCGAACGGCGCTGTCTGGAGTGCACCGAGAACCAGGTTCAGGTCCCAAGAATGTAATGGGGGCCGATATGGGGGAACGGAATGAGCTACTCCTTGCAAGAAAGTCTTGACCGGACCTAGGGCGGCTAGAGTGCGTTGGAAAAAAATGGACAGGGCCGAGACCTGCCCTTTGAGGGAACTGAGAGCCATGCCCAGGTCCAATCCCGACTGAAGTAACGCTAGAACCGTCGGAAGGGAAAAACGCCTGGGAGGAAGAGCTCGTTTCTCGCAGAAACACAAGAAGGATTTCCAGGTCCGGTAGTAAATTCTAGAAGAGGAAGGTTTCCTGGCCCTAATCACAGTTCGAATGACTGCATCAGAAAAACCTCTGCGTTTCAACAGCCACGCCATTAAACGTAGCGTATCTAAACTCTGATGGAAGACTGGACCCTGGGAGAGTAAATCGGTTCTGATTGGCAGAGGCCACGGAGCATCTCCTAGCAGAGGAATGAGTTCTGAGTACCAAGTTCGTCGAGGCCAGTCTGGGGCGATCAGGATTGTCTTGATGCCTTCCTTCCTGATTCTGCGTAGGATCCGAGGTAGAAGTGGTAACACGTAAAGAAACGCAAAGCTGTCCCAAGGCGCCACGAGAGCGTCCACGCCGTGTGCTGCTGGATCCCTTGCGCCAGAGAGGAAGCACGGGAGCTTGTGATTGAACCTGGACGCCATCAAGTCCACTTCCGGATGTCCCCACCTGAGACAGATGGCCTCGAACACCTCCGGATGGAGGGACCACTCCCCCGGGTCCATTGTTGTCCGGCTGAGAAAGTCTGCCGTCCAGTTGTCCACTCCCGGAATGAAGACTGACGAAATCATCGGAACATGGGACTCCGCCCACTGCAAAATCTTTGCAGACTCCTGCATCGCCGGAAGGCTGTGAGTCCCTCCTTGGTGGTTGATGTAGGCCACAGCTGTGGCATTGTCCGACTGCACTCTGATCGGACGACCCTGCAGAAGTGGAGTCCAATGGACAAGGGAGAGATAAATGGCCCGGAATTCCAGTATGTTGATGGGAAGTTTGGACTTCGATGGAGACCAAACACCCTGGACCGTCCGTGTGGCGAGAACTCCACACCAACCGCGAAGGCTGGCATCTGTTGTAATGATCGTCCATATCACTGGAAGGAAGGATTTCCCCGCCAACAGATGCGCAGACTCTGTCCACCAACCGAGGATTTGTCCCAAGATGACAAAATGGCTCGTTGAAAACACCTCGTGGGAAATTGAGCGAAGGGAATGGCCTCGAAGGAGGCCACCATCATGCCCAGCACCCGCATGCAATTGCGGATAGACGTATTGCGGTGTTGGAGTAATATACGTATAGACCTCTGAATGTCCACGCTCTTGTCCAATGGCAGGCGTACCACGGCTGCACCTGAGTCTAGTATCATGCCCAGAAACCTGATTTGTGTGGTGGGAGATGAGCAAGATTTCTGCCGATTGACTATCCACCCGAAGCGGGACAGGGTGCTCAAAGTGATCTGAAGACTCTCCTCGCATTGGGAGACTGTAGATGCTTTGATCAAGATATCGTCTAGATACGGGAGGAGAGTGATGCCCCTGGGGCGCAGGAGGGGGGCAAGCACCTTTGTGAACACTCTCGGAGCTGTCGCTAGGCCGAATGGCAGGGCGACGAACTGGTAGTGAATGGCAAAACGAAGAAAACGTTGATGAGCGGGTGCGATGGGAACGTGTAAGTAGGCGTCTTGGATGTCTATCGATGCCATGAGTTCTCCCTGTACCAAAGAGGCAATCACAGAGCGGAGTGACTCCATCTTGAACTGTTGAATGCGGAGGAAGCGATTCACTATCTTGAGGTCCAGCACTGGGCGAACATCGCCTTCCTTTTTGGGTACTATGAAAAGGTTTGAATAGAAACCCGTAAACCTTTCGTGTAAGGGGACCGGAATTATCACGCCCCGTATGAGAAGGGACTGGACTGCTTGGAAGAAAGCAGCCGCCCGACCTGGATCCTTGGGCGGCTGGGAGAGGAAAAAACGGTTGGGTAGCCTAGATGCAGGTGAAGCCGCAGGACGAGTGCCCGCAAACCTACGAAAGGACTGATAACGGGAAGATGTGACCCTAAGACGAAAGGAACGTTTTGCCTTAGGTTGCGGTAAATGGGTGCTTTTTCCCCCTGTTGCTTCCGAAATAATATCATCTAGCCAGGTACCAAAGAGTCGAGACCCGGCAAAGGGAAGTCTTGAAAGAGAACGTTTGGAGGATGAATCCGCCGACCAGACTTTAAAGGGATTCCGTCACCAGGTTTCACCCCTGTCAGCTAAAAATATGCTTATGTTCAGGGCGTCTTCACGATTCCTAATGTGGGCTTATAAATGTCATCTGTGGGCTTATTTAGCTAAAAAACAGCTATTATTAACCTGTCAGTCAAACAAATAAGGTGCCCAAGGGGATGTTAATGGATGCAAGGTGCCGGCCGCACCCGCCACCGTTCGTGCCCAGCGCCGCCTTTCCGGACTTCTGCGTCACCTCCTTATCCTCTGTGCCGCCTCTCGCTCTCCCTCCCTCCCTCCCCCCTCCTTCTGCTGTAAGATCTCGCGCTTGCGCACAGGGCTCTGCCTGATGCGCCCGTGCGGACTTCTCCATTTGGCTTCTTACAGCGAAGTACGCATGCGCCGGCACTTCGCTCAACCCCTGTATGCGCGAGATCTTACAGCAGGAGGAGGGGGGAGGGAGGGAGAGCGAGAGGCGGCACAGAGGATTAGGAGGCGGCGCAAAAGTCTGGAAAGGCGGCGCTGGGCACGAACGGCGGCGGGTGCGGCCGGCACCTTGCATCCATTAACATCCCCTTGGGCACCTTATTTGTTTGACTGACAGGTTAGTAATAGCTGTGCTCTCATGCATCAGCATAGCTTCACCTTGCTCTTTTTTTTTTTTTTTTTCTGTACAGTAATCAAACCATACTAGAAAAGTCTTAGCTAAATAAGCCCACAGATGACATTTATAAGCCCACATTAGGAATCGTGAAGACGCCCTGAACATCAGCATATTTTTAGCTGACAGGGGTGAAACCTGGTGACAGAATCCCTTTAAGCCACAGTTCTCGGCGGATAGATACCGCGAGAGCCGAGGAACGGGCGACCATCGTCCCCGCGTCCAGAGCCGTTTCGCAAAGGTACTTTCCTGCCTGCAAAATTAGTATCGCCAAGGACTGGAGTTCTGCCGGAGGAAGATTGGTTGCAAGGTCTTGGTTCAAACGGAGGGCCCACTCCGAAACCTCCTTGGCTACCCATGCCGATGCGAAGATCGGGCGTAAGGCTGAACCACTGGCTGCAAAGACCGACTTCGATAGCGAGTCAATGCGCCGATCTACTGGGTCCTGGAGAGAGGAGCCATCCGCCACCGGAATAGTCGTGTTCTTTGGGAGACGAGCGACCGGTGGGTCTACCTTCGGAGGTGAGGCCCATTTTTCCACACAATCAATTGGAAAAGGGTAGAGCTTTGGGACAATGAAGCGCAATGAAGCGCAAACCTGGCTGGTCCCAAGCCTTTGCGACAACAACGGAAAAGTCGTCGTGTACAGGGAAGGACTTAGGGGTCTGCTTTGTACGCAAAAACGACACACCTGGTGGCTGGTGGAGAGGAGCTCCTCCTGAACTTGGAAAGTGTCCCGGATAGCTGAAATCAGACTATCTACCATAGACGCAATCTGGGAAGACTGCTCCAGGTCCATCTCCGTATCTGAATTCGCAATCTCACCATCTGATAGTGCGTCACCTAAAATGGAGGACGTCTGAGATCGGGAAATGGGAGGGGAGGCGATGCAGAGGTGTCAGAAGAGGAATGACGACCTGATCTGGGACGCTTGCTAGTAAGCCTGCTCCTAGTTTGTGCGCCTTGCAAAGGTGAGGGCTGCACTGTGGGTGATCTCTTTACCAAACGACCCAGTAATGAAAGGGTGGAATGGGAGACTTTGGAGAGGTCTTCTACTGCCCGGGACAGGGACCTTGCCTAGTCAGGTTCTCCACAGCCCGAGGGTCTTGAACTCCTGTGGGTTGTGACAATATTGATGGATGGCTCTGTGGGGTCGCCTGACATGCAGAGCATAGAGAGAGTGACTGGCCACGAGGGAATTTAACAGAACATGAAGTGCAGGCATAATAAGTGGTCCTGCAGGGTGCCTGAGGAGGGGTCTTGGCTGGGTCTGACATTGTGTGGCTTCTCTATGCTGGAGGGGGCAGCGATCTCCTACCTTTAGAAGTCCCAGGTCCTGTGTCCTTGTGGCAAGGGAGCGCTGAAGAGGCCTTCCGGAGTGCCGCGGTGCGAAAATAGGCTCCGCCCCCCGTGCGGGTCGTGTGAGGAAATGGCTCGCATGCTAGGAGCCGTTATGAGACTGGAAGGGGTTAATATAGCGCCGAACATGTTGCCTCAGGAGATGCCTGGAGACTTAAAGTGGGGAGGAAGAGCGCTGAAGAGGGAGAGATTGGACCGCTCTCCTTGTAGTAGCAGAGCTGCTGCAGCCGCGATGCTGCCGACATTAACCCCCGCAGTGCTGTACCGCCGCCGCTGAGGATCTGAGGACACAGGAGGGAGATCGCTACCCAGCAGACGGGGTGAGGAGCTAAGGGAGGGAGAGGGGGAAGTAATACTCACCTGTCTTCTTTGGACTTCGCCCTTAGATGTCGTCCCAGCAGGGCCACCCAACGACCGCTGGCAGAAGGCATCAGGGTCCGGGCAGTATAGGGCTGGTGAGTAGGTGGCCCTATTGCTGGTAGGAAGCAGGGGAGCGAGGCTGCCCTGGTCCACTTGTCTTATTGGGGGGGCAAGGCAGTGGGACAACCGACACCGGCTAGCCTCCCAGGGAGACAGAGACGCCATGCGAATCTGTGCCCCATGAACCTAATAAAATAAAAAATAAAAATTTCCAAAAGAGCCACCCTGCTAAGCAGGGAGGTCTGCCTCCTACGACACTAAGCTAAAAACTGAAATGCTCTCTCCAGGCTGGAGGGGGTATAGCCTGCAGGGGAGGAGCTAACAGTTTTCAGCCTAGTGTCGCCTCCTAGTGGCAGCAGCAAGCTATACCCACGGTCCTGTGTCTCCCAATGATATGAGCGAGAAAGTAATTTTTAAAGGGCTCTTCGGCTTCCTTGCATCCTGCGAGTCTGTTAGTAGCTCTATTTTGGCTTTCCCACCTTGATCCTGAACAGGCTTCTGCTTGTCATCCCTCTTGGAGGATGCCAGGTAAACCTTAGCTCCTGAACAGGCGCTAAGGTTTACCTGGCATCCTCCAAGAGGGATGTTACATGGGATTGTTGACCTGCAAGCAACAGTTGATTCTGGCTTACCATAAGCACAAGATCCTCCATTGTGGTTTTTTTTCACAACACTTCTCAGTACACTGACCAGGTTCAACCATCAGACTTTTTCCCTTCAGGTGCAAAGGGCTATTAACTGGACTTTTCATCCACAGCTTTTCCTATGTGCAGACTTTTTTTTTTCTCAGCAGATGCGGACCTTTATCACAAAATGTCACAGTCATGTCTCATCCTGTGTCAACCAATGAAACACAAGTATTTCTGCAGTAACCATAAATTCTTGTCTTCATTGGCGGAAACTTCCAATTTTATTTTGTTCTGAGGTTGTTACCATTTTTTTTTTTTTCAGCTGGGGGTGTTGGTTTGTCTTTTCTAGTTATCCAATGTCTATTCCTTTTTGTGCTTCTACTACTGGTGCACAAACTGATCAGCTTAGGGTGCATTCCCATATCCAGTGGTTGCTCTGCAGGAGCAGACTACACAATGGAGATGTGAACCTAGCCTTAGTACCTGTAGGCTAGGTAAAGCCTGCTTGTAGAAGCAGGTTTTCTTAGTGTCATATCTCCTAGTCGCAGCAGCCTATAACCATTGTTTCCTGTGTCTCCCCCAATAAAGACTAAAGGAACAACATTTTACACAAAGTATAGACATTTGATATATATATAATTTTTTTTTTACCCCATTCCTGTCCAAAAACATTTTATTTTAATAAACTGGGAGCACTCACAAGAACAAGAGGCCAGGCATCTTTAATCCATTCTGCTGTTGGCCTTTTCCCTTCATGGTGTGGAAATTGGAACACATATCACTGAAGAATATCTAAAAAGAGATCTAAATGTTCTGAGTGCAACGAGGTGGATTTACGAATATAACCAATTACTGGCTTTTATTACCGGCAACAGAATTTTCAACTCCACTAGCCTTTGTTAACAGTCAGAAACTACAAGCAGTGAATAGTACATTTCCATCAATTTGGCATATGTTACGACTCACCCGACACAACTATTTTGACAAACTGTCACAGTGGGCAAAAAATTCTAATGAATGTGACAAAATGTACTCCTTTTATGGCATAGTTTGTGCAGTACATCTTGCACACAGTGGGGATACCTGAATAGATCACTTCATGCTGACATAGCATGGTTTGTGTAGAAGGATAAGTGGCTGCTGCCTGGGTCTCTACCCTTAGGCCCCTTTCACACAAGTGAGTTTTTCCGCACGGGTGCAATGCGTGACGTGAACGCATAGCACCCACACTGAATTCTGACCCATTCATTTCAATGGGTCTGTGTACATGAGCGTTTTTTTTTCTCACACATCAGTTCTGCGTTGCGTGAAAAACTCAGCAAGTTCTATATTCTGCGTTTTTCACGCAGCCCCGGCCCCATAGAAGTGAATGGGGCTTCAGTGAAAATTGCATTACATCCGCAAACAAGTGCGGATGCAATGCGTTTTTCACTGATGGTTGCTAAGAGATCGTTGTTCGTAAACCTTCAGTTTTTTATCACGCGCGTGAAAAACGCATCAAAACGCATTGCACTCGGAAAAAAACTGAACAATTGCGGACTAAACTGACTGAACTTGCTTGCAAAATGGTGCGAGTTTGACTGAACGTATCCGGAGCCAATCCGTCACGCTCTTGTGAAAGAGGTCTTAGGGTATTTGTAAGCAGAAAATCCACATGAAATCCGCACGAAAACTGCTTAAAAACACACACGATTCTGCATTATTTATTTCCGTTTTTGGTGAAGATTTTCTGTCTATGTTAACTCTATTGAAGTCTATGGGGAAAACCACTACATATACGGTGCAGAATTGCACAAAGAATTGACATGCTGTGGATTTCACAATCGGCACCCCCAGTCAATTTCCACGAGGGAGAAAAAAAAAGTGTACATGAGATTTGGCAGATCTCATTCACTTTGCTTGCACTGTACTATGCTGTGATTTTTCCACGTAAAGAATTGGTGTAGGAGCCCCAACATGTGCAGATAGCCTTCAAACTCTCTCTTTTATTGACCTTGAACATACGCAGGTTGTTTCCACTCATTGACAACAAAATATTAAATGTTGAGGAATTGAAAAACAAAATATGCTTCAGAATTTCTCATTATGCAGTGAATATTCTTTAACCCTTGAGGCCAGCCATACATTTCCCAGGCAGCAGGTCCTTATGAATAGGGGTTGGTGTTTGTATTACAAAAGTCAAATCAAATACATTTTATTAGCATGTGAATAATTCATACAGTAGTGCAAAAGAAAACATTACATGTATATTTTAGTGATTGATGTCAACTTGTTGAGGATCGGTTTAAATGATTTGTATCAAAGTGTGACATGGGAAATGCGGGAAGTCAGCAACTAGCCATCTTCTAGTGTGGTCTTTTAAAAATTGAAGCTCTATGGTAGGGCTTCAGAGCGACATGTTTTCTTTTGCATTGTGGCATTATTGCAACCATACTGTCAATTAACTTTCCCACCTCCCCAAAAAATTTCTTTATTACTACTTTTATTTTTCTCATAAGGAAACATAGATTTTGCATCACAAGTTTACAGCAAATTAAAGGCAATGACAGGTTGGTGTGGAGCCCTAACCATAGTGCACATGCCATCAGAACTTGTTACTGAGGAATGCATGATCCAAATTCAGGTAGGTGGTGATGAATTCTGGGAAATCTCTTTTTAAAACAATTTCCAGAAATAATTCCGCTGCAGTATGTAGTCTCTTTTCCTGCCTGAGAAGAAAAACATGTAAGGTTCTGAGACATTGTATTTCTTTTAAAAAACAGAATAGTACACATGAACAAAATTGCACCATATCAAAAGGCTGTGATCCACTAGAAAGACCCTACAATGGTAAGGAAAAATACAGATTTACTAAGGCATCTGCAGCACCAGCGATCCAGCCGCCAGTTCTGGAAGAGAATGTCGGAAATTGGCCGGACACAAACCTCAGCAGTTTGGGTCCGGCCAATTCTCTGCAAATTTGCTGGATCCACGTCAGACCCCATTATAGTTAATCACAAAATTTAGGTGCACCAAGAAATGAAATCTATATCACCAAGGAGCTGTTGTATATTTCTGGTGTAATGTTGCATCCCTTTTCTTGCGCACATATTGGTAAATGTATCAGGCCATGCTGGTTCCACCCTGGCCTGCCCTCTCTTGCCCACGTTTTTTTTAATTTTTTTTATTTTTATTGGCAAGGGTGTTGGAAAAAAGAAGAAAAGATGCAAATGTCTACACAAAACAGGATATTCACTAAAATGTTTAACTTTTCCATGTGCTGAACTTTGCAAAAATGCTGCAGTTTTTGCATAACAAATGCACTGGCCAAAATGTTACCAAAGTATAAATATCATATTTTAA
Source organism: Bufo bufo (assembly GCF_905171765.1). Lineage (NCBI taxonomy): Eukaryota > Metazoa > Chordata > Amphibia > Anura > Bufonidae > Bufo > Bufo bufo. Next base: position 634,190,496 of record NC_053390.1, read on the forward strand.
GAGCCCAAAAAGCGCGAGAAAAAAACAAACAAAAAAACACAGTGCAGATTTTCTAAGGCTGATGTTTCATACATCTGTCTTAGTAGAGTTGAGCCAAATAAATTGAATGTCACAAGTCTCTTAATAAATTTGGTACATCTTCTGGCTGTTGGATCTGTGCCAACTAGGAGCAAAGATTTCAACTATAATTTACAATAGTTTCTAGTATAAATGATAGTAACTCTTGAACTGTGAAAGGCCACACCCCTCCCACTTTTCTTGCCACTTTTGTAAATTGTTGAACTGTAAAAAAAATAAATATTAAAATAGCAAATACTGCTAATATGACGTGTGCCATAATTTTCAACTTCCTTGTATTCCATTTTACTGGCAGAAAACCATTGCTAAATCTGCCCTTCTGTGTGAAGGCAGCCTAATACAGCAACAGAAAAGTGCCTGTGTTATGCTCATGTGGAACTGACCTAAGGGTACATTCACACGAGTGATGGCCATTTTCAGAACCATTGCAGTGTTTGCTTCTATTCACACTGCCATTTTTTTAATGGCCCATAAAAAACAGCCATCAAAAAATAGGACGTACTATTTTGTCCATTTTCACAGACAGACAACCCCAATACAATACAAGGGGGCTGTTTTTTTTTTTTTTTAAACTCGTTTTATTAAAAGAGAATAACACAAGTATGGCATACATGTAGCCCACGCAGGAGCGCTTCAGAAATACCAAGAAAACAGTGATACATGAGGACATTGGCATTAATCAGGACTCTAGCATGTAAAAGGATATGAGTTTAACTCTGAAAGCATACATTATTCACAGGATAGGCATATCGCACACCAAAATGCTCCAACATTAACATCAGTGACAACAGTACTATCAAGTATCTGAATATTGGTACAAAGATCAATGTGACCCGTCAGCTGTCAAGTGCAGACGCGATGTGTGCAAGGTGAGAGGAGAGGCACACCAGTCACCCCAGACTTTGTCAAATTTTTGTGGGCACCCCCTATGCTTATACACAATATTCACCATGGAGACTGCGTGATTCACAAGAGTGAGCCATTGTCCCTTCGAGGGGGGAAGGGAATCCCCCATCCATCTTATGGCAATTGCCTTTCTAGCCAGAAATAGTGTTTCCGCTAAGAAGATTCTGTGGTAATGTAAACCACGATTCTTCATCAATAACTCCCAGGATGCACATCTTGGGGCACAACGGCAGTGTCACAGGAACCATAGTTGCGAGGACCTCCAGAACTGAAATCCAGAACTGTCGAATGAACTCACAATCCCACATCATGTGCCAGAAATTGGCTCCCACGGCATCGCATCTATAGCACCTGGAGTGACTTATCCTACCCATCTTTTGAAGTCTGGTGGGTGTGAGGTAGCTGCAATGAAGGATGTAAAGCTGGATCATCCTATTATTTATAGAGGGTGATACCTTGGTCGGAGCCATCAATGCCTCCTCCCAGTCCTCTGAAGACAAAGAAGGTATTAGCAACTTCCATCTGTCCTCAACAGCCAACGGGATCACCAGCAAGCAACAGTCCAACAAGTGTGTATATAATGCTGAGACTATGCCTCTCGGACCTTGCGATTTCAAAACCCCTATAATAGGGTATTTAGAGATACTCCTGTTATCACCTCTGAATTGGGCCTGCAATGCATGTCTCAATTGGAGGTATCTGTAGAAAAGAGTGCGCGGCACCTGAAACTTATCCTGAATCTGGGAAAATGACCTAAGCTGTCCACTCTCATATATATCACCCAAAGTGAGTATACCATGCCTCTTCCAGTCAGACACACCCTCCAGCTTTGCCAGATGCGGGAACATACAATTATCCCAAACGGGGACTTCACTTGGCCAATCCTTGTAGGAATTTAACTTAGATGCCTGCCATATCTGTTGGGCTAGCCTATGTACTGGGAGAAAGCTCTTTTGAATATTGCGAGATCCCTCCAGAACGGGCCACAGCGTGGAGACTTGCAGATATTCGTGCAGATAATATTCTGCATTTGGCCTTGAGGCATCAGTGACCCAATATCTCATAAATCTAAGTTGGCTTGCTATATAATAAAGAAAGAAGTCTGGAAGGGAAGCTCCTCCCTGTAACCTCGGCCTCTGGAGAACTGACAGTGAGAGCTTCCTCCTAGATTTACCCCATACAAAGGAGGTTATAATGGCATGTATGCGTTTAAAAAATCCCTTGGGAACTGGCGTACAGGCGTGGGATAGCAAGTATAGACCTTTGGGCAAGAGTACCATCTTTACCAGACTCAGTCTACCCATAACTGATAAAGGGAGGGCCTCCCATGTTTTAACCTTATCTTGGAAAATGGTCTCTAAGGGTTCAATATTCAAGACATGGGAAAGTCGAGGCTCTTTAGTGATTATTACCCCTAAATATTTAAACCTATCAACTACAGGCAGGTTGCTACGGTAACTAGGACATTCGTGGTTCCAGAGTGGCATAATGGCAGACTTGCCCCAATTTATGTGCAACCCGGAGTATTGCCCAAATCGCTCTATGATTTCAATAGCTCTTAGTAGAGACACTTCCGGTTCCGACATAAAGAGGATCAAGTCGTCTGCATACAGTCCAATCCTGTCTTCTCTATCTCCCTCACAGACACCTGCATAAACCTGATCCTGTCTAAATCTAATGGCCAGATGCTCTATGGCTATTGCAAACAGCAGAGGCGAGAGCGGGCATCCCTGCCTCGTGCCTCTGAGTAGGGGGAACCTATCAGAGTGGGAACCGTTCAGTTGAATACTGGCAGTGGGTTTTTTGTATAATATTTCTATCCACTTAATGAATTTAGGGCCGAAGCCAAAGCTGCCCAACACTGCTGTCAAAAAGGGCCATTCCAACGAGTCGAAAGCCTTGGCCGTGTCCAGTGAAGCCAGTGCCCATCTCTCTTTCTTAGCCACCCCCAACTGCGCAATTACTTGAGCCCTCCTAATGTTGTCTGATTTGGACCTTCCAGGCATGAAGCCCGACTGATCAGAATGAATTATTGACGTAATAACCTTATTCAATCTATTGGCTATAATTCTGGTCAGGATTTTATAGTCCAAATTTAAAAGTGAAATTGGACGATAAGATCCACATTCCAATGGGTCCTTGCCAGGCTTCAAGATCACAACAATGGAAGCGTCATACATGGAATCTGACAAGGAGCCGCGGGAGTGCGCCGCTCGGTACAGATTCAATAGCTGAGAGTTTAGATTTTCCCCATACCTAGAGTATACCTCTACCGGGATGCCATCTGGGCCTGGGGCTTTCCCTGTTGGTAGATCCTTAATGGCTCTCTCCACTTCCTCCAGTGTAATATCCTCCTCCATAAGACCCTTATCTAGGTCCGCTAGCTGAGGATGAGACACTTCAGGACTCTAATTCTAGCCCTGAGTAAGTAGCTGCTGATTTGTATAGGTCTCTGTAAAAATTATAAAAGCATTTCAATATGTCTTGCACCGATTCCATTATGTGGCCATCAGCCTCCTGTATCCTAAGTACCGGGGGAGACATATTATTAGTGCGTGCTATATGCGCAAGTAACTTCCCTGTCTGATTGCCTGTTTTAAACGTCTGTTGCTTAAGGAAGAAGAGCTTCCTTTTTCTCTTTTCCTCCAGATGCATCATGTACATTCTCCCTCTGGATAACCACTCCACTCTACGCTCTTCAGAGGGGGACTCAGTAAACGCCTTCTCTGCTTCCTTACAGCTGGCATGTAAATCATTTTCCTTACGTTGCGAATCTCTCTTTTTTTTTTTACTTGACCCTTTTATACCCACCCCCCACCCCTTGGTTCACTGCAGCGGGATCCGACATATCCTGTTGCCACTCGTGGTCATCCCCAAATACCACAAGTAGCCAAGCTCTTTGGAGCGAAACCTGCCCCTTCTAGGGCTACTCTGCTTTTCATATGATTCTTCTGTAAGTATCAATAGTGTCTATCTGAGCCTTCCACTCGGAATAAGTAGGGCTATTTTTTTTCCCCAATATTTAAGAATCAAGGCCTTTGCAACTATGAAGCTCTCCAAGGAGGTTCTAATCTGATAGGGCGTTAGATCCATATGGGTAAAAAAAAACTAATATTGCCTGCATAAAACAGTGATTCAATTTGATCTTATGTCTACTGTATAGGTCTTCGTAAATTCTAGTCCAGAATCTATTTATTTCTGGGCAGTCCCATAACAGGTGACCTAGACCAGCATTTTCAGCCGAACATTTCCAACACGTGTCCCTTCTTTCCCTATATATTTTGGCGAGGAAGGCAGGGGAGTAATACAAGCGATGTACAATCCTGAACTGGATTAATCTATATTTGGGAGATATCGATGCCTTTTTTTATATTTCGGTATACTATATCCCAATCAACAGTACTTCCTGCGAATCTCTCTTAACGTATGAAATGGAGGATTTGATGCATCCTCTAAGGTACGCTTTCATTGTCTCCCAAAGCAATAAAGCATCTGTTGACTCACCCTGTACCTCAAAAAACATCCTCAGCTGATCAGGGATTCTGTCATTTAAACCAAACAAAGACAGCCAGAAAGGGTGTATACGTATCTTGCCGCCAACCAGGGATGGGACAAGGTCCACCACCAACAGAGGCTGAGCTGCCCAAGTGCGCCCCCCCCCCCCCCCCCTTGCCTGCGCCCAGGGCCGGTGCAAGGTTTTTTACCAACACAAGCGAACCTACATTTTGGCGCCCCCAACCCCCCCGGCTCACCTAGGTTTTAAAGGAGGATAATAGGAAACAATATTTTTCATTCCACCTCAGGTCAGACCAGCCATCAGACCCCAGCTCAAAAGCACAGCCCCAATGCCTCAGATCAGACCCCCATGTCAGCCATCAGCCCTCCATGTCATATTTCTCCCCGTCCATGGCACAGACAGACTACAGTCATTGTCTTCGGCCCATCATGTAACCCCATCCTCACCCATGTCACATTTCTCCCCCTCCATTTGATTGCTCTAACACCTAAAGAATTTTTTTTTTTTTTAAAACCTGATGTTTCTCCAGATGATCTTATGCTAAAAGTCATGGTAATAGAGTCTCAAAGGTCTATAGAAGCAGGAACACTATTTTTTACAAACCTTTGAGACTCTATTAACACTACTATCAACATCAGGTCATTTAGAGAAACAGCATGTTTTTTTAATTATGTTTTTCCTTTAGGTGTTAAAACATAACTTTCATTTGATTGCTGTAACACCTAAAGGAAAAATCTTTTTAAAAACCTGCTGTGTCTCTAGATGACCTTATGTTGATAGTAGTGTTAATAGAGCCTCAAAGGTCTGTAAAAATAGGGTAACTGCTTCTATAGACCTTTCAGACTCTATTACCACTGCTATCGACATAAGGTCATCTTGAGAAACAGCAGGTTTTTAATTTGATTTCCTTTAGGTGTTCAAGCAATCAAATAAGTTATGTTTTAACACCTAAAGGAAAAAGATAATTTAAAAAACTTGCTCTTTCTCTAGGTGACCTTATGTTTATAGTAGTGTTAATAGAGTCTCAAGGGTCTATAAAAGCAGTTACCCTATTTTTACAGATCTTTGAGACTCTATTAACACTACTATCAGCATAAGGTCACCTAGAGAAACAGCAGGCTTTAAAAAAAAATCCCTTTAGGTGTTAGAGTAAATTGCAATCAAATGAACGTTATGTGTTAAGATTAGGGTCAGAAGCAGACAAGCAGGGCTTTGTTTAGCCTCTTGGGTATTAGTTTTTACATTCATAAAGCTCCACATTGAGCTTCCAGCAGCAGACAGATGCCAGGGCACTTCTGTGGTCACCTCACCTGGGCACATGGTCTTTGCTCAGCAGAGTCCTGCCATACATGCTGGGTAGATGCTAGAATGGATTTGTTAGAAGGAGGTATGTGACGTCACTGGTCACATGCTCCTTCATGGTCACATGATCCACTGTGAGAATGCATGCCTCCTGCTGTGTTCAGCTCCAGAGAGAAGGGGGTGTGAAAGGATGGACCAATGGCAGGGCAGCTAGCTGATACTGGCCAATCAGCAGCCTCCTGCTCCTATCTACAAGCGCAGCTTAGAGTGAACACTGGCTGGGGAGGGGAGGGCGCCCGGCAGCAAGTAAGTGATAAAAAAAAAAAAGAAAGAATAGGTTTGTTTTTCCGCCCACCCCAGGCTGCGCCCTGAGGCTGGAGCCTCCCCAGCCTCTGTGTCGGCCCGGCCCTGCCGCCAACGCCGGCATGATCAGTCAGGGAAGGGGGCTGTTTTTAATGGCCATTTTTCGGAAGAGCATCCATGAAAAAGCCGGTTAAAAGGACCATTTTGCCATTTTTAACTGCCGTTTTATTCAGTCTTGTGAATCTAGCCTGCCTATTCTTTACATTCGATATTTTTATTTATTTTAATTCCTTTTTTTGTGGCGATTCTTCAAATTTTAAAATACAAGACTGCATATTACTGTGTGAGCAGGCCATTAGGCCATAATTATACCGTGCAGTTTTTATTTTCCCAGAACTCCTTAGACTAGGCCATCAGTATTGGATTGGTGGGGGTCTGATATAAGACCTGCAGCCACTTGAACTAACATAGTGTATGAAGCCAGAAGCAGACAGCACTGTACACTGTAGTGGTTGTGCCGGGTTACTGTAGCTCCGCTCCCATTCCCACGCCAAAATTTTGACGGCAAGAGACTGGTGTTAAGAGTTTAATAAATGTGCCCCTATGTATGTAGACCTTTCATTATTTTACTTTAGTAACATCTGGCTGCAGCATTTTTTGACAAAGAATACTGAATTATCTGAATTGCCACATAGGCGGGAAACATTTTGCTCATTTTGTAAAGCACGTGTGTGACAAATCACCTATAGCAATAGGTCAGACAGCTAAACAATTTCACTTTTCTGCAAGCAGATGCCATTTTTCCTGTTTTCCTTGAGAGGTTATATTTACTTACAACTCCGAGAGCTGTGACTCCTTGACCAGCTGGCACTCCACTTGCTGTACAAGGGCATGCACCAGACGCCTTGTGACCACTCTGTCATCATCCTCTAATTTCACCTGGTGCCTTATCCACTGCCAGACCTTTAGATCAGGAAGAAACAATGCATGAGTGAAAAATTTTAGTTAATCCCTTCCTTTAATGTCCTTTTTGGCACTGTACATATAGATACATATACAGTGATGAGCCAGAATAGGGTGTTTTCCAGATTATTACATATTTTTTAGACATGCATAGTGGACAAGATGAGACTGTGATGTGGATGAACACCATGCTGACATATGGTTTTATCGCAAATCTAGACCAACTAGGAGCTAGCATAGACTTCAGTCTTCTTTTATTCCAGAAAACTGGAGTAAAAAAAAAAGGGGAGACCAGCAGAGAAACGTCACTTGCACCTAAATTTAGGCGTAATGGTGTCTAAAAAGTCACAAACACAAGGTTTGCTACTTTTATTTTTTTGCCAGGAAACTGGTGTGGGGGAGGGGGGATGATAAATTCCCCCCAATGTTTATAGGCCATGAAAAAAACTGACACCAAATATCACAAGATCCAATTTTATGAAGCAGACAAAAAATACTAAAAACAATTAAAATCACATCCGAATTCCCAACAGCAGGGAATATATTAAAGTGCTGGGTGACCTCACCTAAACTGCCAATGGCTACTATATCTAACAGGAATATAGCAACAGATAACAAAGAGTACAAATTGTACTAATAGCAGCCTAGAGCCAAAGGTACACAAGTGAGTCATACCAATCAGCGAACACAGGGAGGGAGGGGAACGTACCCCATGCATATTGGCACTAACCATAGTAATTTGTTTTACCTGTAATTTTGCTTTCCTTGAGTCTGAATTCAGCACAGAATAGAATATTTGTTCCCTAGACCCCACCATAGGACTAGCCCACCTAAAATAATAAATCAAGAAATTAGCATAAATAATTACTGGTGCTATAAGAACATAATCTTAATACAGATTCTTGGGAGGGTATAAATCTGATTCCTTCAAACTCAAGCAAAATTACAGGTAAGACAATGATCCCTTTTTCTCTTCATCCTCAAGCCGCACATAACCGAATGTTCCATAAGAACATCATCTTCTGGATTAGGAAAGAAAGCAGGTAGAAATTGGTTTTCTGTTAATGTCCTCTGTGGAAGAGATCTTTTGGTACAACAGAGAGGACGTTAAGAATGTTTTATGGATGGACTTTTACTTCACCAGCCTTTATGCAAATGAAATGCTATAAAGAACTTATGAAAGTAAATGATGACCACTTAAATAAATTGCTCAAAAAAGACTCACAAGCTTCTGATTATAAAGATTCTAGTGTTACATGGCTTAATTGCGAACTTCCCAAATGTCACAAATTATCTGTGCCAAGTACTTTTAGGTGTTGAATTTGAATTCCTTCTGAAAGCCCTCTTACAGGAATTGAAGGCTCACCAAGACAGCAACAGCACAGTAAGAGACTCACTAAGACAAGAAGAATTCTCTTCCATAGACTCAAATAGACCTTATTCATACCAGCTTTTGTTAAGCAAAGTGTTAACCAGAGACTCTAAAAGGCCCCTATCGATCAATATTTTCTCATTCTCTAAGTTGTCAGCAGGAGCTTGATGAGATGAGGATGATAGAATGCTGCCTGTAGCAGTAGGTTTTGATATGGAGGAAATCTACAAAATGTTCCCTTTAAAGGCCATAACAGCAGCATAAACCAGGCCATTTGAGACCAAAAGAGAATGAAAATCACTGATTTTGTTTCCTCTGAGATCCCAAGTAGGATTCTGGGACTAAGGAGAGCCTGATCTACATGAAATGGTTCCTCCAACTGATAGAGCATTGACCACGACCAGTGTATCTGCAGCCTGTATCTTCTCTAACTTGCAGTTGAGCCTGATCCCACAAATGTCTTTAATAATAATTACTTGGCTCTTGCAATGAACTTCTTGCTTTCGTGAATTTTTTTCTCCTTCAGCCAGCAGCAAGGCCTGTTCGGTTTTACTGAACCTGAAGATAGAAGGGATTGTGATGCCAGGATCTGAGAATATTTTGGTGATCTCTGAAATAGTTTTTTTGCCCAGGGCCCAGCATCTATGACTGAAGTGAGATGGCCAAGGTATTATGGCAGGATGAATAGACCCTCGATCTGCCGATCTTGGTGACTTGCTGGTAGATGGTGGCAATTTTTACTGATGGTACAAAGATAGTGAGAGTTTTGAGATGATAATGAATCTGGGAAAACTTCCTCTTGAAAAAGAAGCTCTGCTAATGAGTTAGTCCATAGCCAGTCATCTACCACATGAATGCTCTAGAGACAGAGCTGCTACCATCATTACAGTCACTTCCATAAGGGCCCTTGGAGCTGGCGTAAAGCCATGGGAGGAACTTTAAATTGTAATAAAAATATGTGACTCGTGAGTGGAACGGATTAAAGGGGTTGCCCAGGATTTTTTTTAAACTTGCATCTCAGCCTGGAATACCTAGAGAGAATAAGCCCATAAGATCCAGAGTTAACAGACGAGTACCAGCAGACTATGAGAGGCAGGGAGCCAGAACTGAGTAGCAGGTAGCAGGCGAGTATGGATTTCTCCACAGGTATTCTAGGCTGGGGAGAAAATTAAAAAATATATCCTGGGCAAACCATTTATGGAGAATAAGCAGGTATATGTTATAAGACCAGTAAACATGGCAAGTTCCCTTTCTAAAGAATGCAGGTGGTCACTTTTGTTATTCTTCTACAATTTGCACTTTTGGGGACATTTGTTCAAATATCACAGGGTTAATACAAGGTGCACATGTCATACTGGTTACATCAGTAACATACAGGAGTATATTCTCATCCTTCAGATTTAGTGAAACTGGATACAATATCAATATCTCCCCACATGATGCAAATATCTTCTTTGTGGTTGAATGTAACACAGTATTGGGTGATGTGGAAAAACTTGAAGTTGTAGCCTTCTCTGCCTGATGGAACTCCTAAATCATACAGAGAGAACTTGTTTAATCTTGTGGCCATACTAACAAGAGTACTGCTGGCATCCAAATTCCATGTTTGTGGAACCAATATGTTGAACTTGCAGCTTTTATAAGTATGTGGCATCATGGACAAATGGCCTAGACATGCTGCTCCTGGAACTACCTGGGCATATGCAGGCTAGATACTTGAACACGCATCATGGGTATAACAGAATGCACAAGGATAAATAATTACAGTCACAGCAGCCTAGCAACTATCCAAGACAAAAATCAAGGAACTTAATTCCAGCCTCATAGCAAAACCATTGTAGTGTGAACGTTTTTATGCCAGCGTTGCTGCTAGAAGATGCACCTAAATTATGACGGGGCGTGCACCTTGTAAAAAATTAGGCACGTTTTTGGTAGTCCTTGATCCTGCCGGCAACTTTTACACTTTCTTTCCTGGTATAACATTAGTAAATTTTCCAGGGTTGGAGTCCTGACCCCAGGCCGGCTCCCCCACTCCCTCGTGACAACTATGTGTCAAATGCAGCGTAAAAATGCCCAAGCAACAAATATTGTTGGACCTGGGTTTAAAAAGTCGCAAAAATGGGGCTGTGTGACAATGTTATGCCAAAAACATTGCATGACCCAACTGAACTTGAGCTTTCAGTCATGGACTGACAGGCAGACATTCTCCTTCAAGGTTTTCTGACAGAGGGCAGAATTCATGGTTCTATCAATTATGACAGGTCATCCAGCTCCTGCAGATACAGGTGACCCCAGACCATACACTAGCACCACCATGTTTAACTGTTGGTATGATGTTCTTATGGTGGAATGCGATGTACCTCAGGTTTAACAGGACCTATGTCTTCCAAAAAATTCAATTTTGTCTCTATTGTTCACAGAATATTATCCCAAAAGTCATGCAGGTCATCTAGATGTTTTTTTGTAAATCCAAGATGAGCCTTTATGTTTCTTTTTGTCTTGCAACTTTCCCATGGCTACCATTTTTTCAGTGTTGCAGTGTTTCTTATTGTGAAATTGTGTACATTGACCTTAAATGAGGCAAGTTCTTTAGATGTCTGGGTTCTTTTGTGACCTCCTGTATAAGTTGTTGATGCTCTCTTGGTGAAATGTTGGTAGGCTGGCTCTGTTCCAAGTTTTCTCCATTTGTCGATAACAGCTGTCTGTGTGGTTCGCTGGTATGATAGTTTCTCATCTGTAGTTGAATCTCTTTAGAACGTGGCATAATGTGCTGCTTTTTGAGACCTTTTAGTCTGCTTCACATTACTGGCCAGGTTCTATTTAAGGCTACTTTTACATATCCCTCCCTCTTTGTCAGTGGGGAGGATAATAAAATGGAAGTCTTGGCTGGAGAAAAGCTATGAGATACATTATAATGCATAGTATAATGGATGGCTTCCCATATATTAATACTTTTTTTCTTTTCTTCCTCCTATTCCCCTCCTTGCATGTTTCTCTGTTCTCCAGTGGGGCCATTCCTTTTCAAAAATTTTTTCCGGTTATATTATGTGATTATATTGGTTTTGTTCATTTGTACTATTTTTCTTTATTTTTTGTGAAAATGATGTATTTTTTGATACAATGAACAATAAAATATACAGGGTGGGCCATTTATATGGATACACCTTAATGAAATGGGAATAGTTGGTGATATTAACTTCCTGTTTGTGGCACATTAGTATATGTGAGGGGGGAAACTTTTCAAGATGGGTGGTGACCATGGCGGCCATTTTGAAGTCGGCCATTTTGAATCCAACTTTTGTTTTTTCAATAGGAAGAGGGTCATGTGACACATCAAACTTATTGGGAATTTCACAAGAAAAACAATGGTATGCTTGGTTTTAACGTAACTTTATTCTTTCAGGAGTTATTTACAAATTTCTGACCACTTATAAAATGTGTTCAATGTGCTGCCCATTGTGTTGGATTGTCAATGCAACCCTCTTCTCCCACTCTTCACATACTGATAGCAACACCGTAGGAGAAATGCTAGCACAGGCTTCCAGTATCCGTAGTTTCAGGTGCTGCACATCTCGTATCTTCACAGCATAGACAATTGCCTTCAGATGACCCCAAAGATAAAAGTCTAAGGGGGTCAGATCGGGAGACCTTGGGGGCCATTCAACTGACCCATGACGACCAATCCAATTTCCAAGAAACTGTTCATCTAGGAATGCTCGGACCTGATACCCATAATGTGGTGGTGCACCATCTTGCTGGAAAAACTCAGGGAATGTGCCAGCTTCAGTGCATAAAGAGGGAAACACATCATCATGTAGCAATTTCGCATATCCAGTGGCCTTGAGGTTTCCATTGATGAAGAATGGCCCCACTATCTTTGTACCCCATATACCACACCATACCATCAATTTTTTTGTTCCAACAGTCTTGGAGGGATCTATCCAATGTGGGTTAGTGTCAGACCAATAGCGGTGGTTTTGTTTGTTAACTTCACCATTCACATAAAAGTTTGCCTCATCACTGAACAAAATCTTCTGCGTAAACTGAGGGTCCTGTTCCAATTTTTGTTTTGCCCATTCTGCAAATTCAGTGCGCCGATCTGGGTCATCCTCGTTGAGATGCTGCAGTAGCTGGAGTTTGTAAGGTTGCCATTTGTGAGTAGCTAATATCCGCCGAAGGGATGTTCGACTAATGCCACTCTCCAGTGACATGCGGCGAGTGCTACGCTGTGGGCTCTTGCTGAATGAAGCTAGGACAGCCACTGATGTTTCTTCATTAGAGACAGATTTCATGCGTCCATATTTTGGCAAATCCAACACTGAACCAGTTTCACGAAACTTAGCAAGCAGTTTGCTAACTGTAGCATGGGAGATGGGTGGTCTCGTAGGGTGTCTTGCATTGAAATCTGCTGCAATGACCCGGTTACTGCATTCACCAGACATCAACACAATTTCTATCCGCTCCTCACGTGTTAACCCCGGCGACATGTCAATGGCTGTAAACAAAGAGAAACTTGTAAATAACTCATGAAAGAATAAAGTTACGTTAAAACCAAGCACACCATTGTTTTTCGTGTGAAATTCCCAATAAGTTTGATGTGTCACATGACCCTCTTCCTCTTGAAAAAACAAAAGTTGGATTCAAAATGGCCAACTTCAAAATGGCCGCCATGGTCACCACCCATCTTGAAAAGTTTCCCCCCTCACATATACTAATGTGCCACAAACAGGAAGTTAATATCACCAACCATTCCCATTTTATTAAGGTGTATCCATATAAATGGCCCACCCTGTATATATTAAAAAAGTTGTTTCTAATTAAGAACTATTTTTCTGTTTTGCAACTTGTCCATATTGTCAGCGCTAGGTATCACTTAAGGGTATGGCAACATGGCGATATTGGGTGCGACACTGGTTGCGCACCCATGTCACGCCCAAGTATTGCAATGTAGCAGGACAGCCAAACAAATGAACTTTTTGAGATTCACAGGTCACAGTCGCAGTAAACAAGAAAGTCGCACTGCGACCCCATTCATTCCTATAGAGATACTCGGGAGCGTAACATATGTTAGTATCTGCATCTTTATAACATACCTGAGATCGAGATATTTCAGCCGTTGCCGAGTCCTCCACTTTTCCACAATAGAAGAAATGGCCTTCCCCTAGCACATGAAAATATATAAAAACTGAACAATATCTCTTCTGGGGAAATGATATAGGTAATATAAAAATGCGTAAAATCTACCTTTAAGCCAGGCATCAATAAAAAGTATACCAACAGCAATATTATACTTCAGGCCAAACAGTGTGACACCTCCCTGAGAACAAGACAGATATTTTTAGTGATATAAAGTTGTGTCAATTTACATATAGAAAAAGGTTACCCCTACTTCTAAAGCGGAGTGTCACTTTTTGGACATTGCGTACCTGTTTAACTGGACAACTTAGGTGATTGGTACTTACAGCAGGCATTATAAGTAAATCAGACTGCGAGATTTTCACAGATGGAATGACATGTAGCTGGTTTGGTCCACTTGTGTGCTCCTGGAAAAGCTAAAGAAGAGTTTCACAGAGTAAAAACCTGCTCTTACAAAAAGCTGCTCATCTAACCTAACCACCAAGCCTATGTATCACAATAAGGACATGGCTTAAATATGATATTGTGCACCACAAAATGCACCAAAATTTTTTCGAGTAAACTAAGCGAACAAATAGGTAGCAAAAAGTTAGATTAGATAGTCTCAAGATGCAAATATCAAAAAACAGTAATAAAAGAAGCTCAACACCTAATGTTTCCACTTCCGGCCAAAATATTGATGCGGGGAGGACACTCCCAAGTTGGCGACCACAAACCATAGTAGTCAAAATGGTCTTCCAGCACTCCAAGTTTATGTCACATGTGTAAAAACATCACCAAGAACAGTTCATAGTCACATAGTCCTCCCTTGTTCAAAACGCATAAACGTCTTCTGTTGCAATTTGCAATGTTTTTAGATGTGTGAAAATAAACTGTTTTAATGGATTGCTTGAGGCCCATTCTCCATGTTTGACTGCTATAAGTCTTAGGCCTCATTCACACGGCCGTAGCCCTTCCCGTGGCCATATTGCGGCCCGCATACGGCGTGTCCGTAATAAACGGTGCACCGGCCGTGTGCATTCCGCATCACGGATGCGGACCCATTCACTTGAATGGGTCCACAAATCCGGAGATGCGGTGTGGAACGAAAGCACGGAGGTACTTCGTGGGGTTCCGATCTGTGCTTCCGTTCCGCAAAAAATAGAACTTGCTCTATCTTTTTGTGGAATGGACGGATCACGGACCCATTCAAGTTGAATGAGCCTAGATCCGTTCCGGCCGCCGCACGGATGTTGCCCGTGCATTCCCCATTGCATGGAACGGAACCAATACGTTTGTGTGAAAGAGTAATTACTATTAACCTTGCTGAGGATATACATATTTATAATTGTAAATTCATGCAATAGGAGCAAACGGATCACAGTGAGCATGAATAAAACGTAACTTTTAATGTTATTTTTAAATAATAAATGATCCATCCACTTTGAACAAACAACGATACAACCCCTTTAAATAAGCATATTTTAGTGCATCAACAGCAGTCTTGCAATTCTTGTACCGCTTATAAGTGAGCATTGTAATAATCATATTTTAGTGCGTCAACAGCAGTGTATATTTTGGTCGAACCCAGAAGGCATCCTATTGCGCCAGTTTATTTTCCCCAAAAACCTGTTGCAATTTTTCTAGTTTATTTTTCTACTTTGTGCAAGTGTACAAAGAAAAAAAAGCAGAAATCCGATGGTGCAGTGTGTATTTAACACCTTGCCAACAGAGATGTACTAGTATGTCAAAGCGGGAAGTGACTTGCCGCAAATTGACGTACAATTACGTCATGATGATCGGGCAGGCACTGGAGCTTTGGGCGCCTGATCAATGCAGAGGCCCGCCTATGACTGACAGCCAGGACCCTGCTGTATCCGCCGCCATCACTGTAAACTCTGATGCTGGCGGATTAACCCCTTATATGCTGGACCGCAGCATATACGAGGACAGGGGGCCGATAGCTGCCATAGCAACCCCAGGCAACGCAAAGGCTTTGGGGTCTTCCATGTAGTACACTGACAGTCAATGTAGTACAATACAGCATGTATTGTACTACATTAAAACAGGGATCAGACCCTGAAATGTTGAAGTCTCTGCACTAGGACAAAAATAAATAGGGAAAAAAAGTTTTTAAAATAGTGTTTTATAACAAAACAAGTTTACAGTTAAAAAAAGTGCCCCTTCCCCTTAAATTTTTAATAGAAAAATATTTTATAAAGTTATAAAAATATACATATTAGATATTGTTATATTAGATATAACAATATCACATGACCTAACCACTCAGATGAATGCTGCAAAAAAATAAATAAATAAAGACTGTGCCAAAATAGCCATTTTGTGGTCACCTTGCCCCAGAAAAGTGTAATATTAAACGATCAAAAAATCGTATCCAAAAATGGTACCAATAAAAATGTCAACTCTTCCTGCAATAAATGAGCCCCTACACAAGACGATTGGCAGGAAAAAAAAAAAGGCATTCAGAATATGGAGACACAAAAACATGATTTTTTTTTTCAAAAATACCTTGTTATGTAAAACTGCTATAACAACCTGCTCCATACAAATAACATATGATCTATCCTGTCAGGTGAATGCTGTAAAAAACTAAAAATTAAAATGGTGCCAGAACAGGCACTTTTTTTTTGTTACTTTGCATCACAAAAAGTGTAATATCGAGTGATCAAAAATCATATGTACCCCAAGATAGAACTAATAAAACTTTCACTTCATCCCGTAGTTTCCAAAATTGGGTCACTTTTTGTGAGTTTCTACTGTAGGGGTGCATCAACTTAAAGTTATCCCAGTGAAATCTGCCCTCCAAAATCCATATGTTGCTCCTTCCTTTCTGCACCCTGCCGTGTGTCCATGCAGCACTTTACGACCACATATGGGGTGTTTCTGTAAACTGCAGAATCAGGGTTATAAATATTGAGTTTTGTTAGGCTGTTAACTTTTGCTGCCTTACAGGAAAAAAATAGATTAAAATAAAAAATCTGCAAAAAAGTGAAATTTTGAAATGTCTCCTCTATTGTCCTTTAATTCTTGTGGAACACCTAAAGGGTTAACAACACTTGTAAACTCACATTTGAATAACTTGAGGGTGTAGTTTCTACAATGGGGTCATTTATGGGTGGTGTCTATCATGTACCGTAAGCCTCACAAAGTGACTTTATAACTGAACTGGTCCTTAAAAAAGTGGGTTTTGGAAGTTTTCTTAAAAATTTTAAAAATTGCATCTAAAATTCTAATCCATCTAACTTCTAAAAAATATAAAATAACATTTACAAAATGATGCCCACATAAAGTAGACATATGGAAAATGTAAAGTAATTACAGCTCTGTACAGTACAAAATGAAGCCACAAAACAGCCATGCACATGAGCGCTTGGGGTGCTGACATGCATTTAGGATGCAGTTTTCATTGTGGCTAGCTGATATTCATTAAATCATTCCCACTATGCAGAACACCAGGGTTTATCGCGGCTGCTAAACTGGCTCAATTGAAAACTGCATCCTAATTGCATGTCAGAACTGCAGTGTGTGCCAGCACCCTTAGGGCTGTATTACATTGGCAGATTGATTAGCAATGATCTGGAAGACAATCATTGCTAATGAACGTTCGTACTAACTCTTGTTAGCAATGACCTGGCAGGGTAATACTTCCACTGGTTACTCGATGAACAACAAACGCTCGTTCATCGGCAAACCAGATTTGCTGACGGCAGAACGTGCTGTATAATTACAATGTGCTGCCGGCAAACAACTAGTCAGTATGGGGACAAGTGATGGCACAACAACCGCTCCTCCCCATACTGTGGAGGAGATCACTGCATTTAATAGCAGTGGTCTCCTCCACCAGCGAGCAGGCGATTGAAAGGAACGCTTCATCTCCCGACAATTGTTAGCCGCATCGCTAAATGTAAAACTGCTCTTAGGGTATGTTCACATGCAGCAGATTGATTGCAGAAATGATCCCATACATCTAAATGGGGCTTGCAGAGATCTATGTGCTTCCTGCTGGAACATTGTATTTAATGGGTTTTTAGACAAAATTTCTGCAACAAATATACTCTTATTTGCCCTCTTCTGTATCAATAAGACTCTAATAAAAAAAAATGTGGCTCTTGACACACTTGCCTCCTGTAACTCAGTAATAATTAGATAAACACGTACATTAATATATTACATGATGTGACAGTTTAGCTGGTCTTACCCTTTGCATTGGTGCAACCAGGTCAATGTCATATACCATAAATCCATCCACTCCAGCATTTATTTCAAACAGCTTTAACCTGAAATGCATGATTATATGAATAATATATGAATATAGTAACTAAATACAATCTTATTTGTGAGGTAGAAATAGGATATAAAATGACCATCACAGATCCAGAAAGTCATGTATATTTTTCATGGTCATTTGTATACCCATTTTGTAGAAAATATAAGATACTAGCCATTTACAAAGCTTCTAAACTTTGGAACTCCTGAGGCTCTCTACAAGATGTTAGATATCACAACTGAAGACCACGGAAAATAAACTAGCAAAGCAGGGCATTTTCTCAGGCTGCAGCCATGTCTTCTCACCGCTCCCTCTCTTCACTCTGATGCTAGTGCACGTGAGCCAAGAAGTTTAGGAGGAGGGGGCTAGGTTTAAGTCCAGATCATTTTTGTCTACAGAGCAAGTGTGCCATTTTGTTGGAAGGAATTTTCTAGTTACTAATAGTACAAAAGAGATTTGGTAACAGTGCCAGCCATAGTACCAAATGTATTATACACAATGCATTCAGAAACTCTTCAGACCCTTTCAATTTCACATTTTGTTATGTTGCGGCCTTATCAAATATCAAGTTTTTCCCCAATTATTCTGCACTCGATACCCCATAATAGGAACGTGAAAACAGAATTTTTTACATTTTTGCTAATTTATTAAAAGGGGAAAAAATAAAATAAATCTAATTTTGCATAGACATACGTATTCAGACCCCTTGCTATGAGACTTGTCTGGAGGAAACCCGGCACTGCTCATTAATTGCCCAATACCATGCCTACAGTGAAGCATGGGGGTGGCAGCATCATACTGTGGGGGTGTTTTTCAGCGGCTGGGACAGGGAGATTAGTCAGGATTGAGGAACAGCTGAATGACGCAAAGTACAGAGATATTCTTAAAGGTGTAGTCCATTTTATTTAGGCCTCATGCACACGACCGTTGTTTTGGTCCGCATCCGAGCCGCGGTTTTTGCGGCTCGGATGTGGACCCATTCACTTCAATGGGGCCGCAAAAGATGCGGACAGCACTCTGTGTGCTGTCTGCATCCGTTGCACCGTTCCGTTGCCCCGCAAAAAAATAAAGCATGTCCTATTCTTGTCCGTTTTGCAGACAAGAATAGGCATGTCTACAATGGGCCGCCCGTTCCGCAAATTGAGTCAGACCTCCACCGATCTGGTATTGATGACCTATCCTGAGGATAGGTCATCAATATAAATAAAGCAGACAACCCTTTTAATGAAAGCCTGATCCAGAGTGCTCTTGACCTCAGACTTGGCTGAAGGTTCAGGTCCGAACAAGACTAACCCTAAGCCAGGGCCGGCGCCACCTGTAAGGCGACCTAGGCAGTCGCCTAGGGCGCAATTTAGCAGGGGGTGCCGACCCCATGCGGTTTAAAAAAAAAGCGTTGGTTAAGTGGCGGCCGGGCCGGTCCTGCCGCAAGTTTTTTTTTTTTAAGTACGGCGACGGGCCCTCCCCCGCACTGGGCGACTGCCGCACTGCCCGGGCTGGCGCGTCTATGATTGTGCACCACCCGAAGAGAGGGACTGACAGGAGGGAAGCGCCTCTAGTGTAGCATGGCCGAGCTCTGTTCGGTCCGCGGTACAGAAGCTTTTGTTTCCTGTACCCGGCCGGACTGACAGGAAGGGCTCACTTAGTGTGAGAATGTAAGAATACTAAATCTACCAAGGCAAATCCTCCTAAATCTACCAAGGCAAATGCTCCCACGCCTAAATAGTGCCATAACTAGGCAGATTTGCCTTCCAGGGTCTTGAGAAAGCTGGTTACCACCATGTGGAGCTGTAATAAAGACTGCAGAATATTAAATCTACCATGATAAATCCCCCTCCCCACTCCTAAATAGTGCCATAGCTAGGCAGATTTGCCTTTCAGGGTCCAGGAAAGCTGGGTTACTTGCACAATGAAATGTTAACATTATTATAATAATAATAAATTATTATTAATAATAATAATAATAATAATAATAATGATAGTGTGTAGAGCTCCACAAGACTTGTAATGCCACTTTTCCACACTAATGAATGTCAGCTTTGCCTAGGTAGACAGTGAGAAATCCTTCCTGCCTATATAGGCAAACCTGAAATTCAGGGACCTGGCCAAGCTGGTTAGCACTTTCTGTAGTGTCAGTGCCCTGGTACTGTCTAGTATCCCTGCACACATACAGGGGAGGTTTTGTAAGAAGCTGCTGAAATTCTGCAGTTTCTAGCTCTTTCACAGTGCTCTGAGTGTCCATTCAAGTTTATTGGTGTTAAGCCCCCCACCTTTTCTAAATGTTGTTTTTGACTGTGAGCTCATGCTAGTGCACAGAGTCAGTCTCCAGACTAAGATGGAGGGGCTAGAAGGAAGAAGGCACTTATCTGACAACAGGATATATGTTAAAACTACTTTCTGTAGCCCATGCAGAAAGCGCTAGAGACAAACTTTCTTTAGCAGGTTATGTTTTTATCCCTTGTTTTTCAGGGTTTAGTGTCCCTTTAACTGGTCAAGTGCATAGGTGATTTGGCAAATATACAATGAAATATATTGATAGGAATTAAACCCATAATAGACTTTGTCTTAAAGGGGTATTCCCATCTCAAACAATGGGAGCATATCGCTAGGATATGCCCTCATTGTCTGATACGTGCGGGTCCCACCGCTGGGACCCGCACCTACAACGAGAACGAAGCGGGGAGCACTGTGGCTGGAGGACCCTGGATTTCCCGGGGTCCGTCCACCACCAAGCGCAGCTCCCATAGAAGTGAATGGGATGCGCGGCCCATGCTCCCATTTATTTCTATGGGGCAGACGTCGCTCGGCTATTTTCAGCAGCCCCATAGAAATGAATGGAGGGCGGCTGCGCATGCGCAGTGCGCCCTACATTCATTTTCCGGCTCCGTTCTCATTGTAGGTGCGGGTCCCAACGGTGGAACCCGCACCTATCAGACAATGGGGGCATATCCTAGCGATATGCCCCCATTGTCTGAGATGGGAAAACCCCTTTAAATCAGTAATTAGAACATAATTACAGTAGGCTTGTATCTGACTAATTACAACATGGTTAGATTTCATACATATTCTCCCTAGCTTACCGTGTAACAGCTGCAGTAACAATCTGATACTCTGCACTCTCTTTGTCTTTGGGCAGAAGATGGGCAGCCATTCCCCCGGTAGCTAAGGCCTCTCTTCGATGGCATGTTTGCACCAACAAATCCATGTAACTTTTGAGAAAATGCTTCTCCATGTTCACATACTTACTGCGATCTGGCAACAAAAATTCTGGCCGATGTCCTAAAATTAAGTATAATGAAAACAAACAATATAAAATGAAGTACAGGTCCCAGGAAAAGTAAGGGTACGGCCACAAGGTCAGGTTTCTGCATGCAGTTTTAGAAACCAAAATCAGGAGTGGATCATAAAAGGGGAGAAAATATGAAGAACAGATACAACTTCTCTTTTTTGAATTCACTCCTGATTTTGGCTTCCAAAACTGTAAGCAGAAACCTGGCCGTGTGGCCGAAGCTTTGTGTTAATGACTTCTAACTAATTGCCAGAAGATGATTGAGTTAAAGGGATATTCCAGTACATATATATATATATATATTTATATATATATATATATAGAGAGAGAGAGAGAGAGAGAGAGAAAAAGAAGGAATCCGGCAGCGCAAAGTCCAAGGGACTTAGCTTTTCACCCTTAATATACGCAGGAAATCGGACAGCACTCCAAGACTTTGAAAAAACGTGATGTCTTTATTCACCCATGTGGAACAATTGTAACGTTTCAGCTCACAACTGAGCCTTTCTCAAGCAAGGCTTGAGAAAGGCTCAGTTGTGAGCTGAAACGTTGCAATTGTTCCACATGGGTGAATAAAGACATCACGTTTTTTCAAAGTCTTGGAGTGCTGTCCGATTTCCTGAGTGTGTATATATATATATATATATATATATATAATATATATTTTTTTTATTATATATTTTTACTTTATATTGATGCCTATCCTCAGAATAGTCTATCAATATCTGATAGTCAGCGGTCTGACACCCTGGCGTTCAGCTGTTCAGGAATAGGTCTAGTGCCGAAATTGCACAGCTCAGTCCATTGTCTAGTGGCTGCATTTACTTAATGGGAGCAGCGCTGCAGTAACCAGCTCCCTCCACTACACAATACACTGAGCTGTGTAATTCAGAAGCTGACTTCTAGCACCAGAGCTACTGAAGGAAAGCTGATCAGCGGAGTCCTGGGAGTCGACTCCCACCGATCGTGAGGATAGGCCATCCAGAAAACCCCTTTAGCCACCTAATTGTTTTGCCCGACTTCAGCTTTGGCTGTGGGAAAAGTACTTAACTGTTCTTGGACCTGTACCTTGGAACCGAACCCGAGTTCGGTAAAAGGTTTTTAACAGTAGAAATTCATTTTTTAAGTTATTACCCGAAGTCTCGCGAGACTTCGCGAAGTAATAACTTCGGCTCATCGGAGCCAATACATTCTAATACTGTACGGAGAGCTCGCTCCGTACAGTATTCTAACGAAGTTTTATGCAAATCGACTTCGGATGAATCATATGAAATTGATTCACTCATCCCTTGTTACCACCCCTCTGTACCCTTACTGCAGACTGCTAGCAATTCATTCATAACTTCTAGTAGAAATGATAAAGGAATGGTACAACATACAGGGATAAGAATAGATGCCCAGAATTGTTATTACATGGGGAATGCATGAAGCTATTAAACCAGACATGTCAGGAGTGGTGACAGGTCCTCTTTAAGGGGTTAAGTTAGCACCATCAATAGAGTTGGTCTGTGCTAGACCCCACTAAGGCACTGTTTTAGCTCTCTGCAATGCAATGGTGGAATATTACTTTAGTTGGGGTGTAACAGAGCATTTTCTAGTACTCTTTCCTCCTTTCTGATGCTAAAAGAACACAGAATGGAAAAAAAGAGAAAGAATTTATATTTTGGGTTTTATCTTTCGTAGGTTCTAACTTTTTTAATTCCAAACTTACCAAACTTATTGACGAAGGAGGCGGAGTAATCCCAAATGCCACAGTTCAAACCAGCAGAGTGGTCCTTCAGCTCATAGAGGATTTCTTCCATCTCAAATGATGCCAGTACGTTCTCAATCAGCACAGTGGCTTTAATGCTTCCGACTGGTAAACCTAACTATGTGGTTAAGAAGAAACACATCTGTGTTAGCCAGTTTACTGTTTGACTAATACATTTAAACAGGACCTGACTGTAATACTCATATTCTTCTTAAAAAAAAGAAAAATATGGATGATCTTTTTTAAAACACTGCATTGTGTCGTTTCTTTGTTATTCCTCCTACAAATATAAGAATACATTGACAACTGGGTGTCCCTACACACTCTAAAAGTATAAAATTGGCACAGAAAATTCTGTTAATACCTTCAGAATACAAATATTTAGTAGAAAAGACATGTCATAGGAGTGGTGACATGGTGTCCTCTACAAAGATCCAATACCAATCAATTTGACAGTATAAGCAATATCTCTTCTTATCTAACCAGTAAATGAGAAAATGGCCTATTGGTAAAAAAAAATTTTTGATCCGCCCCATCATCTACTATCAATTACTCACCCACAAAATATTCAGTGTTCCCCTCAATACATAAGCATTTGTCCCTTCAATTGTGTATGTTTTTTGAATATAGCTACAGCTGCTTTTAATAATATCTATGGCTCTGCATAGCCATATGTTAATTTACGTGGGTATATATATTGCATGTGTATGGGCATATTGTCCACTTGCTGAAACCTTTGTTGGGTGGGTACAATGTGGCATGGATGGTTTTATATCTGTGATAAGAGTTTTTTTTGTATTTCACGGCATGTGAGTATAATATATTCTCCTGTGGATTGCTCAGATCACATCTAACCTTGCTGTAGAGACTGGAAGCTAAGTGACATAGCTTGTGCTTTTATCTATCCATATAGTGTGAACAGAGGTAACCACTCCCTTAAAGGGGTTTTCCAAGATTTTTATACTGATGACTTATCCTCACTCCTCAGCATAGGTCATCAGTATCTGATCGTGGGGTCTGACACCCAGGACCCCTGCCGATCAGCTGTTTGATAAAGCACTGGCACTCCTGTGAGCACTGCGGCCCATAACATGAGAATGTGCCCATAACATGATTCACAAGTTCACCACATCACCTTTTCTTCTGTCCAGACAAATATCTGATTCCAGAGTTTGGCCTCCAGAAAGCTTTCTACCTGGAAGAAAATATGTCATTTTACTATGTCACAGAAATGCAATACTTTGTTAAATAAAATTGGTAATCACCACATTTTACAATCATTCCTTTGCCCTGTAGATGATAATCCAGAGGTCAACGGTTTGGCTCTTACTTTCATTATTGCAACATCATGAGAAAGATTTCAGGCCTCAGCAGAGAACCTATTCTTCCCCCTCCTCATGTAATACATCTAATCTGGCCGCAGTATAGGTGTCCACACACGTAATCTCCCCCTCATCATGTAATACATCTAATCTGGCCGCAGTATAGGTATCCACACACGTAATCTCCCGCGCATCATGTAATACATCTAATCTGTCTGCAGTATAGGTGTTCACACACGTAATCCCCCCTCCTCATGTAATACATCTAATCTGGCCGCAATATAGGTGTCCACACACATAATCTCCTCCCTCCTCATGTAATACATGTAATCTGGCCGCAGTATAGGTGTCCACACACGTAATCTCCCCCTCATCATGTAATACATCTAATATGGCCGCAGTATAGGTATCCACACACGTAATCTCCCCCCTCCTCATGTAATACATCTAATCTGGCCGCAGTATAGGTGTCCACACACGTAATCTCCCCCTCCTCATGTAATACATCTAATCTGGCCGCAGTATAGGTATCCACACACGTAATCTCCCCCCTCCTCATGTAATACATCTAATCTGGCCGCAGTATAGCTATCCACACACGTAATCTCCCCCTCATCATGTAATACATCTAATCTGGCCGCAATATAGGTGTCCACACACGTAATCTCCCCCCTCCTCATGTAATACATCTAATCTGGCCGCAGTATAGGTGTCCACACACGTAATCTCCCCCTCCTCATTTAATACATCTAATCTGTCTGCAGTATAGGTGTCCACACACGTAATCTCCCCCTCCTCATGTAATACATCTAATCTGGCCGCAGTATAGGTATCCACACACGTAATCTCCCCCCTCCTCATGTAATACATCTAATCTGGCTGCAGTATAGGTATCCACACACGTAATCTCCCCCCTCCTCATGTAATACATCTAACCTGGCCGCAGTATAGGTGTCCACACACGTAATCTCCCCCTCATCATGTAATACATCTAATCTGGCCGCAATATAGGTGTCCACACACGTAATCTCCCCCCTCCTCATGTAATACATCTAACCTGGCCGCAGTATAGCTATCCACACACGTAATCTCCCCCTCATCATGTAATACATCTAATCTGGCTGCAATATAGGTGTCCACACATGTAATCTCCCCCCTCCTCATGTAATACATCTAATCTGGCCGCAGTATAGGTGTCCACACACGTAATCTCCCCCTCCTCATTTAATACATCTAATCTGTCTGCAGTATAGGTGTCCACACACGTAATCTCCCCCCTCCTCATGTAATACATCTAATCTGGCCGCAGTATAGGTGTCCACACACGTAATCTCCACCCTCCTCATGTAATACATCTAATCTGGCCGCAATATAGGTGTCCACACACGTAATCTCCCCCCTCCTCATGTAATACATCTAACCTGGCCGCAGTATAGCTATCCACACACGTAATCTCCCCCTCATCATGTAATACATCTAATCTGGCCGCAATATAGGTGTCCACACACGTAATCTCCCCCCTCCTCATGTAATACATCTAATCTGGCCGCAGTATAGGTGTCCACACACAGAATCTCCCCCTTCTCATGTAATACATCTAATCTGGCCGCAGTATAGGTGTCCACACACGTAATCTCCTCCCTCCTCATGTAATACATCTAATATGGCCGCAGTATAGGTGTTCACACACGTAATCTCCTCCCTCCTCATGTAATACATCTAATCTGGCCGCAGTATAGGTGTCCACACACAGAATCTCCCCCCTCCTCATGTAATACATCTAATCTGGCCGCAGTATAGGTGTCCACACACAGAATCTCCTCCCTCCTCATGTAATACATCTAATATGGCCGCAGTATAGGTGTTCACACACGTAATCTCCCCCCTCCTCATGTAATACATCTAATCTGGCCGCAGTATAGGTGTCCACACACGTAATCTCCCCCTCCTCATTTAATACATCTAATCTGTCTGCAGTATAGGTGTCCACACACGTAATCTCCCCCCTCCTCATGTAATACATCTAATCTGGCCGCAGTATAGGTGTCCACACACGTAATCTCCACCCTCCTCATGTAATACATCTAATCTGGCCGCAATATAGGTGTCCACACACGTAATCTCCCCCCTCCTCATGTAATACATCTAACCTGGCCGCAGTATAGCTATCCACACACGTAATCTCCCCCTCATCATGTAATACATCTAATCTGGCCGCAATATAGGTGTCCACACACGTAATCTCCCCCCTCCTCATGTAATACATCTAATCTGGCCGCAGTATAGGTGTCCACACACAGAATCTCCCCCTTCTCATGTAATACATCTAATCTGGCCGCAGTATAGGTGTCCACACACGTAATCTCCTCCCTCCTCATGTAATACATCTAATATGGCCGCAGTATAGGTGTTCACACACGTAATCTCCTCCCTCCTCATGTAATACATCTAATCTGGCCGCAGTATAGGTGTCCACACACAGAATCTCCCCCCTCCTCATGTAATACATCTAATCTGGCCGCAGTATAGGTGTCCACACACAGAATCTCCTCCCTCCTCATGTAATACATCTAATATGGCCGCAGTATAGGTGTTCACACACGTAATCTCCCCCCTCCTCATGTAATACATCTAATCTGGCCGCAGTATTGGTGTCCACACACGTAATCTCCCCCCTCCTCATGTAATACATCTAATCTGGCAACAGTATAGGTGTCCACACACGTAATCTCCCCCTCATCATGTAATACATGTAATCTGGCCGCAGTATAGGTGCCCACACCCAGAATCTCCTCCCTCCTCATGTAATACATCTAATCTGGCCGCAGTATAGATGTCCACACACGTAATCTCCCCCCTCCCCATGTAATACATCTAATCTGGCCGCAGTGTAGGTGTCCACACACGTAATCTCCCCCCTCCTCATGTAATTCTCACAATTGTGTTGACTATTTTAGATCTGGCTGCAGTATAGGTGTCCACACACATTGGATTAACACTGGTCTGAACCTGCCAATTTCAGCAAGACTTGCGATGCCATTAAAAATGCTGCAAATACAACTGCGTTTTTCCTACAAATGCTTTGTGTGAAACCACCCAATGAGAAAAGTGACAATGTCACCTACCTTTGATAAATAGAAAAAGGGCCCGGATTCACTTTTATAAAGTCTTCTCCCGGTGTGGTACATAAGTAGACCATAATCAAAGAGAGGGCCTGGGATCTCCCTGCCATTTACCTGTGAAGAAATCAACAGGTATCATTGGATCACTCTATATTCTGCATCTAAAGAAAAGCTATGTCCACATCTTTAATACACTCCTCACCATTGAAATTGCAGCACCAAGGAGGACAAGCCTCAAGGTTACGAAAATCGAGGAAGTTGCAGGTGTCGCTAGGATCTTCAGATAATTAAGTTTTCAAACACCTAGCTCCAAACTGTGGCATTTGGGAGGGGCATAAAAGCCAGACTGAAAGCAAAGTTTTTTAGCCACAAGAAACCTTGAAAATCGGATCAAGTCTTGTGGGATGATCTGCATATCATTAACATGTCTGTCGATCCTGTGATGTCCATAATTCCACATCCTTTCCCTCTTGGTGTTGCAATTTCAATCCTGCAAAGTGTATTTAAAAAACATATATTTTTTAAAGTTTGAAATTTAAAGTGCTTGAAAGTACACAACTAATAACCAAAGTCAAAAGGGCCCTAATAAAAAGCAGCAGAATCAAGAACACAAAATTTCTAAAAATGCGGCACACACTAAAAACACTGGTCTTTATTTGTCATTAAAACCAGCTGGTACAGGGACAGTGCAGACTCAAGGCAACAGCCGTCTCACACGGATTCGTGCTTGAGAAAGTGCAAAGTCGCGCGAAACAGCTGTTGCCTTATGCCTGCACCGCGTCTTCTACCTGCTGTTTTTAATGAAGGAGTAAAGACAAGTGTTTTTATGGTGAGCGCCGCATCTTTTGGACTTTTTGTGTTCTTGATTCTGGACTTTATTTATGCTGTCCACCACCTATAACTCTGACTGGGTTTCTCCTGGGTGTCCTAACTACGGCTGCGGTGTGTGGCTCAGTGGTGCTGGTCATCTGTTTTACTTTCTTTTTTGAAAAAGCAGTAGAATGGCTGCCATGTACTGTTACCGTACATTTTCCATACCATGGCCACTGCAAGGTAATGTTCGGCCTGCTCCAAGTTCCCTCTGCAATAACTGCTGCAAGGTGGTGGTGATGGGGGGAGGGGTGTTGCAGTGATCATTCTCAAATTTCCGATAAAATCACACTCAATGCATGTATTTGGAAGCTACTAAAATCGGTGTATATAAATATATAGGGCCAGATTTACATCTTACTCCACTTTTACATATGTCCAAAGTCACTTTTGGCAAAATCAGATTTATTAATGGTCCTTTAATACTGTGATAAATGTGGTTTGACGGTAGCACTTTATCCTTCAGTAAGCGGCTTTACAAAATTCGCACGTCTTTACGAAAAAGTTGCATGTTCTATTAAAAAGTCGCATAAGATAAGCATGGTCCTCACTGGAGTGAAATTGCGCAATTTGTTGCAACTTTTTAAATTGTCGCAATAGTAACTCTGTCTAGAGATTTATTTACATAAGAAAACACGCCCACTTTCAAAAAACTGGCGAGCACAGCGCAGAGCCAATAAAAGTCGCAAATTTTTGCGCAGTTTTAGCGATTGCGCAAAAATGTGCGACTTTTTCACTCCATTATTTTGACTTGAGCTGATGATAAATCTGGCCCATAGTGTTTGGTTGCATGTACACCTGAGGTGAAGACACAGACTGTGATACATTACCAGCATATTGTGCTCTACCATATTCCAAGCTCTTGGTCTCAGCATTAACACAGGGGCTTCAGAGACTGGAGGTAAACCTGCAGGTGAAAAGTAAAACATGGTGTAATTGTATATATCCATCCTGCAGCAGCTTGGTGGACACGTCACTTTTTTTTTATTACCTGGTATCTTGCCATGAACGACTTGGTAGACATTAAAAATCCCTTTGATTTGATTGTAGAATGTCGGACAGTTACCATCATCAAAATCCACCTAAGTGGTCCAAAGTGACTTATAAGTGGAACAAGCTTTATAGCCGCAGGGAACAGACATAGAAATCACCTTGTATGATCAGTTGTATGATGTATGTACTGTACATGTGACATATATAGGCAAGGTTCACATCTGTGTCGTAGGTTTCATTAGGAGCTTCAGTCTCAATTTATGACAAATTTCCCAGAAAAAAAAAGCATTGTCCAGGATGCTGGGCGATTTTATTTTCCAGTAAAATAAAGGACACTATGACAGAAACCCAGTGGAAACCCATATAGTGGATGCGGTTGATCCAATACTGCCATCATTGAATTTTTTTCTGTTCTTATGACACAAAAAAACGGAACTGGAGATACAAATGTGAACCCAGCTAAAGACGTAGACTTGTGTGTTATCTGCAACCTACTATAGACGCTAACTGATGGCCAGTGAGCCAGTTCATGGACTCAATCAAGAAACTTATGAATCTGCATTGTAATTGCATTCTTACAGACAGTTTCATGTGTTTGGTATGAATTTTTTTTATCAATCTGTAAGATTTTGCAGATTTATTTTTAGTTGATTTTCTGACTTTTTATTTTATTTAAAATTTAGCTAAAAAAAATGACCAGAAGCCCCCCTATGCCATGTGGATAAGATGTATATTTTATACCTGTATTCCCTGAGCAGAGGACATCAGTGCTCTATGGAATCGTTCTGTTTGGTATGGTGCTGTATCTCCAATATCCACGTGTCTGTTCTGGAGTCTGCGGGGAACAGCTGCTACTCTCCAGCTTGTGTCATTTCTAATATGTGCAGTGTCCAGCGAAAAATCAGGACGGTTATTAGTTAAGTCAAGCTCAACTTTTCGTGCTGTTCGATGCCACAAGATCTGTAAACATATCACAAAGTTTACAATTTACAATTTCTTTGCTTTCTGACTAGAGACATGACTTTAAAGGGGTTTTCCCGGACTTTTATACTGCTGACCTATCCTCTAGACACCCAGGACTCCCGACGATCAGCTGTTTGAGAAGGCACCGGCCCCCCTTAGTACACTGCGTGCAGAATTATTAGGCAAATGAGTATTTTGACCACATCATCCTCTTTATGCATGTTGTCTTACTCCAAGCTGTATAGGCTCGAAAGCCTACTACCAATTAAGCATATTAGGTGATGTGCATCTCTGTAATGAGAAGGGGTGTGGTCTAATGACATCAACACCCTATATCAGGTGTGCATAATTATTAGGCAACTTCCTTTCCTTTGGCAAAATGGGTCAAAAGAAGGACTTGACAGGCTCAGAAAAGTCAAAAATAGTGAGATATCTTGCAGAGGGATGCAGCACTCTTAAAATTGCAAAGCTTCTGAAGCGTGATCATCGAACAATCAAGCGTTTCATTCAAAATAGTCAACAGGGTCGCAAGAAGCGTGTGGAAAAACCAAGGCGCAAAATAACTGCCCATGAACTGAGAAAAGTCAAGCGTGCAGCTGCCAAGATGCCACTTGCCACCAGTTTGGCCATATTTTAGAGCTGCAACATCACTGGAGTGCCCAAAAGCACAAGGTGTGCAATACTCAGAGACATGGCCAAGGTAAGAAAGGCTGAAAGACGACCACCACTGAACAAGACACACAAACTGAAACGTCAAGACTGGGCCAAGAAATATCTCAAGACTGATTTTTCTAAGGTTTTATGGACTGATGAAATGAGAGTGAGTCTTGATGGGCCAGATGGATGGGCCCGTGGCTGGATTGGTAAAGGGCAGAGAGCTCCAGTCCGACTCAGACGCCAGCAAGGTGGAGGTGGAGTACTGGTTTGGGCTGGTATCATCAAAGATGAGCTTGTGGGGCCTTTTCGGGTTGAGGATGGAGTCAAGCTCAACTCCCAGTCCTACTGCCAGTTTCTGGAAGACACCTTCTTCAAGCAATGGTACAGGAAGAAGTCTGCATCCTTCAAGAAAAACATGATTTTCATGCAGGACAATGCTCCATCACACGCGTCCAAGTACTCCACAGCGTGGCTGGCAAGAAAGGGTATAAAAGAAGAAAATCTAATGACATGGCCTCCTTGTTCACCTGATCTGAACCCCATTGAGAACCTGTGGTCCATCATCAAATGTGAGATTTACAAGGAGGGAAAACAGTACACCTCTCTGAACAGTGTCTGGGAGGCTGTGGTTGCTGCTGCACGCAATGTTGATGGTGAACAGATCAAAACACTGACAGAATCCATGGATGGCAGGCTTTTGATTGTCCTTGCAAAGAAAGGTGGCTATATTGGTCACTGATTTGTTTTTGTTTTGTTTTTGAATGTCAGAAATGTATATTTGTGAATGTTGAGATGTTATATTGGTTTCACTGGTAAAAATAAATAATTGAAATGGGTATATATTTGTTTTTTGTTAAGTTGCCTAATAATTATGCACAGTAATAGTCACCTGCACACACAGATATCCCCCTAAAATAGCTAAAACTAAAAACAAACTAAAAACTACTTCCAAAAATATTCAGCTTTGATATTAATGAGTTTTTTGGGTTCATTGAGAACATGGTTGATGTTCAATAATAAAATTAATCCTCAAAAATACAACTTGCCTAATAATTCTGCACTCCCTGTAGAGTCGCTTCCTTCTCACAGTTTAGAAGGGCTCACGGACGTATTATACAAGTATTTACCGCACTAATTAATATATTGTTTAAAATAAAACAATAAATCTTTATTAACAAGTATTACATAAAAAGGGCGAATTATGTATTTCTCTTATTACAGAGGCAGGCATTTGTGGGATAGTGAGAGTAGGATAGTAGATATTCACCCACATCCCCATTACCCGTCTCCACACTGTATTTGGGTCAATGTATTCACTGTGGCCCATACCAGATAGTATTTGTTGATTTATTATGCAGTGTGGGGTACCAGATAACTACCCGCAACAAACAAAGCGGGTGTGAGCAGGTGTATGGTATCTTAGTACTCCAACACCTGTCGCTCTGACCGCAAGATGTAGTTTGGACACAGACTGTATAAAGCGGGATATTCTCTATGCTGGTCCAGTACAAACAGTTTATTGCCGCACCACAGATAGTGTCCCCCCCAAAAGCGGTGTTTGTCAGGCCGCTATCAAGGGGCACTAAAGCCAAAGGAGCCCAATATGAATCGGCTTGCAGAGGACGAAAGTAGGGTGCAGCAAAGGTACTCACTCCTAACTAAGTATGCTTTCCCACCACGCTTAGTAACACCCCCAGAACGCGATATTTAGAAGACCGCTATCAGGGGGGCAGTAAATCCAAGAGCCCATTGTGAATCGGGCCTAAAAGACACTATCTGTGGTGCGGCAATAAACTGTTTGTACTGGACCAGCATAGAGAATATCCCGCTTTATACAGTCTGTGTCCAAACTACATCGTGCGGTCAGAGCGACAGGTGTTGGAGTACTAAGATACCATACACCTGCTCACACCCGCTTTGTTTGTTGCGGGTAGTTATCTGGTACCCCACACTGCATAATAAATCAACAAATACTATCGGGTATGGGCCACAGTGAATACATTGACCCAATTACAGTGTGGAGACGGGTAATGGGGAAGTGGGTGAATATCTACTGTATCCTACTCTCGCTATCCCACAAATGCCTGCCTCTGTAATAAGAGAAATACATAATTCGCCCTTTTTATGTAATACTTGTTAATAAAGATTTATTGTGTGATTTTAAACCGCTCTTCAGGCAGTGATACACTTCTCAGAGTTTAGCCTAGGCCATGTGACATCACATTCATTGGACACGTGACCAAGGCGCAGCTCAGCCCCATTCAAGTGCATGGGTCCGAACTGCAGTACCAAGCACAGCCACTATACAATATATACGGCGCTGTGCTTGCTGAGCGGAGAAGATCTGACTATGTAAAGTATCCACGTGAAACAGGTCTGTGGAGTCGGTATCTGTAGGAGAGCACGAACTCTAGCTTCAAAATAAAGAAATTTACCATATTTTATGCATAGATTACTGCATATATACTTTTATAGGAATCTAGGAAATTATGGAAGTTATGTACCTAAGGCGCCTATTTATTTAAAAACAGTGATAACTAGCAGGGCTGTGGAGTTAAATTGGTGGAGTCGGAGTCAGTATTGGGGCGGTTGGAGTAAGAGTGCTGAAAAAATAGAGGATTCAATAGCCCTGGAAATCATTACTAATGCTGGACATACACATGATTTCCTAAACATGTCTACACGAATCTATAGGCACCATTGGCAGTGCTCATCTCCCAAGAGAACAAGGGATACATGAACTGAAAATGGTGCCATGGTGTACGGAGAGG
Organism: Bufo bufo; assembly: GCF_905171765.1. Lineage (NCBI taxonomy): Eukaryota > Metazoa > Chordata > Amphibia > Anura > Bufonidae > Bufo > Bufo bufo. The sequence goes on from NC_053390.1 coordinate 634,224,071, forward strand.
AAGCAGAAGGCTCCATACACTGTGAAGTTTTCGGTGCTGGCATACTGAAGCTCAGCTGCCATTCTCTCAAATGGGAGTTGAGCTGCAGGAGCCTGGCACAGCCACTACACACTGTATGGTGCCTTGTGCTTCCACCTCTGTACACTGTATAGTTTCTGGTGCCTCAGCAGGCTGAAACAACCAATCGTGGGGGTGCAGGTGTTGGACCCCTACAGATCTGATATTGATGACCTATTCCCGAGGAACCCCTTTAAGGCTCCATTCAGACAGGCGTTATTCCTGTCCTTGTTCGGGGACTAGATTCAAACAGCATATAAGGACAGCTGTGGATAGGAATCCCGGAGGATTTTTATTATTAGGGTTTTAGCTAAAAGGCAGTGTGGGGGCGGCACTGTTTGAGGAGGTACATCGGCCAGTACCGTTCGGCATTGTAAGTATAAAAAAATACTGGGAAATAGTACTATATAATATAAACCCCAGCTGCTAAGGTAGGGGCAAGAGAGATTTCACTTCATTATACACGTCTCAGCTGCTGCAGGTCCTCTTTTTGCAGAGGAAGAAGATGCTTCATGTCAGTCAATAACTGAATATCAAAAACAGGACGTGTAGCACTCCCTACTATGATCTCAGCATGGAGGACAAATATTGCTATAATGTGCAGTGGGAGGAACATTATACTGTGCAAATGTTTGCATAAAGACCTTATATATTGAGCTACGAATACATATGTGCTAGTAATGAAATGACTCACCTTGTCAACATCAATACTGAATGCAGAAGTGAGCTGAGCCAGAAAATGGATGGCATCTGGAGTGAGCAGTGCATTAAACTCTTCTTCCAGGCCACACGGAGGGTCACTGAGTTCCACATTATCCATTTGCTAGAAAACAGTTTTTATTATTCGATTTTAGAGCATTTACACCACTTCCGACTATACATATGTAGTTACACCGACCTTAGTAGCATGTCAGTGACAAACATAAATGGTATGGCATTGAAGATGGTTATTACCTTTCACCTATGGATTATTTTTGTCCTCAAACATGCTGACAACCTATCCTATATTGTAAAAGGTCACCCACAGTTGGTAAATAGCCATCTCTAAGGCTAACTTCAGCTTAAAGAGATTTTCCAGGCTTTTAATATTGATGACCTATCAGATCGGCTGGGGTCCGACAGCCGGCACCCCCACGATCAGCTGTATGAAGAGAAGACACGCGCCACTACGGAGTGCTTCCGTGGGGTTTCTCTCTGTGCCTCCGCATTCAAGTTGAATGGGTCTGGATCAGTCTACGGCAACCGCATGGATGGTGCCCGTGCATTGGACACCGCAAATTGCGGTCCCCAATGCACGGAACGGCCAGTACACGTTGGTGTGCATAAGGCCTAAGACTGTGTTTCCTACCCAGTCTATAAAATACAGGTGTAGTGATTTCCAGCAATTTATTGAAAAGTACATGACTCAAGGAATTTGGAAAAATGAAATTTGCTCGATCTTCTTTCACCAAGTTTATCTTCCGATAAAGCACTCCAACATTTTGGCATAAACAGCCTAAAAAGGTAAACATTTTGCACAATTTGTAGCTTTTTAAATCCATAAAACTGCCTCACAGATGATGATAAATTCCTCCTACTGTGTTGTGCCATTATGTGGTGTTCACTAAAGCCCTGTGTCATGCACCGCCTCATCAGATCCTGGAGTATAAGCTTTGCCTGTGGCTAGGGGATAAGTTCTTGTAGTGGGAAAACCACTTTAAGAAATATGGCTTGCTGTATATAACAGGAAGAACTTGAGAACTCGAAAGATAAAAGGTCTGAAGCGTAGCTTTTGCTGCTATCAGTGGAAACACTCTGGACGGGTTATAAAGTGATTATTAGGTAGATACTTACAACGTTTCCTGAGGAAGTAGCGGGCCCGATGTTATTCCAGCAGTGTGAAGCCTAAAGACTTCCATCAATATTTAACAGTAATGTCCTCAGACTTTGATCTGCGAGTTCAAACTTTCTACTGCATTACCAAAATGTGGACAATAATAGTCTCACAGGGATCATAGATGAGCGCCGTCAGTAAAACTACAGCAATCTAAAGAGCTAGTGTACCGTGCTTCATTTCCTCCAAGGTGCACAGATGTTGGGGCGTGTGGTGCACGCGACTAAACAAGTTGCACCAAGCACTTTGATAATATTTTTATTAGGATTGTCTAGGATAAAGTATTAAAGAAGCATTCCGGTCACTTTTGTGTTTATACATATAATACTATCTCTCCATCAATATTCTAGTTGTCTTATTTGCTTTATTACAACTCAGCCGCATCTATACATTTTGAACCCTTTCATTTTGAGTGACTGTAAAGGGGGAATATTAATCACCAATATTTATGCAAATATCAATAATTAATATTCATAAATAGGAGGAGCCGTCTATTGATGACTCCGCCTATTTATACCTTTATATAACAATACAATATTTTCACTATACTTTACACTAAGCTAGCTGCATGCGCCTTACTAAACTAACTATCGCTAATAAACAAACATTACACAGATAGTTATAAATAAAACAGTATTTATTAATACCTAATACACTTAAAGAGGACCTTTCACCAGAATAAAACCTCTAAACTGACTATACAGACGTGTAGAGCAGCGCCCAGGGATCCCCCTGCAGTTACTGTTATCCCTGGGCGCCGCTCCGTTCGCCCGGTATAGCCTCCAGTATCTTCATAGTTAGGCTCCACCCAGGGGAACCTGACAGCGTCTCTTTCTCCTATGCTGTAGCGCTGACCAATCGCATCGCTCAGCTCATAGCCAGGCTGTGAGCTGAGCGCTGTGATTGGCCAGCGCTACAGCATAGGAGAAAGAGACGCTGTCAGGTTCCCCTGGGTGGAGCCTAACTATGAAGATACCGGAGGCTATACCGGGCGAACGGAGCGGCGCCCAGGGATAACAGTAACTGCAGGGGGATCCCTGGGCGCCGCTCTACACGTCTGAATAGTCAGTTTAGAGGTTTTATTCTGGTGAAAGGTCCTCTTTAAGCACGCAATACACTAACAATACGGCACTATAACACAGTACTAAACTACACTACACGGTTACCAAATTCCACCCACAAACTAACTATACAATACACTCACACATATATATTAGCAGCCCACCCACCTGGTTCTACTTACTGTCCCTATGGGGTACGACGAAGGTAGCACTGTAGGGGTGTATGCAGGCCACAGACACTAAGACAGTAATAGGGGTGCACAGCAATGCAAGGGTAAGTACCCTGCAAGTGTACAGAGAGGGGGTGACAGGGTATGTAAGGGTTAACAATGCAAGGGATAATACCTTGCAAGGGATGGGATTGGTAGTGAGGGGTATGGGTTTGCAGGGGTTAACCAGGGGGGGGGGGATCAGGGGTTATTTCAGGGGAACAGGGGTTAACCAGGGGGGATCGTTATAGGGGTGTGGACTCAGGGGTATAAGAGTTATGGTGGGTTAGTGGTAGGGGGGTCAGGGATATATGGGATATCGTTGGTGGGATAGGGGTTAATTAAAGGGGCCGATACTTAATGTTTCTGCTCGTTGTCCAGGGTGATTCTCTGCAGCAGTCTCCCTGAGCGCCGATCGCGCTCTCCTTCAGGGTGGGCTCGTAGGGGTCCCTCTCTCTGCCGGGGGGGTGGGGGGGGGCTGCCGCTGCGAATCCTGAGCGCCGATCGCGCTCTCCTATCGGGGGGGGGTCCTGTCGGCTCTCCCCCTAGTGCTGGGGCCGCCGGATATTTATATCCGGCGGCCCGCACTGTCCACAGGGTGGCACGTGCCACCATCGGAGACACGTGGGCCGGCGCAGTGAGATGACGTCACTGCGCCGGCCCATGCGTCTCCTGAACGAGCGCTACATGCCGCGCTACATGCCAACAGGCGCGCTACATGCCAACAGGCGGGAGAAGCCTTTGATCTCCCGCCTGTAGCACTCTGCATTCCGGCCAGGGTGATGTTAATTTCGCTGCCGGAATGCGCATAATAGAAGGAGGGGAGGCTTCTCCCTTCCTTCTATCATGCATAATTATCTCCAGCAGCGCTGGAGATAATTACAACAAAGGACTCAGATTCTGTTGAATCTGTGTCCTTTGTAGTTCTCAGGATGACCGGACCTTAGTCCGGTCATTCTGATGCAATTAACCAGATTGCATCAGTGTGGATGCTTGGGGCCCATTCACACTGATGCACCTGGTTTCAGGTATAGGGGGGGATATTGTATAATATACATGTGTATGGATGCTTGGGGCACATCCATACACATGTATACACTGATATTGAGGTATTATAAGGGACCTACATACTATATACTTATAAGGGGCGCATAGATTTATATTATAAGGGGCCCACACACCATATACCTATAAGGGGCGCATAGATATATATTATACTACATACCTATAAGGGGCGCATAGATATATATTATAAGGGGGATTATTAGGGAGCAAGGCTTCCAGGGACCACATATTTCCCACAGGGGCCTACATGAGCCCCTGTGGGCCACAAAGGGCAGATGTGCGCAGATGCTGGGCACATCTGCGCACATCATCCTATAAAGTGACCATTAATGCATGCATATATATCATACATGCATGCACGTGTTTGCATGTATATATATATATATATATATATATATGCATGCGTCTCAACCCTTCCTCAACAATCCCCCTGTTGTCGGAATTACGACAATATCTTGGGGGAAAAGGGTAGAGATATATTTGCCCCCCCCCCTCCTCAACACCGTCCTTGGTGGAAGTTCAGGAAGAACTGTAGTGCACACTGATCTTTAGGTACCTAGACATCCCTCAACCAGCTTCCTCTGACCTGCCCTTCACCGTAACCTACTCCTCCGTCCGCAGGATAAACTTCACCGTTCCGGGTTTCAAGGTGGCAAATGGCAAAGGCCTGTCCCTATCGTGTCCTAATCTTATCCCCATTCACACAATATACATGTCACATCCCTCCCAACACCACCAAATTCCATCATATGTGTGTACCCATAGAGACTCATGCAACCTGGCATATCTCTCTACCTCCAAAGACACAGGTAGGTCGTAGACCCCCGTGTCAATGGGAAACGACTATAGGATGCAAATGTGTACAGTCAAATCCTGGGTATAGGCTGTCACACATTTTTACCTAGAGTGTCTATGGATACACAATTGACCAACAAACAAAATCAATATATACAATACAATGTGCTATGGGGTTTCAGAATAGTACAAGTTATACGTCCCGAACCCTCATAGGTTAGTTCTTTAAAGTTCTGTCTGGTTCTGGTGTATTTGGTCATTAAGTCCCTTGACCCTCCGAACGATGACCAGAACCAGAAGAAGTTTCACTGGGTGAAACAAGCGATTACACAGTCTAATGTAGATGAATAAGCTCTTCCACCCGAACGTCTCCAAGTCTTTCTCCAGAGCCTGAGATAATGCTCCCGCAAGCTAAAATGGCGTAAGTTCTTCAAAACTCATGATGAGGAAGAATGCCAAAAACTAGGTATCGCCAGATCTGATCTAGAGGGCGTACGGATCCTAAATTCCCTATTAAATGATAATGAACAAACCAGTGGCCTAGGTCCTTTCACCGAGTTAAAACAAAAAAGTAAAAAAACACCACCTCCCCAGGATACTCTAGTTATAGATCTTTTCTGTAAACTGGTGACAGACCAATTTACGAAACTAGAGAGATCTGAGAGAACTAAAATCAGCAATTTGAGTAGAGATGAGATGCAGGCCCTTATTAAACTGGAGAAAGACCCTAACATTATATTGAAACCATCTGATAAAGGTGGGAATGTGGTTATCTTGGACCATAATATATATCGGGGTATGTGTTTAAGCCTATTAAACGAAATCACATGTTACGCCATCCTGCCCTCCAATCCAACGGTGAAATTTAACATGGAGCTAGAAACTATACTGATTCAGGCACTTGATGATAGACTAATATCAAAGGAAGAAATGGGCCACATGTTATCTATCCATCCCCAAATCCCAACTTTTTATGCGCTTCCCAAGATCCACAAGGGCTATCCACCATTAAAGGGACGACCAATTGTCTCTGGCATAGACTCCATAACATATGGGGCCAGCACCTATATCGACAAAATTCTGAGACCATTTGTCCTCTCGCTGCCGTCCCATATTAGAGACACCACAGACTTATTGCTCAAAATAGAGGATATTGAAGTCACAGATACCACCTACTTGGCCTCTATCGATGTAGAGGCACTATATACCAGCATTCCCCACGTCTGGGGGGTTACTGCGACGAGACATTATCTGAGTACTCGTGGTACCCAATACCAGCATCATTCCGAATTTGTCATCAAAATTCTGGAATTTGTCTTATCGCATAATTATTTTTTGTTTGAGACACGTTTCTACCACCAGCTCAGGGGCACAGCGATGGGTAGCCCATGTGCGCCCAGTTACGCTAATTTGTTCCTGGGCTGGTGGGAGGACACGCTGGTGTTCAATGAGTCATGTCATCGATGGGCCTCCAATATCACCTACTGGGGCCGCTACATCGATGACGTGTTCATCTTATGGGACGGCAGTAGAGAGGATTTCTCAGAGTTTGTGAAACACCTTAATATCAATGATATAGGGCTGAAGTTCACGTCCGAGATTGACCATGAAATGCTGGCATTCTTGGATGTCCGTATAACCAAACAACTGGGTAAATTATGCACTGAGACTTATAGGAAAGCCACTTCCACCAACAGTTTGCTCCAATGGGACAGTTACCATCCACTGAGCCTGAAACGGGGTATTCCCAGGGGGCAATACTTGCGTATGAAAAGGAACTGTTCATCGTATTCCGCTTTCCACAAACAATCTGAGGATTTACGCGGCCGATTCCAACAGCGAGGATATCCCGATCAGATACTAAGGGGGGCTTTCCAAAACGCCAACCAGAGAGACCGGCACTCCCTACTTGTGAAAAATGTCTCTCAGTGCCATACTGATACCACAACCAGAATTGTTGGCACCTATGACAAACAGAATCAGAGGGTAAGAGATATCCTGAAAAACAACTGGGAGATCTTGCTCTCTGATCCTGATATAGCTGAGTTCTTACCAACCACCCCCATCATCACTTATAGACGGGGTAGGTCACTTCGGGATAGGCTAATACACAGCCATTATCAGAAGCCACCTAGTGATCCCACCTGGCTTGGAAATAGACCTCCAGGAACCTACAAATGTGGCAACAACTGTGTGTGCTGCCCATACATATTAAAATCTAACTCCTTTTCCAACAGCAGTACGGGCAGAGTGTATCAGAACTATGACTTTGCCAACTGTCGTACTCAAGGAGTGGTATATATGTGCTCGTGTACTTGCCCATTGGTTTACGTTGGGAAAACCAAACGGGAATTTAGAAGAAGGGTAGGCGAACATTTGGGCGACATTAGAAACAAAAGGGATAAACCTATAGCACGCCATGTAAATGAACACCACAGTGGAGATGCCAAGACACTAAAATTTCAAGTGATTGAGGTGGTCAGACAGTCACCCAGGGGGGGAGACTGGGATAACAGAATCTTGAAAAAAGAAGCCCAGTGGATCTATAGATTAAGAACTGTCCATCCATATGGACTCAATGAACAAATTTCCTATACATGCTTCATTTAAATCCCTTCCTTTTAGTAAAGTCTCCAGTCATGTAACTACAAACATGGGATCCATTTTTAAACAAAACCACAAATAAAGACTAGGAATCTAGCTTATATCGGAGCCGGAATAGGCTCTAATGGTCTAATATATCCTATCACTTTCCCTTCTATCAAACTTTAACATCAATGAAAATATCATGATTCCATCGTTACTTCCTTTATTAATATCTAATTTGCAGAGTATTTAGCCCATATGAACCATAAAATAACATCTTTATAACATCCAAGTCATCTGAGTGGAAACAGGAAGCAGTATCGGGTGATGCGTTCCACGAACTGGCATCCGCTTGCGTTCCACTGACAGGAAGTAGTGTTCATGTGATCTCTAAACCTTGCGATCACATGACCGGATGTGACGTATCGGGACATCGGCATACTAGAAAATAGCAAGACCGGACTACAGGTACGTCACATATGTGGCATCCACCACGAACACCAATGAGGATACCGGTATGACAACACACCCACTGAGATATCATCTACCTAATCAGAGGGGGCGTTCCGAAATATTTGGCGCCAAAAGTCGGCTATTTAAACTCTGCCTTAACACACAAGGGGTTGCATATCATCAGCCTCTGTCACCGCCAGAATTTTTAGCCACCATCCTTCGGCTATTGGAATATAAAGTCCCCTGACGAACCAAGTTCTTTTACTTGGGGAAACGCGTCGGGACATTTCACCACCGTCATCTTCTAGGACGATTCATCCTGTCCTTTAGAACAAGCAGCCCACTGTGAGCTAGCACCTTACGGTCATGTAGGGGTAAGTAAAGGTCCTAGTCACTAGGTATCTACAAGGATATCCGACCAGCAGCCCGCACCTATAACACATCTATATCTTAAAGATATCGTCTAACCGTAAGTGCAATATCCGTCTTACCTATTATCTATAAATTATTCTCCCACTACCCTAACCCCAGAGGTGGGCTTAGCTTCTTTTTTCTGGCATACAAAAATATACTATCATGGAATATTTGGAATGATGCTTCTTTTAATATAATCTAGTAAAAGTTAAATTTTAAATTGGTAGCTATAACCTTCTGTGATATTATTTGATGATAGCTTGCCACTACTATATATGACACCCTGTGACTGTCCCGCTGGATTGTGGCACAGTCCTCCATCTCTAGAACAAAGGTCGCTTGGTTGCCAAAATCCAGTGGGATCCTCCGGAGCCTCATAAAAGTGTCAGGGGGGATAGCTACTCTTCTGTGGCGTCATCTGGGTTTTTCCTCTGCTCCATATAAACACACCTATGGCAGAAGAAAATACCAGGCGCTCCTGGGGGATTTCTCCTCTCACGGTGCAATTAAATGTCAAATCCCAGCACCAATACCTTTGACCCATAAGAGGAAGGTATTGGGCTGCCCTTTATCTCACAGGACCCCTCGTTATCCTAACACTGGTGTCCGAACACCCTACCTTCAGAGGATCGCGTCCTCTGCTTCACATCCCTCTGCACCGATGGCAACCCTACTAGGTTAGGATAACTGAAGTGCTGTGGACAAAGCACCATCTTGATTTTGATGGCACCGTATCCCCGTCCACTCATGTGTACCCAGGCCGACCTCCCCCTGTAATCCTGCCTTGTGGAGGCCCGCAGAACCAATGGCATGGGTCATGCCCTGGCTCCCCAGGACTCCACAACACAAGAACACAGTCCACACTCTGCTGCCAAACATTCCGTGTCCAATCCCTATCAGAGCTGTGCTACCTGATCGGACTAGAATTAAGTGCGCAGCACAACATTACACCAATGTTGTCTGTCCGCCCCAGTCCCAAGTGTAACACAGCCCTACCGAACCTTGAGCCAAACAGTGTTACCTGTATCGATCAGAGACCTTGGTTCCTCATCGTGACATCCCACTTAACTGTGTTCCAATGTCATCCGTTCTGCAAACCAACAGTTATCTCGATCCACAGTCTAACACTGTTCCACTCCAAGGGGACACCAGAATGAATCAAAACAGCAGCTACTGGACTCACAGCAAGGAAAATCAGCATGGTGGAACACATTTGTAGACAAGGACTACCACCATCAACTCCAAGAAAAACGTACAAACATAGTAACATAGTACATAAGGCCGAAAAAATACATTTGTCCATCCAGTTCGGCCTGTTATCCTGCAAGTTGATCCAGAGGAAGGCAAAAAAAACCTGTGAGGTAGAAGCCAATTTTCCTCACTTTAGGGGAATAAAAAATTCCTTCCCAACTCCAATCAGAATAACTCCCTGGATCAACGACCCATCTCTAGTAGCTATAGCCTGTAATATTATTACGCTCCAGAAATACATCCAGGCCCCTCTTGAATTCCTTTATTGTACTCACCATCACCACCTCCTCAGGCAGAGAGTTCCATAGTCTCACTGCTCTTACCGTAAAGAATCCTCTTCTATGTTTGTGTTCAAACCTTCTTTCCTCCAAACGCAGAGGATGTCCCCTCGTCACAGTCACAGTCCTGGGGATAAATAGATGATGGGATAGATCTCTGTACTGCCCCCTGATATATTTATACATAGTAATTAGATCTCCCCTCAGTCGTCTTTTTTCTAATGTGAATTACCCTAATTTTGATAATCTTTCAGGGTACTGTAGTTGCCCCATTCCAGTTATTAGTTTAGTTGCCCTCCTCTGGACCCTCTCTAGCTCTGCTATGTCTGCCTTGTTCACTGGAGCCCAGAACTGTACACAGTACTCCATGTGTGGTCTGACTAATGATTTGTAAAGTAGTAGGAATATGTTCTCATCACGGGCATCTATGCCCCTTTTGATGCAACCCATTATCTTATTGGCCTTGGTAGCAGCTGCCTGACACTGTTTTTTGCAGCTTAGTTTGCTGTTTATTAAAATTCCTAGATCCTTTTCCATGTCAGTGTTACCGAGTGTTTTACCATTTAGTATGTACGGGTGACTTGCATTATTCCTTCCCATGTGCATAACTTTACATTTGTCAGATAACAAAAACACAGCATGGACATACACAGGGAACAAACGGTGTAACAAATAGTACAGGGTTGTCAAATGTTGCCTAGCCTAGCTTGGCCATTCTGACCCCTCAGCGCCTGATGAGGCATGTGTCGCTGAGAGGTAACCCCTTTATGGCCGAACTGACTAGACCCCACTGCACGATTTGTTACCTGGATCCCATCACTGGACACATTGCAATTACTTGCACAAGGGCAATTTCTTGCAATGTGTCCTTTGTTCCCACACCTGAAGCACCTGATTGGGCTTTCTGTCCTGTGTGCTTTGCAGTGCTTCGCTATATGACCCAAGCCACCACACGCAAAACATTTGATGTTTGCCCTGCATGGCTTAGGTCCGTCCACACTGCATCCGCGCTCCCTGAATTGTTCCATCCTCAGGGAGGCACTTTTCACAATCTTTCTTTTTCCCAAAGTCAGGGAAAAATCTCTGTTAGTCTGGACAGACTTGGTCTGGTGATTTGGCCTGTCACAGACTACTCTCCCCCCTTTTTGCCCTGCACAGGGCAAAGTTTTGGGAGATTCCGACCCTGAATTTACGGGAAAAGAAAGGGCCGGCACCAACTTGGTGATGACCTGTTGCATGCCAGTCATTATCTGGGAGCTTACAGCAACCTGAGCCTTCAATTTGGCTACCGTCACATCAGTAGAGGCAGTCTGCTCCTTGAAGGCCTTGAACTCAGTATAAGACTGAGTCAACTTAGCCTCAATTTCCTCCTTCTGCCTCTGCAGCTCTACTAACTGTGACTCTATCCTAGCCACCTGCGCATCTCGGTCAACAGTAGACTGCACATTCTCCGCCAGCTGTGCCCGCAATGCCGAAACCTGGTCCGAATTACTGGCACCCTAGGACTATGTTACACCTATTAATCCTGCACCAACCTAATTGCCTAAGACTTAACTTTTATTTATTAAACTCCTAATAATGCTTATATTACTAACTAAATCTTTAAAACTTCCAGTGCATCGCAGCCTTTTTACAACTATTTGGTTTCCCTGTCAGGATGTCACCTAACCAGGTTCGCTGCTACAGGGTAAGTGAACACTAGTGCCTATCTGGATGCGCGCTGCCAGTGTTGTGTGAGGGCACTGTGTTATCAGGCACCATTGTCGTTTTTATTGTGTTTCATGCCGGATTCGTCTTGATCAGTATCCCATGATGCACACAAAGACACTGCTTGCAACGTTTTTGTGTCCGGCGTGGGAACGCAACGGAATGCATTCTGATGCACTCCATTCCGGTTCGTTCAGTTTTGTCCCCATTGACAATGAATGGGAACAAACCTGAAGCGTTTTCCTCTGGTTTTGAGATCCTCTGGCAGATCTCAAAACCGGAAAGGAAAATACAGATGTGAAAGTAGCTATACTATCTGGAAGCGCTGTGTGCACACAGCTTTACACTGCCTTCCCCTGCGTCCTCCTCATAACAGTTGATAGAGAACTATTCCAAGCAGGATAAAGGAAGACAGGCTAAGCTGTGTCACATATAAATACATAGAGCGTCTGCAACGTGAGTTATAGGGGAAAACAGTTATATGTCATTGAACTATCAATTGCTGCCCTATATAGGACTCGGAGCAAAGCCAGTATAATGTAATGAGAATCTACCCTCTCTATCTCTGCAAAACCAGAGGCATAATGGAAAATGTAGGGTACAAAAGGGGAACCATATCCATGGACAGACTGGGAACTTTAAATGGTCCTGGAAAACAACCTAAAAGTAGCCCCATGATATAGGCAGGTCCAAATTGACAGAAGACAGGGCAACACGAGTAGGCAGGGACAACAGAAGTAGGCTGGGTCTACAATACAATAGTGCAGCACAAAATACCTGCCCACTGTAGGCAGGGAAACGCACTCACATGGTGAGCCCTAACTTGCACCCAACCCACTGTCCCTGCCTACTTGCAGAGCAAGCCCTAAACGGAAAGTCCTCAACTAGTTGACGGTTCCTATGCTGGTCAAGTGCACGGAACCAAACCAAGCTCCTGCAGGGACCTGGCCACACTACTGGAATGGTCATACAGAAACAGGTCAAAAGCCTGGAGGTCAATACAGTACCAAATCTCAGGACAGAGAGTGGTCAACAATATCCAAGCCAAGGGTTAAACCAGACGGGAAACGGGGGACAAAACCACAGAGCAGAAAGAGAGGTCCGAGTCAAGCCAAAGTCAAATCCAAATAGTAGCAATCCAATAATATTGGTCTAGCCTCATGTCATCTTGTGTATTTATTCCAGGTCCTCCACAATGTGCATTTCTATTATGTTATGCAACTGTTATGTTCACGTGTAATGTGCCTGGTTCACCAGCAGGTGGCAGCAAACACGGCAGAGCTACAGTACAGTTAGATAGAATGGGACCTTCCATTCTGTTCTAACCCCCCCTCTGGAGAGAAGTGGGCGAGCCCCACTTCCTGCAGGAAGGATGGGGACCAGTTCTAGCTTACCCCAAGCTAAGGGCACGGTGTGCAGGGGCACGTCTCTGCTGGACATGCCCACGCCAGTCAGAGCACCCTAAGCTCTGCTGGCCATGGAGGCCAAAGCTTGAAGCCTCAGGATCCGGGAGGAAAGTTCCCTGGCATAACTTAAGAGTTAGACTACAGAGAGAAATTGCAGCATACAGAAGAAGCTAAGTTATACAGCCAGCCTGTCAGTACAGCAGTGTCAGAGAGAAACAGATGTAGCAGAGTGGAGTTTGCCTGCCATTTTCATGCTAAAGCCTGCTGAGACCAAGACAAAGCTTGAAGACTGTTTCTAATGAACGTTTATTCAAGTAAAGCTGCTGTTCAACTACGTACAAGGTTTGGACTCAATCTTTCTTTCAAATTCCTCAATTATTCCCCCTATTTATTGCTTCAGAGCCAAAGCCTGGTGTCCAGCAGTATCCAGGTAGGAGCACCGTGACACACATAAAGAGACATTTTATGCCGCGCTATACCACTCGGCATTCCTACACCTGGGTCGCGTTATACGAGGGCCCTGGGGGGGTGGCCCTCCGTTGCAGATGTCTCCACACACAGAAACATGTGCCTTCGTGTCAGGTGTGGTAGAAAGTAGATGTCAATTTATTTTAATCCTAAAGCCTAAATGCAGTGAGCATGGACTCATTCGACAAAAACTTCAACTTCTCATTACCATCACATTTACCTTCCTGGCTGAAACAATTGAATGAGAGCACTCAGCTTTTTCCAAAACTCTCCTAGGATTGTTAGCTCAATGACCATACAAGCTTTCCTCCACTGCATTCATTCTAGTGAAGAGTAATAGGAACCCAGTTCTAATAATCCGTTGGGGTTCCAGTAGTAGGGTCCGCAGCAATCTCACATTTACGAAAATATCATGTGGAAAACATTTTCCAAAATACACTAATCCACTGTCCACAGGATCCCCAGCAATTATGAGTACAAAGGTCCCAAATCAACGATGTGAATGGAGCGACAGTATATGTAAATAAGCTCTTATCCAGGAGGACAACAGCTGGCTCTCTCGTGCCACCTGTTGGATGACTACACTAAAAGTCAATATCTAGCCTTGGAACAGGACTTGGATACAAGGCAAAACCAGAATTTTTTCCTTATGAAAAAGACAGCTGTTTAAGGGCCTATTCCCCTCATCTGTCCAGACCAGGGCCGGATGAGAAGCGTTTGAAATAAGTCTGGAGCAAATAAAGGGGTTGTCTAACCTCATATGTTGGTGGCATATCGCTATCCGTACCTACCTCTAGAACCGGAACCCTGTAATGAACAGCAAATAGCCGCCCATTTGCGCCCACCCTCATTCATTTCTCTGGGAGTTCCGAAAATAGCCAAGCACTGGCTCAGCTATTTCTGGTAGTCCCATAGAGGTGAAAGGAACAATGGCCACATTTACTCTTAAATGCACTCTCCATTCATTTCTATGGGACAAAAATAGCCGGGCACATTCACTTGTTTTTTTCGGAACTCCCATAGAAGTGAATAGACAGCATGCCGTGTATCCACGGTGAGCACTTGTTTGCCTTGGGGACCCTGTTCTAGACATAGGTGTGGATCAAAGAAGTGAAACCCGCACCTGACATTGGTGACATATCACAGCGATATGCAACCAATGTCTGAGGTGACACAACCCCTTTTAGTTTATCCTTGTAGAGTGCCAAGGTGGTGAAGAAAGAGTTATAGGTCAGGGACTTGTGCTCTGTTCCTGTGAGAACTGGGTCACCCAGTGGTCAGACCACCAACCGTCATAGGCTAGTGGATAGAAGCGCTTTGCAGAAAACCCCCTTTAAGTTAGAAAAGGCCTTTATTAAATACAGGAATGTGGATAGGGGTAAGTATACCGTATATCTAGAACGTTCCGAAATGGCAAAAATAATATAATGCCAAATGAGCATGTCAAAATTGTTGTCTGAGATAACTAAAAATTCTAAACAAGCACCCAAATAGTCAAAAATAAAAAATGATGCTATACCACCTCTTTCCTTAGTGCTGTTCTCTGCAGCATCGGGTGGTCCTCCTGCCACTGCTTGTTTAAACACTGCGACGGTCATGTGCTGGTATATACCTGATCACTGCAGCCAGAGGCAGACTGGGAATTTAAAGTGGCCCTTTAACCCCTTAAGGACTTAGGGCGTACCGGTATGCCCTATTTCCAGAATCCTTAAGGACTCAGGGCGTACCGGTACGTCCTAAGTTTAAATCGCGATTGCGGCGCCGCGGGGGTTAATCCGAACAGGATGCCGGCTGAAATCATTCAGCCGGCATCCTGTCACAACGCCAGGGGGGGTCATGTGACACCCCCCCCCCCCGTATCGGCGATCGCAGAAAACCGCAGGTCAATTCAGACCTGCGGTTTGCTGCGTTTCCGGTCCATTCGGGTCTCCGGTGACCCGATGAACCGGAAAAAAGCTGCGATCGGTGGCGTGATTACACACCACCAACCGCAGTACGAAGATTTGGAGAGGCGGTGCTGGCCGTGGTACTGAATGCTGCTGTCCAGGGTGCTGATTGGTGCAGGGGAGAGAGGCGCGAGATTCAAACTTCCTGCGCTCCTCTCTCCCCTCCTCTTCCTGTTCTGCACGAGCACCCTGCAGCACCGTCCAGCACCAGCTCCTGAGTCCCCCCTAATCGTCATCCATCACCCTCCTGCACCCATCGCCCTCCAGGTAGGTTAGGGTCAGTGAGGGAGAGGCACCGTTAGGCAGGGATAGAAGGGAAAAGTTAGTTAGGGGGAAAAAAAAAAACTTTTATTCTAAACTTTGTTTTGTTTCAGCTTTCAGACCCTAGACCCCCCCTGCCACTTGCCCCCCCACCACCACCGTACTGGTTTCCCGGCCCACCAAATAAGCCCACAGGAGCCCCCTGCCGGTGAACTTAGCTGGTGTCCCCCAGTGGATTTTCAGCCTGAGATTCCGGATTTTGTTGGCAATCCAGGAATCCAGATTCCCACAGTGGGGTTCACTGAAATGGACTTTTTTTTTTTCAGTAACCCATTTGTGAATCTGATGGTGGAGCAGACGAACCTGTATGCCCAACAGTTCGTTGCTCAGCACCTGGGCTCATTTTTGGCTAGACCCGGTGGCTGGACGCAGTCAGTGCAGCCGAGATGAGGACATTTTGGGGCCTCGTGCTGCATATGGGTCTAGTGCAAAAACCCAGTGTCAGGCAATACTGGAGTGGGGACGTCCTCTTCCAGACTCCACTCTACAGTATGGCCATGACACGTCCCCAGTTTGAGGCCATCCGGAAATGTCTGCATTATTCCGATAATGCAGCATGTTTACCCCGAGGTGATCCTGCCCATGACCGTCTGTATAAGATACGGCCGGTCATCCATCACTTCGGGGCCAAATTTGAGCAGGCCTACGTACCTGGAAGGGAGGTCGCGGTTGATGAGTCTCTCGTTGCATTCAAGGGGAGACTCAGTTTCCGCCAATACATTCCCACTAAGCGGGCGAGGTATGGCGTGAAGCTATACAAAATTTGTGAGAGTACCTCAGGGTACACTTACAAATTTCGTGTGTACGAGGGGCGAGATTCCCGTATTCAACCCCCAGAATGTCCCCCCACTCTGGGTGTTAGCGGGAAACTCGTGTGGGACCTTATTTTCCCACTGCTAGATAAGGGTTACCACCTTTACGTGGATAACTTTTATACTAGCATTCTCTTGTTCAGGTCCCTTGCCGCCAGATCCACGTTCGCTTGTGGGACCGTGCGGAAAAATCAACGCGGCCTCCCTGCCTACCCCCTCCAGGTACCTATCCCCAGGGGTGAGACCCGTGCACTTACCAGTGGAAACCTGTTGCTGGTCAGGTATAAGGACAAGAGGGATGTCCTTATGCTGTCCACAATCCACGGTAACAGCACCACCCCCGTCTCTGTGCGAGGTACCGCGGCAACGGTCCTCAAGCCCGATTGTATCGTCAACTACAATCGATATATGGGAGAAGTTGATCTCTCTGATCAAGTCCTCAAGCCATATAATGCCATGCGCAAAACCCGGGCATGGTACAAAAAAGTTGCGGTCTACTTGGTGCAGGTTGCCATGTACAACTATTTTGTACTATCCCGAAGCGCTGGCAGCACAGGGACATTCCTCCAATTCTATGAGGCAGTCCTCAAGGACCTGATCTTTTCGGACCGGGAAAGAGCAGGCCGGAGTACCTCGGGAACTGGAGGTGCCCGAATCGTCCCTGGCCAACATTTTCCAGGTGTGGTCCCCCATACTGCAAAGAAGGGACGAACCCCAAAAAAGTGCAGAGTGTGTCGCAGGAGGGGGATACGGAAGGACACCACCACTCAGTGCGACACGTGCCCCGATCATCCGGGCCTCTGCGTTATCGATTGCTTCAGGGAGTATCACACTTCCATGGAGTACCAAATTTTTATAATCCACAACAGTCCCCTAGAGAACATAAAAAACGATGGCTCTCAGACTTTGGAGCCACGGAAACAATTCCCCCCCCCCCCCAAAAGTATTAGTTTTAGTGCAGGCATCCTCAAACTGCGGCCCTCCAGATGTTGTAAAACTATAACTCCCAGCATGCCCAATGTCACGGATGGTGTACAGGAAACAAGACAAAACCATATAAACAATGTCTCTCTGGATCCACAACTAAGGAACAAAGGGAGACCCCTGCAATAGACCTGCCGCTCTCCCTCACTGCTCAGCCTATGCGAACACCCCAAAGGTGGATGGGCGCATATCCACGTTCCTCGGCTATCTATTACCTGAAGACCCTACAATAGTGAGGGGACACGACCACCGGCTCCCTACACTGACACGGAGGGAGTCAGGGTCACCTGGATCCAGAAAAGAGATAATCATAAATACATAAACAGCACTTAACTTGCAGACGACTGAGGACTGGGAACTGGGAACAGCATGCACACACACTCCAGGAAGTTGTATCAGCCGCACACTACTGCATTATGGGGAGGAACTTAAAGGGTAGCGATCAGTCTAACTGCGTGACAGCTGAGATAGACTAACGAGATGAGAAACTAAACCAAAACAAAGAAATTCAAGGAGGAGGATCTGAGAAGCTCCTGTGAGCGCTTCTCAGCTGTCTGGCTGTGACACCCAGACAACCTACAGCCATCAGCAGGGCATGGTGGGAATTGTAGTTTTACAACATCTGGAGGGCCGCAGTTTGAGGATGCCTGCTTAGTGTCTCCAAAGTCTGAGAGCCATACATATTATGCATCGCCGCGTCCGTAAAAATCTTCTCTATAAAAGTAACATGTAACCCAACCCCCCCGGATGAACAGCGTTAAAAAAAAAAAGTGTAAAAAAAGCCATTTTTTGGCACCTAACATCACAAAAAGTGTAAAGTGAGCGATCAAAATGTCATATGCACCCCCAATTAGTGCCAATAAAACCGCCATCTCATCCCGCAAAAAATGAGCCCCTACATTAGATAGTCGCCCAACAAAAAAAAAAGAAAAATTGTAGGTCCCAGGCTATGGAGATGCTAAAATAATTTTTGGGGTTACTAAAAAGATAATATAGTGTAAAATCTAAATACATTTTAAAATGTAGACATATTAGGTATCGCCACGTCCGTAAGAATCTGCCCTATAAAAATAACATTTAACCAAACCCCTCGGATGAACAGCGTTAAAAATATAAAATAAAAACAATGCCAAATCCTTTTTTTCCGGTAATAAAGCAAGGGTTAACAGCCAAACAAAACTAAAAATTTATGGCCCTGATTCTGTAGTTTTCAGAAACACCCCATATGTGGTCGTAAATGGCTATATAGCCACACGGCAGGGCATAGAACGAAGGAAACTCCATATAGTTTCTGGAAGGCAGATTTTGATGGACTGTTTTTTTTGACACCATGTCCCATTAGAAGCCCCCCCTGATGTAGCCTAGACTAGAAACTCCAAAAAAGTGACCCCATCTAAGAAACTACACCCCTCAAGGTATTCAAAAGTTACTTTACAAACTTTGTTAACCCTTTAGGTGTTCCACAAAACTAAATAGCGAATGTAGAAACAATTTTAGAATTATTTTTTTTTGTTACCTTGCCTCAAAAAAGTGTAATATAGAGCAACCAAAAATCATATTTACCATAAAATAGTCCCAAAACAACAACCACCTCATCCCGTAGTTTCCTAGATTGGGTCACTTTTATGGAGTTTCTACTCTAGGGGTGCATCAGGTGGCTTGAAAGGGTACATGGTGTAAATAAACCAGTCCAGCAAAATCTGCCTTCCAAAAACCATATGGCGTTCCCCTTCTTCTATGTCCTGCCGTTTAGCCAAATAGTAGTTTACGACCACATATGGGGTGTTTCTGCAAACTACAGAATCAGGGCAACCCATATTGAGTTTTGTTTGACAGTTAACTCTTACTTTATTACTGGAAAAAATGGGTTAAAATTAAAATTTTTCCAAAAAACAGAAATTTCTAAATTGTTTCTTCATCTGCCATTAACTCTTGTGGAACACCTAAAGGGTTAACAAAGTTTGTAAACCCAGTTTTGAATACCTTGAGGGGTGTACTTTCTTAGATGGAGTCACTTTTTTGGAATTTCTATTCTAGGGGTGCAACGGGGGGCTTGAAATGGGACATGGTATTAAGAAAACCAGTCCTGCAAAATCTGCCTTCCAAAACCCATATGGCGTTCCCCTCCTTCTATGTCCTCCTGTTTGGCCAAACAGTAGTTTACGACCACATATGGGGTGTTTTTGCAAACTACAGAATCAGGGCAACCCTTATTGAGTTTTGTTTGGCAGTTAACCCTTACTTTATTACTGGAAAAAATGGGTTAAAATTGAATATTTTCCAAAAAATTGAAATTTCAAAATTGTTTCTCCATCTGCCATTAACTCTTGTGGAACACCTAAAGAGTTAACAAAGTTTGTAAACCCAGTTTTGAATACCTTGTGGGGTGTACTTTCTTAGATGCAGTCACTTTTTTGAAATTTCTATTCTAGGGGTGCAACGGGGGGCTTCAAATGGGACATGGTATAAAGAAAACCAGTCCTGCAAAATCTGCCTTGCAAAAACCATATGGCGTTCCCCTCCTTCTATGTCCTCCCATTTGGCCAAACAGTAGTTTACGACCACATATGGGGTGTTTCTGCAAACTACAGAATCAGGGCAACTCATTTTGAGTTTTGTTTGGCAGTTAACCCTTGTTTTTTTCCAGGAAAAAATTGATTATATTGGAAAATTTTCCAAAAAATTTAAATTCTTACATTTTATGTCCATTTGCCATGAAGTCTTGTGGAAGACCTAAAGGGTTAACAAAGTTTGTAAAAACTGTTTTGAATACCTTGAGGGGTGTAGTTTCTAGAATGGGGTTTCTGGATGGTTTCTATTATGTAAGCCTCACAAAGTGACTTCAAACTTGAACTGGTCCATAAAAAGTGGGATTTGGAAAATTTCTGAAAAATTTCAAAATTTGCTTCTAAACTTCAAAGCTATGTAACATCCCCAAAAAATAAAATATCATTCCCAAAATGATACAAACATGAAGTAGACATATGGGGAATGTAAAGTCATCACAATTTTTGGGGGTATTACTATGTATTACAGAAGTAGAGAAACTGAAACTTTCAAATTTGCAAATTTTTCAAATTTTTTTGTAAATTTGGTATTTTTTTATGCAAAACAATTTACTTTTTTAACCCAATTTTAGCAGTGTCATGAAGTACAATATGTGACGAAAAACAATCTCAGAACGGCCTGGGTAAGTAAAAACGTTTTAAAGTTATCAGCACGTAAAGTGACACTGGTCAGATTTGCAAAAAATGGCCAAGTCCTTAAGGTGAAATAGGGCTGAGCCCTTAAGGGGTTAAACAAAAAAATAAAAGTGGCCCCATGTTGTAGGTGGGTAACATTGACAGAAGGTGGGCCAACAAATCTAGGCAGGGACAACAAAAGTAGGTGGGGCCCGCAATACCGTAGTGCAGAACAAAATACTGACCCAGCAAAATCAAATACCACTGTGCAGCACAGAATACTGCAGCCTGCGCCACAGTATTCAACTGTAACACTGTCCTGAGGACACTAATACACTTGAATTCAGGAGGCCACCTTTGGCTGTTGGCCAGGTGCAAAAGTGCGTGATGCTCCTACATTAATAGTGCAGCACAAATTACCGCCCCAGCAGAACCAAATACCACAGAGCAGAAAAAAATACTGCCTCCCACGCAACAGTATGAAACTGTATCATCGTCTTGAGGATGGCAATACATTTGAGTTCAGGAGGACATCTGCAGCTGCTGACCAGGTGCATAAGTACCTGTTGCTCCTAAATTAAAGAGGTTGTACAGTCCCAAAGTCAAGATTATTTTTATGTGCTCCTAACACCCCTCACCATACATACGCCCCCAATACCTGTTTTTCATGTCTGTGCTTTTTTTCCGCCTGTCTGGGCATCAGACTATACAAGATAGGATTAGATACACAGCTCAGCAGGCATAAGCATACAAGATCTATCTTAGGCTACATGCACATGACCGTATGTGTTTTGCAGTATGTCATCCGTTTTTTTTGCGGATCCATTGTAACAATGCCTATCCTTGTCCGCAAAACGGACAAGATTAGGACATGTTCAATTTTTTTTGCGGGGCTACGGAACGGACATACTAATGCGGAAATGAATGGGTCCGCATCATATCTGGAAAAAAACGGAACGGACACGGAAACAAAATACGTTTGTGTGCATGAGGCCTTATCTTGTATAATATTATCTGCTGAAGTGTGTATATAGATTCTAATGCACACAACCGTAACCGTTTTGTGGTCTACAACTTGTGCATCTGCTAGGAGAGATAGTACCCCCCCAAATCCTGACTTAGGCCTCTCAGCCAGTTTAGCCAGTACTCTCTGCTCTGCACTGATGAGGGGCAATCACCCCGAAACAGCTGTCTGCAGATGAGGTGCTCACTTATTTAATATCCGATTCATGTCTTAAGGCCTAGTTAAAGGGTTGAACACTGACTTATAGGATAGCTGCCTTACATCTGGTGGCATTAGAGACAGAGCTGGTTAAGAGCTCATTTGTATCCCTTCCTTCCCAGAATTCCAGAGGAGCATGTGTGTCTTCTCTCTCCCCAAGGAGACATAGTACCCCCCAAGTTCTGCTAAATAAGGACACTGTCCGTGTGTGACACAGATTATTATTGCAGACCCATTGACTTCTACGGGTTCGGGGTCTTTATTTTGAGGACCAGAATAAAACATGTTCTATGTTTTGCAGAAATGACATACGGATGTGGAAAACACATGGACGTCATCAGGATCCTTTTAACGCTGCTGGAGGTACGTAGGTCTCTCCCAATATGCTCTCCTCAGGTTAGATTTTGCACTCATTTTTTAGGACAAGCCAGAGAACCCATTTAATTAATATTGAGAGCATAAGATCGTTATATACCTGGCTGGTGGCTATGAGGAGGCCTGGGGTGGCTCCCTAATAATTTCCCTGTATGGTCTATGGCCAGTCCGCCTGCAGTGCCCCATTTCAGTCTGCTACAGTCCTAATAAGGACACCTTGAAAGAGCAGAAAAGGGAGCAAGTCTTTTCTGACAGGGGTATTACATGAGGAAAGAAGGTCTGGTCCAGAACTTCCTTTCCTACAAGCACCCTTTGGGGGATTGGGCATCCGATCCCAAAGAAATTCCTTCTGCGGCTGCATTCCTGGATCTTAAAGGGAATCTGTCACCTACTTTTAGCATTTTAAGCTGTCACCATCGCTATGTACCTTATTTCCAGCAGTCTTCTTTTTACTTGATTTCGTTTGGTCCTTTTGATAAAAAAGCCCTTTTTATGATATGCTAATGAGGGTCCAAGGTGCCCAGAGGGGTGTTTTTTTCCCTCTCCGGTGCCCAGTGACGCCCCCCTGCAGTGCCCAAGAACGCCTCCTGATCCTGAAATAACCTCCCACAGCCCGGAAAACGGTTCCGCCCCCTCCCCACGTCATAGTCTTACCTTCTAGAAATGCCCCGTCCTCCTTCCTGACGGCGGCCAGAAAACTCGCGCAGGCGCAGTACCGCCTGCGGCCTGCACGATCATCAACCTCCTCAGGGCAACAGCGCTCAGGTTACATCACTGGGCTCGGCGCATGCCCAGTGAGACTTTTGAGGCTGTTGCCCTCAGGAGGTTGATGATCGCACAGGCGCAGGCCGCAGGTGGTACTGCGCCTGCGCAAGTTTTCTGGCCGCCGACAGGAAGAAGGACAGGGCATTTCTATAAGGTAGACGATGACGTGGGTAGGGGGCGGAACCGTTTTCCGGGCTGTGGGAGGTTATTTCAGGATCAGGAGGCGTTCTTGGGCACTGCAGGGGGGCGTCACTGGGCACCGGAGAGGGAAAAAAACACCCCTCTGGGCACCTTGGACCCTCATTAGCATATCATAAAAAGCGCTTTTATATCAAAAGTACAAAACGAAATAAAGTAAAAAGAAGACTGCTGGAAATAAGGTACTTTAGTGAACATAGCGATGGTGACAGCTTAAAATGCTAAAAGCAGGTGACAGAATCCCTTTAAGGGTCTATATGCTTATAAGTCTACAATAGAGTTGTGCCTATTTCTAGCACAACCCTAAAAGGTGAGCCCCTTTATCTTTCAATCAATTTATTTTGTATTGAACGTACTATCCTATTGTGCGCCCCCCATCCCTCTTGTTTTCTTTATTCCCCTCGTGACCGAGTGGCATTTAGATTCGCCCGTGGTTTTTAAGGGGTATTACATGAGACATCATGTTCCCCCCGTAGACTTTTAGCATGTACTCTTTTGAATGAAAATAAAAAAGGTTGAGAGGTGACAGGGCACATTTTCCTGGTGGAAGTTGCTCCTTTATGTCACAAATCAATTTGGACAAATTCATTATTAATTTTGCGCCAAAATGAACAGATGTTTACACCTTGACGACGCTCAAAATGTCTAGAAAAGGTGGGGCGTTTAGAGTTTTTACTGGTGTACAGACAGGACACACCCATGGTAAGGGGGCTCAGCACCTTACTCTGCTTTAACACCATCTAAGTACTTTAAAGGGACACTGACAGGCGAAATCAGCATATATAGTTAGATATATCACATTACAGGTCTTATACAGTCTTTTAAAAGCATATAAGTATCCCCCCTGTCCACCTTATAAAGAGCGAAATATAAAGTTTTATAACCTGCATCTGCGGTCAGCAATCTGCCCAAGGGGCGGCGTTTCATGTGAAAATGCGCCCAGCCAGCATTCCCAACTGCCGTTCTTAAGCCCCGCCCAGCATTATTCACTTCGCTGGGCGGGGCTAGAACTCTCCCCAGTCCCGATCCTGCGCAATTCAATCCTCCCGGCATTGCTCATGCCCAATCTTCTGCGCCTGCGCCCCGCCGTCGGACGCACTATAATTAACCCCTTATATGATGTGAGTGAGCAGCGCTCTGAAGCGCTGCTCTGAACAGTGCATGGCTGAGGCAGCTGCAGCCTCAGCCATGCACTGTTCAGAGCAGCGCTTCAGAGCGCTGCTCACTCACATCATATAAGGGGTTAATTATAGTGCGTCCGACGGCACGGCGGGGCGCAGGCGCAGAAGATTGGGCATGAGCGATGCCGGGAGGATTGAATTGCGCAGGATCGGGACTGGGGAGAGTTCTAGCCCCGCCCAGCGAAGTGAATAATGATGAGCTGGGCGGGGCTTAAGAACGGCAGTTGGGAAGGCTGGCTGGGCGCATTTTCACATGAAACGCCGCCCCTTGGGCAGATTGCTGACCGTAGATGCAGGTTATAAAAACTTTATATTTTGCTCTTTATAAGGTGGACAGGGGGGATACTTATATGCTTTTAAAAGACTCTATAAGACCTGTAATGTGATATATCTAACTATATATGCTGATTTCGCCTGTCAGTGTCCCTTTAAAGGTATGTAGTGCTGGGATACTGCGTCATTAGATGCAGCACCCAAAAGTGTATTCAGGGGGACAGGGCAATGAACAAATAATATCATCCGACAAGGGGGCACAGGCCTCCCAGAGCCCTTCCGTCAAAGGTCCGCAAGCATGCACGATCATCACATGGCCAGCATTACATAGAGGCTATCTACGGACAACATGGACATTCTTGGGATCATTTATCAAACTGGTAAAAAGTATAACTGGCTTAGTTGCCCATAGCAACGAATCAGATTCCACCTTTCATTTTCCAAAGAAGCTGTCCAAAATGAAAGGTGGAATCTGATTGGTTGCTATGGGCAACCAGTTCTACTTTACACCAGTTTGATAAATGACTCCCTCTGTGTCCACCATAAAGGTTGTAGGATATGGCACATGGGTGAACCCTAAAACTGGACTCATGAAGACGATCCCTGTCCGTTCTATAAGGCAATGACAACTGTGATACGACTACACTTTGACATTTGTATTCTCAGCTCGCTCCACTCGTTCCCACTGCTGTTCACACAACTGAACCATCATATGGCCGGAAAGTAGTTCAGAAAGCCACTGTACATGCATTCATCTGTGTAATGGGTGGCTGCCCCTGTACTACAGGTGCCAGTGTGAGGAGCACTAAACCTAGAAAGCAGCTCCACATATTATGGGCCATGCCATCAGGAGCTCCATGTGCCAGCCTCAGGATGCAGACACAGAGTGCCCATGCTCACTCCACTCTCTGCAGGACTCACGCCCCGCCCGTCTGTAGCAGGATGATGACGTAACATTCCGCACAGCCATCTTTCTTTTGGGCAAAGAGACTATTAGTCATATTAGCTCTGCCCAGTTCAAATATGGCGACTTTGTTTATCATCCACCAGCAGGGCGGAGGCAGCGACGGTGACGTAGCCAAGGCAGGAGGGGCGAACAAATGCCAAAGCAGCCGGCTACTCAGCGGTAGAGGCAGCGAGGAGAAAGGCCGGTCGCTTTTTGTTAGAACCCCCGTCATTCCCTACACCCCTGGTGAGCGGTTTTTCGGGGTGCCAGGCTCAGCGGCTCCATACCAGCCCCTCTAGGTGAGTAACTGTGGGCGCGTCCCCGGCCTGTGTACGTGGACGCGCTCCAGCTGTGCGCCGCTTGGTGCCAGCACCCCGCCAGTGCTGCCCTCTGGTCCCGTCCCCGGCCACCTGTTCTGCACCCGGCTGTTGCCACGGTTACCAGCATCCTGATAATAGTAACATATGTTTTCCTGACACATAGGAAAGATTGCACTGCTGTCATGATGAATGGAATTATAAATGGCCCCTGTGTACTGATGGGGGAGATCTTAACAGTGGTGTAGTATAGTGGCCCAGGGGTGCACCTAGCCTTTCTGCTGCCTGAGGCGAAAACTGAAACAGTGCCCCCCCCCCCCCCCCCCAATTTGCCAATTTCTTAACCTAACCCCTTCCTACTGTTAGACATACTTGGAAGACATTACATACAGCGCTACACAACATACAGGGTAATGCAGTGCCTCATACTGTGCCCACTGTGCTTCCCAATACTATATTGCAGAAACGGGTAACCCCCCTTCTGCTGCCCCCTCTTGTCCCTACCTGGTGCTGCCTGAGGCAATCGCCTCGCCTTATTGGTGGTGCGCCCCTGGGCCCAGGTTCATGACTGGCCAGCTTGTCATCAGCAATGGACCCTTCCTCTACACCACAGAACGGCCATTTTTACTATGCGCACCAAACATTAACTTATCATGTTTTAGACTGTCATTTATTTACTTATTTTAAAAAAAAATTACGCTGCTTTATCTGTAGTGCCTAGGGTCTGTTCACGTCTATGGCTGTACCCTGCTTCATGCAAGGCCTCCTTACCCTCTGCCATTAAGGTGCTAGAACATCATCTACGCCAGGCATCTTCAAACTGCGGCCCTCCAGCTGTTGCAAAACTGCAACTCCCAGCATGCCCGAACAGCCTACAGGTATCAGCCTACAGCAGGGCATTGTGGGAGTTGTAGTTTTACAACAGCTGGAGGGCTGCAGTTTGAGGATGCCTGATCTACGTTGTTCACATTCACATTTTTTGCAGTTTTCTCAGGACTGCCTGTGCAAAAATAGATCAGTCTGCCCTCAAAAATAGTTGAACCTGATTACAAATCCATCAAGTTTGTATGAAACTGTTAAAATTGATCTGGCATGGCTATTAGGACTTCGTTCTAAGCTAAGGCCGTGATGCTAAAGTGAACAGAGCCTTATGTACATTGCATACGTGGTGCAGCACCATTAAAACCTCTTACATCTATCTGCCAGTCTGTATTCCCATTGTTAGGGTATGCCGTCTCTTTTTATCTGACCTATGGGACACCCAGCGGTCCTGAATCAGCTGTGGCGGTTGGTTGCCTGGAGTGTCACTGTACAGGGCAAAACAATGGGGCCACAGTACTGATGTAGAATCGGAAGGGGCAGAATTTGGACCCATACTAATCTTAAAGTGATGGCATATCCTAGCGTATCAGTTCAGCAGGGGTCCAACTACCAGCACTCTGCCAATCAGAAGTTTAAAGAGGCCGCGGCACTCCAGTGAGCGCTGCAGTCTCCTTACAGAATGCCAAGCACAGCGCCGTACATTGTATAGTGGCTGCACTTGGTACTGCAGCACACGCCCATTCACTTAATAGGGACTGAGCTGTAAATAAACCATGTGACCAACTAACGTAAAGTCAGTGGCCTAGAAGAGGCTGTAGTGCTCACTGAAGGACCACAACATCTTCAAATGGCTGATAGGCAGAAGTTCCGGGAGGCAGAGCCCCACTGATCAGACGTGATCCGGATTTATATTGAATTCCCCAAAAAAACTTTAAATTAAACTACCTCCATAAGCTGACAGGACCAGACCAGGAAAAAA
The DNA here is from genome assembly GCF_905171765.1 of Bufo bufo. Classification (NCBI taxonomy): domain Eukaryota; kingdom Metazoa; phylum Chordata; class Amphibia; order Anura; family Bufonidae; genus Bufo; species Bufo bufo. The sequence goes on from NC_053390.1 coordinate 634,252,017, forward strand.
CATTTTGAAACCTACATTAGATGTAGCAGGAGAAGTAAAAACCTCTTCTAACATCCTAAAGGCCGTCGATCAGTGGACAGATACAAGCAAAATACAAAGTAACCCAACGTATAGAAATAGTTTGACAAGTATGGGTTGTTTGCTGGAAAGGACGCGGGCACTGGATGGCCAAGAAATCTCAGTGATGATATGAGGAGCAGAGGAGGTCTTGTCAGCTGGAGATGACTTGTGGTGAGGTAGCAGATTAGGTCAGAGGTGTATGGAGGAGACAGACCATGGACGGCCTTGTAGATCACCGTTGGGGTAAGACAACATGGTGAGGGTGTGACCCAAGCGCCACACGTCCGCGTAAGCCGCGGCTGTGTTCTGTTAACTCATTAGAAACCGATTGTTTATTCAGCAGTCATTATTATGGGCGCACAGTGACCCACAAAGCCGTGCGGCCAGCCACCCCCATATGGCCATACCCTAAATGTTTTGAAATGGATTTGCTGAGCGATAGTGGCCAGTGAAGGGAGATGTAGATTATTGGGTCGGTGGAGCTCAGAGTAGATTGTACATGTGCAGTGTGTTAGATGGAGTGGCACAGAGGAGGAAGTACTGTAAGTGGCTTTGAAGAGTACATGACTACATTTTCGGAGTGCTAAGAAATTGCAGAAGCATGAAGTTGCAAAAAAATGGGCAACTCTCAGCTTTTCTATGGAAGCTTCAAGCACACAATGATACAACCTTTGTCTCTACACGTGGTCAAACATATTAGACGATTGTCAGGAAAAAAGGCCACCCATCTAATGTGTCTGGGGGTGTCCCGCCTCTTCCTAGAGGCAAGATGAGGGGAAGAAGGGTCAGGCTCAGGCGTATTGGATTTCTGTATGACTCATCCCTTTGCTGCCAAAGGTGTCTAGCATCCTATTCCCCCTTCCCATTGAAAGCACATATGCACCCTTGGGCAGGACCAGTGTGCATGTACAGTTGAAACCAGAAGTTTACATACTCTATATAAAAAGACACACATGCATGTTTTTCTCAATATCTGACATAAAACCAGAATAAACCTTTCCTGTTTTTGGTCAATTAGGTTTAGCATAATTATTATTATTTGCCAAATGCCAGAATAATGAGAGAGAGAATGTTTTAAAGCATTTTTATTACCTTCTGCAAAGTCAAAAGTTTACATACATTTCATTAATATTTGGTACCATTGCCCTTAAACTGTATGACTTGGGTCAAGTGTTTTGGATATCCTTTCACAAGCTTCTCACAATAGTTGGTCGGAATTTGGGCCCATTCCTCCTGACAGAACTGGTGTAACTAAGCCATTTTTGTTGGTCGCCTTGCTCGCACCTGCCTTTTCAGCTTTGCCCATGCATTTTCAATAGGATTGAGATCAGGGCTTTGTGATGGCCACTCCAAAAGATTGACTTTGTTATCCTTAAGCCACTTTATAATCAGTTTGGCAGTATGCTTCGGGTCATTGTCCATTTGGAAGACACATTTCCGCCCAAGCTTTAACTTCCTGGCTGATGTCTTGAGATGTTGCTTCAGTATTTTTATATAATCTTCTTTCCTCATGCAGCAAAACCACCCCACAACATGATGCTGCCACCCCCGTGTTTCACAGTTGGGATGGTGTTCTTAGTCTTCCAAGCTTCTCTCTTTTTCCTCCAAACTTACCGATGGTCATTATGGCCAAAAAGTTCAATTTTAGTTTCATCAGACCACAGGCCATGTCTCCAAAAATGTAGGTCTTTGTTCCTGTGTGCATTTGCAAACACATTAATCTGGCTTTATGTTTCTTTTGGAGTAATGGCTTCTTCCTGGTAGAGGGGCCTTTCAGCCCATGTTGACACAGTACTCGTTTCACTGTGGATATTGACACAATCTTACCAGCTTCTGCCATCATCTTCACAAAGTCTTTTGCTTTTGTTCTTGGGTTGATATGCACATGTCGGACCAAAGCACGTTCATCTCTGGGACACAGAACCCGTCTCCTTCATGAGCGGTATGATGGCTTTGCACTTGTACTTGTGCGTATAATTGTTTGTACACATGAATGAGGCACCTTCAGGTATCTTGAAATGGCACCCAAGGTTGAGCCAGACTTGTGCCAGTCCACAATTCTCTTCCTGATATCTTGGCTGATTTCTTTAGACTTTCCCATGATGCTACACAGATAAGCAGTGTGTTTCAGGTGTGCATGTAATTACATCCACAGGTGTGACTCTAATTAACTCAGATGCTGCCAACAAACCTAACCGAATCTTCCAAACACATGACGTCATCCTATGGGCAGTCCAGAATTGTTTATAAGGCATAGTAATCTTAGTGTATGTAAACTTTTGACATTGCAGAAAGTAATAAAAATGCCTTAAAACATTCTCTCATTATTCTGGCATTTGGCAAATAATAATAATTATGCTAAACCTAATTGAGCAAAAACAGGAAAGGTTTATTCTGATTTCATGTCAGATATTGAGAAAAACATTCATATGTGTTTTTATTTTTATTTTTTATAGTGTATGTAAACTTCTGGTTTTAACTGTATATGGGGGGGGGGGGGTGAAATAGTGTTGAACCTTCAGCTTTCTAGCATGTATGAAAGTCATTTTTGGGTTTTTTATTTTTATGTTTTATTACCTTGGATAGCCCCTTTAACCCAAGCTCCGGCGCCAAAGCTTATTACAAGTATTCGGTTCTAGATGCTTAGAACCTATGTATAAGAACTCCTTTATGTCCTTTTCCGCCTCTCTTGCCTGTCGCTTGCTGTCTTCAGCAGTTGTTCCTTGTCACACATTGATTCTGTATTCCTGCCGGCCTTGGCGTAGGCTCGACTTGCCATTTCAGTCCACATGACTTATACTCTCATCATTTCTTTGACAGCATTTGCCTGTGGGTAAATATGTCTTCAGCCACTGGTGGAGACAGAGGACTTGAATCTTCCTTGGAAGCGAGTATCAGCAGCACGTGTTCTTATGGATCTACCCGTGCCAGGATTTTTAAGATCATTGTGATTGGTGACTCCAATGTGGGGAAGACCTGCCTGACGTATCGCTTCTGCACAAGCTATTTCCCTGAACGGACAGAGGCCACCATCGGTGTGGACTTTAGGGAGAGGTGTGTAGATATAGATGGAGAAAGAATAAAGGTAATGATGAGTGCATGAATGAATGGTGAAAGAGAGAAGGCTGGGAAATATCTAATGTTGAATCTGGATGTAACTCTTCTACCACAGTGCTGATGTCCATCATTTTCTCAGATGGTAGCATGGTGGGCATCTCCAGATATTGGAGCAGCTTAGATTTTCCAGTCCTTGTGTCTGATTTGCAAACCATATATTGAATGTACACAGGATCTGCACCTCCTCATAATGTGTCTACATGTTGGCGTTCTAGGGAACAAGATAAGGGCTCATGCACATAAACGTATTTTCTTTCAGTGTCTGTTCCATGTTTTTTGTGGACCATATGCAGGACCGTTCATTTCAATGGGTCTGCAAAAAAAAACTGATGTTACTCCGTGTGCGTTCCATTTCCATATGTTCGTTACGCAAAAAAGTAGAACGTGTCTTATTATTGCTCGCATTACGGACAAGGATAGTACCATTCTATCAGGGTCCAGCTGTTTCGTTCCGCAAAATACGGAATGCACACTGACGTCATCCGTATTTTTTACGGACCGCTTTCTTCATAAACAGTCTTGTCCATGAGCTGGGTCTGGTATTTAAGCCCCATTAAAGTGAATACTGCAACACCAGCCTATTGACAAGAATGGCGCTCTTTCTGGAAGAAGGCAGCTGTTTTTTTTATATTCGCCTGTAACCTGTCACTTGGTATTGGGCCACCAAACCACCTGAATGCTCACTGAATTGAGGTGTCGTGTCCTTGGCTTCATCTGCACAAGGCATCCAATGCCACTGGACTCATCTCTGGTAAGGGCCGATTCACACAACTGTATTTTTCTGTCTGCGTCCGTTCCGCAATTTGCGGATCAGATGTGGACCCATGCATTCAATGGGGCTGCAAAACATGTGGACAACACACTGTGTGCTGTCCACATCCGCACTTCCATTCCGTGGCCCTGCAAAAAAGATAGAACATATCCTATTCTTGTCCGACAAGAATAGGATACGTTCGATCATAGATCAGGACGTTCCGATCCACAAATGCAGAATGCACATGGCCAGTATCTGTGTTTTGTGGATCTGCAATTTGCGGACGCAAAAATGGATTCGGTCGTGTCAATGGACCCTTAATTACAAGTTCTTTTACTACCTAATCTTGGAACCGCCGGTTTTCACACTCAGTGTTTTAACAGCTAAATAACAACATGCTGGTAGTTTAAAGCCCCAAATCTAGTGACTGTTCCACTTAAAGATCACTTGTCATGTCCTTAGAGAAGTCCACCTGGCTGCATACCTGTGCAGCGGTATCTTCAATGTCTCCAGCAATTATTTTTTTTCTCCTAGGCTCCTCGGTCATTATTACACTGTTAGTTCCATGGCCCAATAGCAGTGAATTGTCATGCTGGTGGCCCCCAGCGCATAGCTATTGACACCCACCTGACATTTCACTGGTATCAGCCACCGAAACTAACTGTTGATTGTGGGAGGCTAAGAGGAAAAAAAAAGCATGGAGTCATGGAAGATACTGCTACATACCTTTTGTGACATGTTAGGTCCTGTTTAAAGTGATTTAGCCAAGTTTTGATCTAATTAACTGATCAGTGGGGGTCCAACCGCTGGGAACCACACCGATCCCGAGAACAGGGGTCCCGTTCCCTTGATCTGATGAAGCGTTCATTCTCTATGGTACTGCTGGAGATAGCAGAGTACAGCGCTTAGCTACTTTCAGTGGTCCCATAGAGAATGAATGCAAAGAAAGGGTGCGTGCTTAACCTGCCACTTCATCAGATTAAGGGAATGGGACACTTGTTCTTGGGATAGGTGGGAGTCCCAGCGGTCGGACCCCCACCAATCAGTTATTTATCCCTTATCCTGTGGATAAGGGATAACTTAACTTAAAAACTTGGCACAACCACTTTAAGGAAGGCTATCAATTTGTAAAATTACTACCGCATTAGTATTTTAATTTTTTTCATGTAATACTGTCAGGTCTGTTTATTGCAAGACCTTTTATTTGTGCCTTATTTTGCAGATTCAGCTATGGGACACGGCTGGTCAAGAACGCTTCCGCAAGAGCATGGTCCAGCATTACTATAGGAATGTACATGCTGTGGTTTTTGTGTACGACATCACCAATATGGCAAGTTTCCATAGTCTACCAGCCTGGATAGAGGAGTGCAAGCGGCATTTACTTACCAATGATGTGCCCCGCATTCTGGTCGGCAATAAGTGTGACCTAAAGGACTCTATTCAAGTACCCACTGACTTAGCTCAAAAGTTTGCTGACTTACACAGCATGCCAATGTTTGAAACCTCCGCCAAGAATACCAATGACCACGTTGAGGCTATATTCATGACACTGGCACACAAGCTGAAGAGTCACAAGCCACTGGTCTTGAGTCAGCCGCCAGAGAATACAGTAGAGCTTAATTCTGGAGCCAAGACCTCCTTTCCGTGCGGTTGCTAGATTTCTGTTTTTATCAGACTCAAATGCAGGAAGCATTTTACAAGTTCCATTGAAGTAGAAGTCAGCTTGGTGGCAAGACCGCCAGGAAGATGCATGGTTTTATGGAGGTCAAGTTAAGGCATGTTCTATTCAGGGGTCTTGCATTGAGCCTCATTGTAACCGTTATTATAGCGTGGACTTTTCAGAAACCCAATCGTTCGAGTTGTGCATTTTTTTTTCTTCTTTCCTCAAACTACATAACCTTTTTTGCTAAATGTGATTTTTAATTCTGAAAAGTGTACGATGTCCATGTGCTTTCCTGTTTGACTTCACCTAAACTGCATTTCTCTAACCTTTTTTTCCCTGTATTTTAGTCTTTCCATTACATTTGTCTATTCCCCATCCCCCCCCCTTCCAGTCGGACAGAGGCTATGTGCACAGAAAGCTGGTAGTGCCTTGTTGGAATCGGACCTAGCCCATAGCAGATTGATCCATGTGCCTGTGACCATATTGCTGCTGTTGGGACAGGTCTACAGTTGCATACGGTTCTATATTTGAAGTAAAACTCTAAGAAGTCACTGTGAGTAATGGTGAGTGATTGGAGTCAGACAAGGTCATTTCCTTCCTCTTATGTAGCCAGACAAGCTGAACTGTTTCTTGAAACCAAGAAGAAAGACCCAGAGAACCTCTTTACATTGCCCAGACTGTGACTGTCAAGACCCAAGAAGTCAAGCTAGGACTAGCACAAACTTACTGTTTTATGGTCTACCTTGTACTTGTGTCCTTCACAATAGTTTACTACTTAATCTAAGGAGTTGCTTTCATTTCCCATCTTAAAGGGACTGAAAACATATAGAAAATCTCAGCACAACCGTTTTAAATGTCATTTTTAACACCTTCATGTGTGTCGTTCATGTCAAGTATATTACTGTCTGCTTGTGATAGAAAATGCACTAAATATTTTACATGTATTGTTAACAGGGACTACTGGGTTAAACCAGCCTTGTCTTATAGCTCAAAATATATATAGAGATGCGCTAGAACACTTGTCTTGTTGAAAATATAAGCAAAGTATTTCCAAAGTATTAAAGGGGATGTTCAATGGGATAAAACTTCCTAAAAAATAAAATAAGCTGTACTCATCTCACCAGCCGCCCACTGCTGCTGTTGCCACACTTATCAGCAGGGACCTGGTCTCCACTTTCTGGTCACTACACAAGAAAATGGGTGGAAATTGCTGCTAAGCCCGTCAGTTGTGAATTGGCTGAGCTGGCATTTCTTGTTTGTTGAGACTGGAAAGGGAAGCAGAGACCAGCGGGAATCCACTAAGTGTTGGAATGGAAGTGATGAGGGATCAGTGAATTGAGTAAGACCCCATCAACACAACCGTGTGACAGGTGTGTCCACGATCTGCATGTTGCCGACAAGGATAGGACACGTTCTATCTTCGACTGCAACGTGTGGATCGTGGACCTATTGCGGTCAATGGGTCCGCACCGCAATGTGGGGACAACGCGGCCAGTACCCATGTTTTGCGGATCTACTGTTTGTGGTCCGCAAAATGGACACATCCATCAAATGGTCGTGTGAATGGGGCCTAATACTTATTTTTATCCAGACAACCCCTTGTACCATACAAGATTTTTTAGTAAGGTTCCTTTCACATAACTGTTGGAGTAAGAATTGTATATTTCTTGCTTAAATGAAAACATAAAAAGGGGGGTGGGAAAACCTTTTATATTCCTATGATTTGATATAGTCCATAAAAACCAAGAAGGTAATAGACGCCTCTGGTTCTGTTAAGAACTGATTTCAGGTCTATATACATAGCTGAAATGCTTAAAGGCTATGGGCACCTTTTGGGAGCAGTATTTTTATTATTGCATTTTACTCATTTTAGGTTAAAAAAAATAAATCTTTTTTTAATAAAAAAAAATATATATATATTTCAGTTTTCCATTATTAAATATTTTAACAGTTTTTTTTTTACCTCAATAGCTTTCATTTTCACTAAAGTTCTAGGCTAATTCTCTCTGCTTCACACTGGGTCCATTGGGGAGCTGCTGTGACTGCTCGATTTGCAGCCCTTATCTCTAAACTCCTAATAGCTCAGGAACACAGATTTTTAGCCATATTCTTATTGGCTTGAGAATAAGTGTTTATGAGCAGTCAAGAGTTCTGAACTAACAGCTGCAGATCGAGCCTTCAGAGCAGCTCCCCAATGGATTCAGTGTGAGGCAGAGAGCAATAGTCTGTAAATGTAGTGAAAGTGAAAGCTGTTGAGGAAAAACTGTTGAACGTTTTTACTAATGACCAATTGAAAAAATAGATTTTTAACTAAAAATGGGTAAAATGCAATGATAACAATATTGCTCACAAAGGTGCCCATAGCCTTTTTAAGCAGATTCCTACTGAATTTAGATGATAATGTGCAAGTGCTAATGGCTATCTGTGGGCCGTTATCATTTTAGAGACCTCGCTGGGACTGAAGTACTTCATAAATCAGCTTTTCTCACTCATGTTTGATACCTGCTAACACATCTTCTCTAAACAGCCAAATGCAGTGTGTGACTCTTCTGGCACGTTGTTGGCACAGCCTGGGAGTTGTATTTGCAAGGCCAGTGTAGTACCACACTTTACTATGTCCTAAGCACTACCTGATGTATAATAATGGTATTGTGGGAATGTGGTACAGAACTGTTCTGGTGAATTATTGAAAACTATAAGTGTTATTGCATATTCCTGCCCTACCTGTATGACTGTAAAAACGAATATTGTGCACGTGTGTGTGTATATGACAGAAAGGAATCATTGTTTGTGGTATGTCAAATTCATTTTCCCCAAATGTTTGAAGCCCCTGGTCGTTTTAAGGATAGCTGCTGCAGAACCCTTGAAAGTCACACCACTTAAAGAAGCACTCCTGCAAACATTTTTATTCTTTGACCAGTTAGAAAGGTACATGATGTAACTGTAGTGAAGGTAATCTTATCAGTGACTGTATTGGTGAGTTATAACCTCCCTTCTAATCCTCAGCTGTGTCATGTGAACACTGATCTCCAACTGACACAGGACATTCCTATGAGACTGATGCCGAGGCTGTTTTAGGAATACATAGAGAAGCTGGCTTCCTGTACACACATAAGATGCTGTGATATTTGAAGTGTCAGAGTGTTGGTCACATGGCACAACTGAGGATCAGAAGGGAGTGGATAACTCAGTCACTGGTAAGAAGATTACCTTCACTACAGTTTACATCATGTACCTTTCTAACAGGTCAGAGGATAAAAAATGTGTGCAGGAGTACTTCTTTAATGTATGTTGTAGCAGTGTTGACCTATTACATTTAGAAGTGGTGTTCAGCGATCAAATGGGCAGCTGCGCTTGCTGGAATGACACGGACCTTTCACTGCAGTTGAGCCAACTGTCCATATCCTTTAGTCTTAAGGCATCTTTTAGATGGCTGTAATGTGGATACATTTAAGCCCCCACCAATCCATGCTCGACTGTGGATTTAGTGATCCGAACTTGCAGCATCTTAAATTCCTCTGATCTTATTTTGGGTCATTATTCCTAAACAGGCCTAGCCCATCATTTTGTGATCGGTAAGGGGTCTTCTCCTTGGGGCCCCTACAGATCATCAGAACCATATGACCATACAAATGTGGATGTCTAGTACACAAGTGAACAGGTTCTTAACTGCAGTAACGGGCACCGCTACCCCTTCACTCTGCTGATCAGCAGGTGTCCCAAGATGGGACCCTCACCGATCACACATTGATGGCCTATACTAAGGATATACTGTCTCCAGTAAAAACTAGAAAACGGAGGAATTTGTATTTTGAGGCACTCGGTGCACTTAATTAAAGGGAACTATAAAATAAGGGATTGGCACTTAGAATATATGGATAAGACTTTATTCAATGCATGAGAAACTACTTGAAATTTAGATTTTTCTGCATTTTCTTTTTATTTGGTTAAGCTATCTCTGATCTGTTTTCTAGATTCCTTGTATTGAATTGTCAACCTGTTTTCTTTTATTTTTAGAGTTTTAATAATTTCTCTTATGGTATATATGATATCCCGTTATATAATGCAAATAATTTAAATATGGCTTTGTCCATCATTTCTCATTCTACATCAATACTAATGACTGTCATTAAAGGGAATCTCAACAGTTTTGGCCATGCTAAACGCCTGAGAGCACTAGGATAGGGCTGGGAAGAGCAGAACATGCCTACATTTTGTGGAGCTTTTATTATCAGGAGTAGTGTGAATATGAACTCTTAGGCTAGGGCTACAAGTGACACTCATGTCGCACCAAAGTCACTCAACATTTTTTATTATAATTGTTAATGGTGTCGCACTGTGAAATACTGCAGTCACAACGGGACACCATTAACAATCATTATAAAAAATGTTGTGCAACTTTGGTGCATTGAGCTGCTTCACATCCACTTGCCTCTGCCCAGAGTGACAGCTGTAGCATCCAACCAGGAGACCATTACTTCAGAGGGGAGGGGCTGTGAAGCATCTCAGTGCAGAAAGCACTTCACAGTGAAGCACCGCCTCCAGTGCGTGTGCAGGAGTATTGTCCATTAGAATACAACTTCATATTATTACTGCTCCTGATAAGAAAAGCTTCACAAAAGGTATGTTTGTCCTGCTCTCCCCTGCCTGCTATTAGCAGTTTAACTGTCAAAACTGCTGGCAGAGTCCCTTTAAGTCTCAAAGTATGTATAACTAAAAGTTATATTTATTGATTTAAAAGGGAACTCTGGATGCACATTTTATGTATTTATTTGCCAAAAGTTCATAAACTATGCAATGTCTTTATAGTATGTATGTCTACTATCTTGTTCTGGTATTATCTTTTGAGAGTACGTGCAATCAGTGGTCTCATTTGCCCTCGATCAAAGCTTACCTGTTCAACCATGGAGTTGCTGCTTGGAGATTAACATTACTCTAACTCATTGTGGTTTCTTTATGCCTCTTTTTAATTGTCATTATGGCCTTACCCTGAACTTAAAGATTCCAATAAAAAATTGCTAATAAATGGTACAGAATTTTTTTTGTTTCCTTTAACATGAAACTTTAGACGAAAGCACTGTGATTTAACAGGGTTCTGGTACTTTTCCTTACCAGACTACCTAGATTTCTGCAATCAAATTTGTCTACACAGGTAGGAGGTATAATATACTGTCCAAGCATCTTTTTGTTTATTTCCTGCTGCCTCACGTTAAAGGGAACCTGTCACCTAAAAAACGCCTCCCAAACCGCCAGCATTACCTTACAGTAGCCAGCAGTATGTTCCTAAAGATCCTTCAAAATCTTGAAAAACGAACTTTAATCCCCTGCACGCGCTATGTAACAGCAGAGTTTGAAGTCAAGAGGGCAGCGGCCTCCTCACTTCAAGTCAGGATAACCACGCCCCCTTTCCCTGCCCCTTCACCTCTGACAGCCGTGAACGTCTGACGCACACTCACACTCGGCCGGCTTTGCTGAACAGCCGAAAGCTATCGGCTTTCAATCAAAAGCGAAAGGGGGCGTGGTTATCTTGACTTGAAGTGAGGAGGCCGCTGCCCCCTTGACTTTAAACTCTGCTGTTACACAGGAAGAAAGAAAGAAGCTCAGAGTACCAAAATAATAAGAATTAATTAAATAAGTGTTTATTAAATCGAAGACATGATTAAAAACACACATACAATTGATGCCAGGGACAGGGTGGGGGGAACAGGGAAGGAGAAAACAAGCGCCACCTTGGATGAACACACTGGTCACAAATTACATGCAGTAATAATAGTAAAATCATGAGAGGAATGTGTATAAAAAGTACAATAACCAACTCATGATTCAGGTGTAACAAAGTAAATATTGGATGGTATAAGGTAAGTGAAGATCAGTGAGAAAACCAACCATGGCTAAAATGCATAGTGTGCTGACCGGAGTGATAATACAAAAATTATGTGGGATCAGCAAAACAATGAATAAGAGCCAAGTGAGGGATCTCAACATCGGCAGCACAAAAGCCATGGGAGGGAGACTGTGATCTGAAACCTACCTAGGGTGGACCAAGTGTGGACAAAAGAACCAGGATGGCGCTACCCCAACGCGCGTTTTGGCGTGCCTTCGTCAGGGGGTAACGCCATCACTGTGAACCGGATATTTAAGGTCTCCTTGGACCAATGAAAGAGGCAGCACTTACTCGTCCCCAGGTGTGTTGATGAACTGGCGCGCGCAAATCGACTACTGAAACATCCGGCAACCCCACGGCCGGCGTCCCGTCGACACGCCCACATCACATGACCAAGTCACCTGATCGGGCGGCAAACACTTATTTATTTATTATTATTTTGGTACTCTGAGCTTCTTTCTTTCTTCCTTTGTTATTGTACTCGGAGCTTGTACCGAGTTACCTATATTCGGATATCCCAGCACATTTATACTGTGTAGGCACTGTCCTCCCTGTGTTTCTGGGATATCCGGGGTCTTTTCTCTTTTTCTTCTGCTGTTACACAGCACGCGCAGGGGATTAAAGTTTGTTTTTCAAGATTTTGGTGCATCTGGCTGGAGGAAGAAAAGGATCTTTAGGAACATACTGCTGGCTACTTTAAAGGGCTTCTGTCACCCCACTAAACTCATATTTTTTTTTTTTTTGTGTACTTATAATCCCTATCCTGCCATATTGCCATACATTATGTTATTAATAATTTTCGTTCAGTAGATTTAGCAAAACACTTACTTTTATGATATGCTAATTACCTTTCTACCAGCAAGTAGGGCATCTACTTGCTGGTAGCAGCCGCAGAAAACCGCCCCCTCCTCTTGTTGATTGACAGGGCCAGCTGCGATCTCCTCCTCCGGCCAGCCCTGTCAGCATTTCAAAAATCGCGCGCCTGTGTTGATTCGGCGCAGGCGCTCTGAGATAAGGAGGCTCGCCTCCTCAGCACTCCCTCAGTGCGCCTGCGCCGATGACATCTTCTCTTTCGGTGACGAATTTCAGACAAAACTGACGGAACTTGCTTGCAAAATGGTGCGAGTTTCCAGAGCCAATCCGTCACGCTCTTGTGAAAGAGGCCTTAGTTGATGACTAATGATTTGTCTCCACAAAGAGCCTCAGAATCTCTTTCTTCATCATAGAGATGGGTCCTAAAAACACGGACAGTAGTGCGATCTTAGGCAAGGCAGGTATAAAAGACTGGCAAAGGAAGTTATGTAAAGGAAAATTTTCTTGCCACACACAGGGGCGTTGCCGTTACACCTAGAGGCTCTGCTCTCTTTGCAACTGCTGCACCCTCTGCACTTTGAAAAGATCATCACTCCTGGCACTGTTAAAGTACACAGGGCATGGTAGTTGCAGAGAGAGCTGAGCCTCTAGGTGTAATGACAACGCCCCTGTTGCTCCTAGAAGCTTATTTGCATATAACGGACTACGAGAACAGAGTGCTAAGGTCCACTGACAGGAGTACCCGAACAACATCTTTTAGTTATATGAGTTTTATGTAATTCCTTTTGTTTTGTCCTTCTGTAACCGTAACTTGTATGCACTGTTGATAGATGCTGTGTTGTCGTGTTGATGGAACCTGGTTATATTTAATGTATCACACTGATTTTCACTCAATAATTGGCTTGACTGCAGAATACCTGAGACTAGTACCCTCTGGAATTGCTGCACAGTGGGTGGGAATATTCATAGCATTGGTAGGGGTCTCAGCAGACAAGGGTGAGGTTCCTTACAGTAGAGTACTGTATCAGGCTTTGTATAGTCTGGGGATAGCCCTCTGTATCCACCTCCAGCCAAACAGGAGTGGGTACAAGGTAGTGTTTGATGTAGGTTTAAGAGTTTAGTCAGGGCTGGGGCCATATTGGAAGATTGGGCACAAAGTAAGTTCATAGGAGGATAGAAAGAAGGGAATACAGTGAAAAGTGACAAAGTTATGAAAGTGGGGGTTATTGAGAGAAATGCAATCCAATGGTCAAAACATTCGTTAACCCCTTAAGGACCTCCGCAGTATATGTACGGTAAAAGTTCAGTTTCTAAACATGGCGCCCGCTAGCACGTGCAGCAGGCGCCATAGCCGCCGGGTTTCTGCTATTTTAAACAGAGACCCACGGCACATATTTTACCCTTCAGTCCTTTGCAGTCCGGAAGTGGAAGTTGTGCACTTCCGATCTGGTAACAGCGTTCCCAAACTGAGATCGGGGAACCTGTTACATCATTGAAATAGCCCGAAGCCTCAAGCAGGCTTCGGAGTCTATTTCAGGAAAATGCCAATACAGGCCACCAGGTGGCAGCATTGTATTATTTATATTGAAAATGAAGTGTTCAATTATGGCTATATAGCCATCAATGAACACAATGGGCAATCTAATGGTTGGCAGTTATTGTCACCCAAAACATAAAAGTTCAAATCACCCCCCTTTCCTTAAAATAAAAATACTTAAAGGGAACCTGTCACCAGTTTTATGGTGTCCTAACTAAGGGCAACATAAATAAGTGACTGATTCTCTTAGCACAATGCTGGTTCACTTTCTTTAATTGACCCAGTCAATCTGCCAACATCTTGTATTGAAAAGCTCCAGCTGATAATGATGAGTCATGAATATTCATGAGTTCCTGACTCCCCGCCCACCTGCTGCTGAATGACAGTTTGTTTCCCTATGAACCAGCAGCAGGTGGGCAGGGGAGTGGCTATAGCTCTGAATTAAATATATGCTGGACTCAATGACATCACGTCGGACTCAAATCAGCTCATTACCATGCGGCATCTTTGTGTGTATATTATGAGGTAACCATCTGTCACACCAGTAAGTGAATACATCTAAGGCACTTTTTAGTAGTTAATGATTGTATATAATTAGTTCGATTATAATCAAATATCCACATGACAGGTTCCCTTTAACCAATAAAAAAATAATAAACATCATGGGCATCGCCGTTTGCGAAAATGCCCATATAATTAAAATATAACAATATTAATGGCAAATGGCGTAACGTGAAAAAAAAATAACAGCCAAATTTTTGTCACTTCAACTACCCAATAATTTTTTTTAAAAGAAAGTGATCAAAAAGTTGCACACACTTCAAATTGGTATCACCGAAAAAGAACAGATCGTACAGCAAAAAATTGAGCCCTCACAGCCCCGTACACATAACTACAAAAAAGTTATAGGGGTCAGAATATGGTTATAAAATTATAATTTTTTTTCCCTCAAAGGTTAACTTTTTTTTTCAGTATTAAAACGCAAGAAAAATTATACAAGTGTGGTATCGTTGTAACCGTACTGACCTGGAGAATGAAGATAATGGGTCAATTTTACCGCATAGGGTACAGTGTAAAAAATAAAAACCTTTATCACAATTGCGTTTTTTCCCAATTCTACCCCATTTAGAATTTTTTTTTCCGCTTCCTACTACATGGTAAGTAACCGTAAATGGTGCCATTAGAAAGTACAACTTGTCCTGTGAAAAATAAGCCCTCATAAGGCTATGTGAATGGAAAATAAAGTTAGGACTATGGGAAGGTGGGGAGTGAAAAACAAAAACGCAAAAAAGGAAAATCTCAGGTTCCTGAAGGGGTTAAAACAGTTAACAGGCAGTGGGCAGAAATCACTTCAATGTGTTTAAACAACCAGCAGGGGCCTGTCAAGGGAAGTACACCTACTTACTCTTCGACACTCTGTTGTGGATCCATGTACTGCTGTCTTCACTGCACTTAAGTCCCTACATGTAAATCTCGCACAAATATGGCGGTCAGATGTGCCACTGCAGCCAATGACTAGCTGCAGCAATGATGTGTCTCCATGTTACTATGGAACAGTACTATGTTACTATCTTCACAGAAGTGGCTGGTCTACAAAATTTCCCCAAGAGCACATTCAGGAGGTCATAAAAGAACCTAGATGAACATATAAAGAACTGCAGGCTTCACTTGCCTCAGGTAAGATTAATGTATACAAATCCACAATAAGAAAGACTGAACAAAAATGGCATTCATGGGAGAGTTGCAAGGCACAAACAACTATTGACCAAAAAATGAAAAATCTAGGGGACCCTGAAAATTTTGAGAATATTCTGTGGACCGATATCGCCTTAGGTATCTCATTATGAGGTCATAGTAACATTGACATCTTTAACAGACACATCTTCAAGGTTGATAAAGGGGCTGACCACTATGTTTATACACATGGTATGTGAGCATCACATAAAGGCAGGTTTGTAGTACACTGTTAATAAACCAGTGCTGCCAATGTCTGATGGTTTAAATTACTTAATTCTTGCATTCATGCTTTCTTACTTGCCCTTCACTCTGGTCCCAAAATAGTCACTGATAGAGGGTCATGTGACCAACCCCAGCCATCAGCGGCCTCCATTGCCTAACAATGCTATTGCAGGTTTAGAAGATTTGGACAACCATAATAATGCAAAAGTTCATCCAATACTGATCATTTTGCAATAATGTGAAATTGTAAAGTGTAAATACAGATTCACGGGTCATGCATACTACTATAATGTATTACTAAACTGTTCAACTGTTGACAGCTCTACTGAGCACCCGAGCACAATGGAAGTTAATGGGAGAACCCGAGCATTAAACCCCTGCTCTGAAGAGGGAAGGGTGCCTGGTTCATAGGAAAGGGTCAGAAAATTATGGAAACACCACCTAAATGGTTCAGGAACAGCATGGGGAGGATGTCTGGATGCATCTTGGACTCCCAGGTCGCTGCTGGGAACGATGTTGTCCAAGTAGTATGCCACTTATACAGACTGACAATAATACGCACCAAACCAAAGATAAAATCGATTTTAGAGGAAAAATTGGTAGGAAACCTCCTTTCCTGTATATGTACTTGTATATAAAGTGCAAGTGCTGGCAAAAATTACAAGGAAGAGGCACTCCGATACAACCTGTATATCACATAAAGGAGGGCCTCATTCACATTGTGGTACAATTGTTCAGGTAGTGGGACTCCTACACTCATAAAGGCTATGCACTAAGTGAAAGAGCTGCCAAAAATTATAAGGAACCGGCACTCCAATACACCCTTTGTTACACATAAAGGAGGGCATCATACACAGCCTTGAAAAATTATGATTGATGGCCTGCTGGTGACCCTCAAAAACATTTGGAGCAAGGGCTTGCTGATCTGACCATCTAAAACATTATAGGCGAGGGCCTGCTGCCGCTTTGGTGACTTTAGATAACCTGGGCTGGTCGCACGTCCCTGTGACTGCGACGATCCATTTCGGATGTCTGCCCTATCATCTTTAGATGTTATTTTCAGCGCAAACCATGGTGACCACGGGTAACAGGGGAATCATGGTTCGTTTCCGGAGAGGGAGCCTGAGAAACAGCTATTCCCTTACGTCCTAACAGCAGCACAGATGGGGTTAACTGCTCCTGTGGACTGGTAGGACCGGCGGAATTTTTAATGAGCCCAAGAACCAATAAGTGATCTTCAGCTCCCTGAAAGGGAGGAGATCGCCCCCAGCCCACCGTGTTTTTTTCTGTCCTTTGGACAGGTGGACTGGCGTGAGGCTCCCCTTTCAGGGAGCTGAAGTGTTTCTTCTAAGAGATCGCCCCTTTTTGCTTTTGCTTTGCTTGCTTTTGTTTTTGCTTTCTAAGAAGCTTATTGCGGCTCTATATTTACAGGTGTACCTTGGGGGGGTTTTTCGGAGGCTCAGCGGTACTCCGGTTGTCAAATAGACGCCGCGCCAGTGTGGGCGCCGCCATCTTCCGGAAGTGACGCGCAGGTGCGCAACGTCACTTCCGGTTTCTCATATCTCCGAGCGGTGGGTTTTTTCTTCTCATCGCTCGTTCTTTCTCTAGACCAGGGACATCCTGCACGGTCAGAGCAGCTAAGGGAGATGTGTTATATACAGTGGAGTCTATAATAAAGGCTCCATTAGATCTGGCTTAGCTCTGTGGAGATCCCGCCCGGGGGCAGAGCTTCCCCTTTTTAAACGCCCAGAGCCTGTCATTCAGTCTCTGGTTGCGTTGCTTTGGCAAGCTAGCTCCAGAGTTCCCTGTGCTTGGCAGATATTCTTTGCTATTGGGTATTTTCTTCCAGCTCGAGTTTCTTCAAGTGCTGGTGGGCGCCCATATGTTTTTTTTCCACCTCACTATGTGTTTGTTAGGAGTTATGACCTGTCTCTTTTCTGTTACAGTGATGGCTTCCCCTAGGGATTCGGATCAACAGCGGAAGTCCGGGGCCAAAAGAAAACACTTGGCCTGTTACGACTGTAACACTCCTTTGGACGACAACTGCCCTTATTCAAGGTGTGAAAGTTGTCGCACACAGGCAACCACGGAACCCACGATGCAGGAGATGTTCCAGTGGACGAAAACCTACGTGGATGATTCCATAAAGGGAGTTGTGTGCCTTCTTAATGAGAGGCTACCAGGATCCTCCCAGACTCCTATGGAAGTGGCTGCACCAGTCGAGAGACCCACTCCCTGTTCGGTGGGGTCATCTTCTGAGGAAGAAGAACTAACTTCTTGTTTTTTTCCTCCAGAGAAAACACAGAAGTTGCTGAAGTCCATCAGGTCGGGGGACCATGATGTTGACATGGGGGAGTCCTCCGATCCCGCCGGACGGACACAGCGTGTCTTTAGGGCGGATGAGACCCTTCTCTCTGTGATGCGCACAGAGTGGAGAAAGCTTGAAAAAGGTCCAGTCCTCACCAGGAAGTTCAAGCTTATGTACCCGATGGCTAAACCCTTGGTGGAATCGTGGGGTTCCGTTCCCAAGGTGGACATGGCGATAGCCAAGTTGTCCAGGCGCACTCTGGTCCCTGCAGACGATGGGTCTAGTCTGCAGGACCCTCTAGATCGGAGGGCAGAGTGCACCCTTAGAAGGGGTTACGCGGCGGCCTCTGCATCGACATCTATTGCGGCCACTGAAGTAGCCTCCTTCCTACGCTCCAGGCTGAATCAAATCCAGACAGACGTGGACCAGAGCGTTTCCAGAGATGACATCTTGACCGCTTTCAAGTCAGTCAATCTGGCTATGGATTTTTTGTGTGATTCCACCCAGATGCAATTAAAACTGGCAGCCAAAACAATGGCTCTGGTCTCTGCTGCCCGTAGACCACTATGGCTGAAGCCGTGGAATGCGGACAACGCGTCCAAATTTAATTTATGTGGGCTCCCCTTCGAGCCGGATAGGCTGTTCGGGTCCGAATTGGATAAGTTTATGGAGGGACTCTCCGACAAGAAAGGGAAGAGTCTCCCCCAGCAGCCCTTTCGGGGACGCACCAGACAGGATCAAAGAGGCGGAGGCCGTTCAGGGCAGCACGCTAGGCGCAGAGATTGGGGGGGCCGTCTCGTAGATCCTCGAGACGCCCCCGCAAACCCACCAAGGAGGCGAACCCCTCCTGACTATGGGCCTCCCCGAGGCTCTTGGTTAAACCCTGCTGCCCCTGCCGTATCTCCTCTAGATTTTCCCGTACCCCTCCCCCAGATTCCCGTGGGGGGCCGTCTCTCCCACTTCAAACACATTTGGGCCCAGCAGATTGCAGACCCCTGGGTTCAGGGTATAGTTTCTGCCGGTTACCGGGTAGATCTCATCTCCCCCCCCCCCCCCCCCCAGAGAGATTCATCGCCACGCGAAACTTCGGGGTCTTCCAAACAAAAGATCCTAGAGTCCTACATTCAGGACTATATCTCCAAGGGAGCTCTGGAGGAGGTGCCGGCAGGGGAGAGAGGCCTAGGGATTTATTCTCCAGTATTCCTGGTTCCCAAGAAGACGGGAGATCTCCGGATGATCATTGACTTGAGATTCCTCAATCGATTTGTAAGGAAAACCAGGTTTCGGATGGAAACCATAAGGTCAGTCAGCCACATCCTCAACCCCGCGGACGTCATGGCTACTCTGGACCTCAGGGATGCTTACCTCCACATCCTGATCCATTCCGCCTCCCGGAAGTTCCTCAGGATCGCGGTCCAGATTTCAAGGGTTCGCAGGCACTTTCAGTTCGCCGCTCTTCCCTTCGGAATCTCTTCTGCCCCTCTTATCTTCACCAAGGTGGTGGTGTCGGTGGTGGCAGCTTTGAGACTTCAAGGACTGACTATTATTCCTTATCTGGACGATTGGCTTTTCATAGCCTCTTCAGTTCCGATCCTTACCCACCATCTTCAGATCGCAATCTCCTTTCTCCTCTGCCTGGGCTGGATTATCAACTGGCAGAAGTCGAATGTGAGCCCATCGACTTCAATCCATTATTTAGGATTAGTGGTCGACTCTGTGGAGATATCCCTCCAGTTGACTCTAGAAAGGAGAGCGCGGATTCAGGACCTGGCAAGGGTCCTTTATGTCCCTCGTCGAGTCTCCATCCGGACTCTCAGGAAGATGCTGGGGCTCATGTCAGCGGCTGCGGACGCAGTCCCTTGGGCGCTATGGCACCTCCGTCCCCTTCAGTCGGAGGTCTTACACTTATGGAACGGCAGCCCTGCGGGGCTAGATTCCCTGTGCTCCCTGTCCGGTCAAACCCGCAATTCCCTCAGATGGTGGTTCCAGCTGCCAGCAGGGAAGTCTATGACCCAACCAGTTTGGCTCATATTGACTACAGACGCGTCCCTTGTAGGCTGGGGCGCTCACCTGGACGGATCCCCAGTACAGGGATCTTGGTCTCCTCTGGAGCAGCGTCTCTCTTCCAATCTTCGCGAGATGCGAGCTATCCGGCTAGCCCTCCTTCACTTCGCCCCTCAGATCCGGGGCAAAGCAGTGAAAGTCCAGTCAGACAATATGACTGCGGTTCTCTACATAAACAAGCAGGGAGGCACAAGATCATTGCCCCTTCTTTCAGAGATCGGGGTAATTCTTCGGTGGGCAGAGACGAACCTTTCCCATCTATCTGCCACTCATATTCGAGGCTCCCTCAATATGATAGCGGACCGCTTAAGTCGAGGATTACCGACCATGGAGTGGTCTCTGCATCCGGAGATCTTCAGGCAGTTAGTTCACAGATGGGGTATGCCAGAGGTGGATCTCATGGCGACCAGGTTCAACGCCAAGGTGCTGAGGTTCTGTTCCCTGTACAGGGAAGACAACCCCCTGGCGATAGATGCTCTGTCGATACCGTGGAGGTTCAGGCTGGCTTACATCTTCCCTCCGTTTTCCATGATACCGAGGGTATTGACGAAAATCCGTCAGGATCAGGCCTCGGTAATAGCCATCATACCGTTCTGGCCCAGGAGATCCTGGTTTACCCAGCTCATTCAGATGAGTCGGGGACAATATTGGAGACTCCCCCCGGAGCAGACCCTGGTGTCGTGGGACACTCACCTCTGCCCAGATCTGCACAGATTCAACCTGACAGCCTGGAGGTTGATCAGTCCCTTCCCAACATAGAGGGGCTCTCCGAGTCGATCCTGAGAACTTTGTCTCATTCCAGAGCAGAGTCTACGAAGAAGGCCTACTCCAGAATCATGAGAATCTTCGTGTCATGGTGTGATTCCAAACAGGTGGTGTCTGTAGATCCGCCCCCTTCCTGCGATACTGCAATTCCTTCAAGATGGATTAGAGAAAGGTCTTTCTCCAGCTACCTTGAGAGTACAATATGTGCCATCTCGGCCTACCTTAACAGGCCACATTCTCGGGACCCACTCATCAAACGCTTCCTGAAGGGAGCTGAAAGACTAAAGCCTACTATACTGAAACCTATTCCCCAGTGGGATCTTTCAGTAGTGCTCAGGGGGTTAGCATCTCCCCCCTTTGAGCCATTGGAGGAGGTGGATTTAAGATTTTTGACCTTAAAGGTGGTTTTTCTTTTGGCTGTAGCTTCAGCCAAAAGGATCTCTGAACTACAGGCTTTTTCTGCAATTCACCCTTACATCATCTTCTTGCAGGACAGAGTACTCCTGAAGTTTTTACCCTACTTCAGGCCTAAGGTTCCAACCTTCCAAAATATTAACCAGGTAATCTCTTTACCAGTTTTGTTTTCAGCCTCCTCCTCTGATACTCCAGCCAGACACCCGCTGGATATTTTGAGGTGCCTCCAGGTCTATGTGGATAGATCCAGAGAGTTCAGGATAGATGAGAATCTTCTAATCCTGTTTGCCGGTAAGTCTAAAGGCCGTAAAGCGTCTAAAGCTACCATTAGTCGCTGGATCAAGGAAGCCATTAGGGAGGCTTTCGTCTCCCAATCTCTAGATCCTCTGGAGTTTGTGAGGGCCCATTCTACTAGGGCTGTCTCCACCTCCGTTGCGGAGAGAAGACTTCTCCCCTTAGAGTTGATCTGTAAGGCGGCTTCCTGGAGCTCTGAATCATACTTCATCTACCATTATAGGAAAGATGCTAGGGTGGCAGAGTTTTCGGCTTTTGGGCAGACAGTTCTTACTTCTGCCAGGCATGAGGACCCTCCCTAGGGGATTCTTCTTGCTATCTCCCCATCTGTGCTGCTGGTAGGACGTAAGGGAATCGTTAATTTCTAACGATAATTTGTTTTCCCTTAGTCCTAACAGCAGCACACAAATATCCCACCCTAGGTACATTATGCTTGTTAAAGACACGGTGGGCTGGGGGGCGATCTCCTCCCTTTCAGGGAGCTGAAGATCGCTTATTGGTTTTTGGGCTCATTAAAAATTCAGCCGGTCCTACCAGTCCACAGGGGCAGTTAACCCCATCTGTGCTGCTGTTAGGACTAAGGGAAAACAAATTATCGTTAGAAATTAACGACAGCTACCACAACCAAGCAAGGCAGCATGCGCGGAAATTACCTACTAGGTATAATTAGGGGAGGGCCTGCAGGTGAGCTGACCCTGTAAAAGATGTTAGGTGCGGGCCTGCTGGTGAGCTGACCTGTAAAAGATTGTAGGTGAAGGCCTGCTGGTGAGCTGACCCTGTAAAAAATTATGTGCGAGGGCCTGCTGGTGAGCTGACCCTGTAAAACATTATATGCGAGGGCCTGATGGTGAGCTGACCATGTAAAACATTGTAGGTGAGGGCCTGATGGTGAGCTGACCCTGTAAAACATTGTAGGTGAGGGCCTGCTGTTGAGCTGACCCTGTAAAACATTATATGCAAAGGGCATATATGCGACGAATAAGCATGTGTTGATATGATGGAAGAGGAGAAGGAGGATGAGAAAAGGAAGATTCAACCATATACCCTTGTTTGTGGTGGAAGGGGTGCATGGGAATACAGTGTATTCAGTACATTATAAACAACACATTTAAAGTTCCTTTCTGTTCATCAGCTTTCAGTTGACAGGCGGATATGCTTATCTGTTATTATGCCACCAGCAGCACTAAATACCTGCTCAGACAAAATGCTGGCGGCAGGGCAGGCCAGCACCTCCAAGTCGTAGAAGCTTGGACACCCAGTAGTATTAAGGCACTGAGGGATCATTGAGGACTCTGACACGGTCTGCTATGTACTCCTTCACCATCTTCCAAAATTTTGCCCTCCTTGTGTCACTAGGCCGCGCATCAGGTTGAGGGTGCTGGCAAGGTGTCATGAAACTGTCCCAGGCTTTAGAGAGTGTTGCACTGCCTCTGTTGCAACTGCTGGGTGTTCCCCTTGTCTCCCCTTCTCGGTTGGCCAAAGAACTACGGACTCTGCCGCCAGCGTTGTCAGATGGAAATTTTTGGAGCAATTTTTCAACAAGGATCTTCTGGTATTGCACCGTTTTGCTCGTCCTCTCCACCAGAATGAGAGATGAGAAGTTCGTTAAAGCGGGGGTCGAGTATGGTGAAAAACCAGTAATCCGTGTTGTCTAAAATGCGTATAACGCGCAGGTTGTGGGAAAGGCAGCCTAACATGAAGTCAGCCATGTGTGCCAGAGTACCAACAGGCAAGACTTCGCTGTCATCATTAGGAGGATCACTCTCAATCTCCTCATCCTCTTCCTCCTCTTCTGCCCACCCACACTGAACAGATGGAATTAAACTTCCATGGGTACTACCCTCTGTAGCGGAGGCAACCGTCTCCTGATCCTCCTCTTTATCGTCCAATTCGTGCTGAGAATACGAATTGAGGTTGGTTTGGCTATCACCCTGTGTAACGTCTTCCCCCATTTCCACCTCTTCCACATGCAAAGCGTCGTCCTTAATTGTGAGAAGCGAGCGTTTGAGTAGACACAGAAGTGGGATGGTTATGTTGATAATAGCGTTATTGTCGCTCACCATTTGTGTTGATTTCTCAAAGTTTCTTAAAACCTCACAGAGGTCAGACATCCATGCCCTCTGCTGCTCACAAAGCCTGGCCAACATGTGGAACGTGGAGTTCCAGCACATGCTCACGTCACACAACAGCCGGTGAGCTGGCAATTTCAAGCGCTGCTGCAGCATTGACAGACCGGCTGAAGCTGTCGATGACTTGCGGAAATGTGAACACACGCGGCGCACCTTCACCAGTAGCTCAGGCAAATTGGGGTAGGTTTTGATGAACCGCTGAACCACAAGGTTAAACACGTGGGCTAGGCATGGGATGTGTCTGAGCTTGCCGAGCTCCAAAGCCGCCACCAAGTTACGGCCATTATCAGACACAACCATGCCTGGTTGTAGGTTGAGTGACAAGAGCCACAGCACAGTCTGGTCTCTTAACCCCTGCCACAGCTCTGCGGTGGTGTGCTGTTTGTCCCCTAAGCATATCAGCTTCAGCATGGCATGTTTGCCGCTTCCCCACTGCAGTGCTACATCGCTTCTAGCTACCGACTGATGACTGACTGGTGCTGCACGCGGATAATTCGGAGGTGGAAGTGGAGGAGGAGAAGTGGGGTTTGGAGCCACTAACGTAGGTGCTGGCGGAAACCCTGATCGACGTAGTGCCCGCAATCCTTGGCGTCAGTAACACCTGTGCCATCCAAGGGTACGACTCGCTCCAGGCCTCCACAACATTCACCCAGTGTGCCGTTAGAGAAATGTAGCGTCCCTGGCCGAATGCACTTATCTGTGGTTAAGTGGACCTTTCCAGTAACTGCGTTGGTCAGGGCACGTGTGATGTTACGGGACACATGTTGGTGTAAGGCGGGCACGGCACACCTTGAAAAATAGTTGCGGCTGGGGACTGCGTAACGCGGGACGGCCACCGACATGAGGCTGCAGAAGGCCCCAGTGTCCACAAGCCTAAATGGCAACATTTCCAGGGCCAGTAATTTGGACAGCTGCGCATTTAGTCCTATGGCCTGTGGGTGGGTGGCTGGGTATTTTCGCTTGCGTTTAAAGGCCCGGGGTAAGGAAATTTGGACACTGCGCTGGGACACGGAAGTGGATGTGGTCGCTGATGGTGCTTGCTAAGGTCCAGGTACAGGACGGGAGGCTTCCGGGCCTGCGCCTTTGACAGGACATTGGCTAGCACATAACATAGGGGAAGAGGAGGCAGTGGTGTGACCCGCAGACACAGGTTGTGGACCCAGGGGTTTGTCCCTCTCATTACGGTGCTTGGATGCCATGTGGCGGATCATGCTGGTGGTGTGAGGTTGCTAGTGTTCACGCCCCGGCTCATTTTCGTATGGCACAGGTTGCAAATTACTATTCTTTTGTCGGCCGCACTGGCAAGGTATATTTCCGCCAGGGGGTGCTCCGACAGCTCCGTGGAACAGTTGCGGATCTGTTTGGTGTGGCCCGCCTTCTCCCTTTTGGCACCCCACTGCCTCTTCCAGCCTGATGTGGTGCTGCAGATACCACCCCCTCTGTACTGCTGTCCTCGCTCGGATTTCCACCTTCCTCATCGTCCACCACCTCCTCTTCCACCTCCTCACTCTGATCATCCTCCTGATTTGTTGACCTTACCACAACCTCAGTGATTGACAACTGTGTCTCATCCTCTTCATCAACCTCTTGAGACAGTAATTGCGGTTGCCTCATTGGCAACTGTGTCTCATCATCATCCACCTCATTAAACACTAATTGCCGTTCCCCACCGTCATGTTCTTGTGACTGTGGATGCTCAAGAGGTTGGGAGTCAGGGCACAAGATCTCATGTCCCTCTTCAAGCGTGCTTCAAGTGTGGGATCACTTGTTTGGCCAGACTGTGCATGGTGGGAGGAAGGAGGATCAGTGTGAGGATTGTGTTGACCAGACTCCTGGCTACTGAGACTGGACTTGGTGGAAAACAGGGTGGTGCTTTACCAACTGGAAGCATTATCTGCTGCAATCCAACCGACCACCTACTCACACTGGACTGACTTTGCGAGCGTTGTCCTGCCCCGCCCTGCAAAATGGATGAATCTAGGTATCACGGATGATTGTTTTTCTTGTGCTCTGGCAGTAGGCACAGGGCCACGGCCTCTGCGTGCACCATCAGCATCATGGCCACTCTGCGTTCCTTACTGCTCACCTTCTTCATTTTAACCCCTTAACCTCTTCAGGACACATGACCGGTACGTCATGTATGGTTCCGATCACCGCCGCCCGACGGAACCCAGTGCCTGTTCAAATCATTGAGCAGGCACCTAGGCTAAATGCGCCAGGGGGTCCTGTGACCCCCCCATGTCGGCGATCGCAGAAAACCGCAGGTCAATTCAGACCTGCGGTTTTCAACGTTTCCGGGTTATTCGGGTCTCTGAAGACCCGATAACCCGGAACAGGATGGTGATGTGATTTTACCCCATCAATCACCATCCTGCGATCCTGAGAGGTGATGGTGACATCACCTCTCAGGATCGCCTCTGATTGGTTGGTGGGCGGGACGGCGGCAGATTCAAATGTTGCAAGCGCTCCTCTCCTCCTCCTTTTGTGTCCCGGAGCCGGAGGAGAGAGGAGCTGCCTGCACGTTGTCCGTCTGTGCTAGCATCACCCCATCTGTGCCATGACATGCCATGATATCAGCTACCTTGTCCTCTTTTACATCTTTTTCTGAGCTAAACAGAAGATCGCTGAAATTATGTTAGCAGGACTTTATGTGGTAGGACTTATTTTTGGGATTACGTTCATTTTCATTGCAAGCAATGATTTTGCAATTAATTTCAATTTCAATTAATCTCATTGCTCTTAATAACAATCTAGAGTAAATTGCAAATTGCTACCATAAAAACTAAAGCAGCAAACTTTGTGAAAACCTACATTTCTCAGTCTCAAAACTTTTGTCCATTAGTCTAGATGAGTAGTACTGCGGCAAAGGAGTCCAGATCACTAAAAATTAATTTACTAATTCTCTCTCTATAATAAGGGACACTCAGTGGTGTTGCAAGGGGGGTGCAGGCTGCACCGGGTAACACCAGCAGGGCCGACATTTACGAATCCCTGGCATAGTCATTTGTATTGCCGTCCTCAGGAGAGGGAGAGATGTGTCTTGGATTCGAACCCACGACCTTCTGTATCAGAGGCAAAGCACTTACCCACACAGCCATAAGAGCTGCATTGCCACTGAAAAAATATGAGACTTCTACTGTTATAGCTGGCTAAGTGTACATCTATACACATGACAGCTGCCCTAACACACCCAACACTGCTATATCTCTATATGAAAGCTGTCCCAGCACACTCAGCTGTGCTATATCTCTATATATGATAGCTGCCCCAGCACACCCAGCTCTGCTACATCTAATACACATGACAGCTGCACCAGCACACTCAGCTCTACTATATCTCTATATATGACAACTGCCCCAGCACACCCAGCTCTGCTACATCTATATATCTCTTAGTATTGATATACAGTAGATAGAGATATAGCAGAGCTGAGTGTGCTAGTGCAGCTTTCATGTGTATTAGATGTAGCAGGGCTGGGTGTGTTTGGGCAGCTGTCATGTGTATAGATGTAGCAGAGCTGGGTGTGTTTGGGCAGCTGTCATGTGTATAGATGTAGCAGAGCTGGGTTTGCTGGGGCAGCTGTCATATATAGAGATATAGCAGAGCTGAGTGTGCTGGGGCAGCTGTCATGTGTATAGATGTAGCAGAGCTGGGTGTGTTTGGCCAGCTGTCATGTGTATAGATGTAGCAGAGCTGAAAAAATATGAGACTTATACTGTTATAGCTGGCTAAGTGTACATCTATACACATGACAGCTGCCCTAACACACCCAGCACTGCTATATCTCTATATGACAGCTGCCCCAGCACACTCAGCTCTGCTATATCTCTATATATGATAGCTGCCCCAGCACACCCAGCTCTGCTACATCTAATACACATGACAGCTGCCCAAACACACCCAGCCCTGCTACATCTATACACATGACAGCTGCCCAAACGCACCCAGCACTGCTACATCTATACACGACAGCTGGCCATACACACCCAGCTCTGCTACATCTAATACACATGACAGCTGCACCAGCACACTCAGCTCTACTACACTGCTCAAAAAAATAAAGGGAACACTTAAACAACACAATGTAACTCCAAGTCAATCACACTTCTGTGAAATCAAACTGTCCACTTAGGAAGCAACACTGAGTGACAATCAATTTCACATGCTGTTGTGCAAATGGACAACAGGTGGAAATTATAGGCAATTAGCAAGACACCCCCAATAAAGGAGTGGTTCTGCAGGTGGTGACCACAGACCACTTCTCAGTTACTATGCTTACTGGCTAATGTTTTGGTCACTTTTGAATGCTGGCGGTGCTTTCACTCTAGTTGTAGCATGAGACAGAGTCTACAACCCACACAAGTGGCTCAGATAGTGCAGCTTATCCAGGATGGCACATCAATGCGAGCTGTGGCAAGAAGGTTTGCTGTGTCTGTCAGCGTAGTGTCCAGAGCATGGAGGCGCTACCAGGAGACAGGCCAGTACATCAGGAGACGTGGAGGAGGGCAACAACCCAGCAGCAGGACCGCTACCTCCGCCTTTGTGCAAGGAGGAACAGGAGGAGCACTGCCAGAGCCCTGCAAAATGACCTCCAGCAGGCCACAAATGTGCATGTGTCTGCTCAAACAGTCAGAAACAGACTCCATGAGGGTGATATGAGGGCCCGACGTCCACAGGTGGGGGTTGTGCTTACAGCCCAACACTGTGCATGACGTTTGGCATTTGCCAGAGAACACCAAGATTGTTGTGGGGTGGCATTTCTTTGGAAGGCCGCACAGCCCTCCATGTGCTCGCCAGAGGTAGCCTGACAGCCATTAGGTACCGAGATGAGATCCTCAGACCCCTTGTGAGACCATATGCTGGTGCGGTTGGCCCTGGGTTCCTCCTAATGCAAGACAATGCTAGACCTCATGTGGCTGGAGTGTGTCAGCAGTTCCTGTAAGACGAAGGCATTGATGCTATGGACTGGCCCACCCGTTCCCCAGACCTGAATCCAATTGAGCACATCTAGGACATCATGTCTCGCTCTATCCACCAACGTCACGTTGCACCACAGACTGTCCAGGAGTTGGCAGATGCTTTAGTCCAGGTCTGGGAGGAGATCCCTCAGGAGACCGTCCACCACCTCATCAGGAGCATGCACAGGCGTTGTAGGGAGGTCATACAGGCACGTGGAGGCCACACACACTACTGAGCCTCATTTTGACTTGTTTTAAGGACATTACATCAAAGTTGGATCAGCCTGTAGTGTGTTTTTCCACTTTAATTTTGAGTGTGACTCCAAATCCAGACCTCCATGGGTTAAAAAATTTGATTCCCATTTTTTAATTTTTGTGTGATTTTGTCAGCACATTCAACTATGTAAAGAACAAAGTATTTCAGAAGAATATTTAATTAATTCAGATCTAGGATGTGTTATTTCTGTATATATATGACAGCTGCCCCAGCAAACCCAGCTCTAGTACATCTATACACGACAGCTGCCCAAACACACCCAGCTCTGCTACATCTATACACATGACAGCTGCACCAGCACACTCAGCTCTGCTATATCTCTATATATGACAGCTGCCCCAGCAAACCCAACTCTGCTACATCTATACACATGACAGCTGCCCAAACACACCCAACTCTGCTACATCTATACACATTTTTAAGGTTGTTTGGACGGCACTCCGTAGTTGGGTTCCGGTGCTCAGCGGTAATGGCAATCAATATATAAGATATGTGACCGCGGCACTCGATTTTAATAAACAGCTGTATTTATTAAATATTCCATCCAGAAATAGACATAGGCTAAGGCCAACGTTTCGGTCTCATCCCGAGACCTTGATCACGGCCTGAATATAGAATGAGTCTGGTGCGGTGGATGGTCAGACGCATTCTATATTCAGGCCGTGATCAAGGTCTTGGGATGGAATATTTAATAAATACAACTGTTTATTAAAATCGAGTGCCACGGTCACATATCTTATACATCTATACACATGACAGCTGCCCAAACACACCCAGCACTGCTACATCTAATACACATGACAGCTGCACCAGCACACTCAGCACTGCTATATCTCCATATATCTATCTACTGTATAGCAATACTAAGAGATATATAGATGTAGCAGAGCTGAGTGTGCTGGTGCAGCTGTCAGGTGTATTAGATGTAGCAGAGCTGGGTGTGCTGGGGCAGCTATCATATATAGAGATATAGCAGAGCCGAGTGTGCTGGGAGAGCTGTCATATAGAGATATAGCAGTGCTGGGTGTGTTAGGGCAGCTGTCATGTGTATAGATGTACACTTAGCCAGCTATAACAGTAGAAGTCTCATATTTTTTCAGTCAGTGGCAATGCAGCTCTTATGGCTGTATGGCTTTGCCTCTGATACAGAAGGTCGTGGGTTCGAATCTCAGCAGAAACTTTTCTGAAATACAGGCTAAATTAGAATACACAAACACTGTCTCCATATATGGACATACAGGGCGGGACACAGGAAGAGGCTGCATTGCACCGCTGATATGGAGGTAAGTATAAGTGCTTTTAAAAAAAATTAATACCCGACTGTTACTGCCATGGGGGAGCGGGAGGCACTTGATACTGGCACATGGGGGGAGGAGGGTTGGCACTATGATACTGGCACATGGGGGGAAGGAGAGAGGCACTTTTGGGTGGGGGGGGAGATGGCACTGATACTGGGACATAGGGAAGGGGGGGAGAGAGGCTCTTGATACTGGCACTTTTTTTGGGGGGGGGGGGGAGATGGCACTATGATACTAGGACATGGGTGGGTTTAGCACTAGGATACTGGCACATGGGGGGTAGAGAGGCACTTGATACTGGCACTTTTTTGGGGGAAGGGAGATGGCACTATGATACTGGGACATGGGGGGGGGGGGAAGCAAGAGGCACTTGATACTGGCACATGGGGGGGTTTGGCACTATGATACTGGCACATGGGGGGTGGGAAGGAGAGAGGCACTTGATACTGGCACATTGGGGGGAGGGGAGGTGGCACTATGATACTGGGACATGGGGGGGGGGAGAGGTACTTGATAATGGCACATGGGGGGCATCTATGGGGACACTTACTGGCACATTATTGGGGGGCATTATGGGGGACACTAGGTTGGCAGCCTATCAGAGGCCGGACACTGAGGGCATCTACTGGGGCACTATATATGGGGCATTTTATACTGGTACATTATGGGGGGGCACTAGCTGAAAGGGGGGAGAGGAGCACTATGGGGGAATTTACTGGGGGCACTATATAGGGGTATTTTATACTGTGACATTATGGGGGCACTATGGGGACATTAGCTCAACTGGGGGCATTACAAGGGGGTATTTTTTGCACTGTCACATTATAAGGAGAATTTTCTCTCCTGGGAAGGGGGCATTATGGTGGGCTTTATTACTCCCACATGGTATGACCCCCTAGTAGCAGCACCAGCCTCTCCCTGCTCTGCTATCCCTCTGCCCCTTCTCCAAATCCTTATTATGAAACCTCATTAGGATAAAACACATCAGCTCCACCGAGCTCCCGGCCAAAGTGTTGAAGTGGTGTCCGAGATCCCCAAGGGGCAAGCCAAGTAATTGTAAGTTTTCATATGAAATATGGTTATGTTATACACATATAACATACACTGTGCCCCACAATATACAGTATACCGCTACATTGTGCAGTCTGTTCTATAAGCATATATCACTGTAGTACAGAATGCTATGGAAAATAAATCTAATACTTTATTTCAAAAAAAGGGGGGGGGGGAAGGGAAACAAAACTACAACCTATATATAAAATTCTAGGTGACCACTCACTCATAATAATGAGACTGTTAAGGATGGCATATGAAAACCGCTGATAGCGGTACCGCTCAATATGAATAGGGTCACTAGAAAGTCCACTACTGGTGCGTTACTGAGAGGTGGCATCAGCAGGCCATCCGTGGTAAACTGATGCCTCCAAGGTATGCACCGTGGTACAGACCGGGTGCTCTGCTCAACAAAACCAGCTTAGTGTGCCCTGGACTAATTTTAAATTGCTAATCCGTTGATAAACATCTGCCCATAGGAACCGGTCTACATAGAACCATCTGTTCAATGGTGAACTAGATGTCTGAGTACCGGACCTACGAGCACGAATCAAAGGACACTGGACTAAAGCTGGGTGAGCAAGAAGACAACTTGATCGCGGCTGCTCACAAAATGCAGAGGGCTGGGGACCCACAGACCTCAGCTGCAGTGTGAGTGTGATGCAAGTCACAATAGAAAAACATAAGTTTGCCCCCACTCATCGCTCGACGCGTTTCGCCATATGTGGCTCGTCAGGAGCATAAAAATGTGGGTTTAGGACAAACAGCAAACAAAGCTGCTAACCTCCGTAACAGAGGCTGCAGCTGTCAGCAATTTAAAATTAGTCCAGGGCACACTAAGCTGGTTTGTTGAGCAGAGCACCCGGTCCGTACCACGGCCGGATGGCCTGCTGATGCCACCTCTCAGTAACGCACCAGTAGTGGACTTTCTAGTGACCCTATTCATATTGAGCGGTACCACTTTCAGCGGTTTTCATATGCCACCCTTAACCGTCTCATTATTATGAGTGAGTGGTCACCTAGAATTTTATATATAGGTTGTAGTTTTGTTTCCCTTCCCCCCCTTTTTTTTTAAATAAAGTATTAGTTTTATTTATTTTCCATAGCGTTCTGTACTAGTGATATATTTTTGATAAAAGGTGGAACGCCTAGTTAACCACCTCAGCCCCCAGTGCTTAAACACCCTGAAAGACCAGGCCACTTTTTACACTTCTGACCTACACTACTTTCACCGTTCATTGCTCGGTCATGCAACTTACCACCCAAATGAATTTTACCTCCTTTTCTTCTCACTAATAGAGCTTTCATTTGGTGGTATTTAATTGCTGCTGACATTTTTACTTTTTTTGTTATTAATCGAAATTTAACGATTTTTTTGCAAAAAAATGACATTTTTCACTTTCAGTTGTAAAATTTTGTTGTTCAATTATTTTATTTAGGCATAAAAAAAAAAATGTAACAACATGAATCAGTACAATGCGAGAAACACATCATATTTAAAATGACATCAGTAGGTTACAGAACTTAAGCAAGTAAACCTTGCATCTGTAGGATTCACAACAAAGAGTGTTTCCAAAAGCCTATGCATAAACATGAAACGAGACAAACGGGGGAGACAAACACAGACAACACAGATAGACACTAAAGGAAAAAGACAAACTACTAGGTATCTTCCATAAAAGCAAGCATCTACAGTCTTATACAACCGGAGACACACTGTACCGATTCATCCATTCAGAAAATCCCTGAGACCCTTTAAACAAAATCCATGGCATCCACACTTTCAAGCAGTTGTAAAATTTTGCAAAAAAAAAAGACATCCATATAGAAATTTTGCTCTAAATTTATAGTTCTACATGTCTTTGATAAAAAAAAAATGTTTGGGTAAAAAAAAAATGGTTTGGGTAAAAGTTATAGCGTTTACAAACTATGGTACAAAAATGTGAATTTCCGCTTTTTGAAGCAGCTCTGACTTTCTGAGCACCTGTCATGTTTCCTGAGGTTCTACAATGCCCAGACAGTACAAATGACCCCATTTCGGAAAGTACACACCCTAAGGTATTCGCAGATGGGCATAGTGAGTTCATAGAACTTTTTATTTTTTGTCACAAGTTAGCGGAAAATGATGATTTTTTTTTATTTATTTTTTTCTTACAAAGTCTCATATTCCACTAACTTGTGACAAAAAATAAAAACTTCTATGAACTCACTATGCCCATCAGCGAATACCTTGGGGTCTCTTCTTTCCAAAATGGGGTCACTTGTGGGGTAGTTATACTGCCCTGGCATTCTAGGGGCCCAAATGTGTGGTAAGGAGTTTGAAATCAAATTCAGTAAAAAATGACCTGTGAAATCAGAAAGGTGCTCTTTGGAATATGGGCCCCTTTGCCCACCTAGGCTGCAAAAAAGTGTCACACATCTGGTATCTCCGTACTCAGGAGAAGGTGGGGAATGTGTTTTGGGGTGTCATTTTATATATACCCATGCTGGGTGAGAGAAATATCTTGGCAAAAGACAACTTTTCCCATTTTTTTATACAAAGTTGTCATTTGACCAAGATATTTATCTCACCCAGCATGGGTATATGTAAAAAGACACCCCAAAACACATTCCTCAACTTCTCCTGAGTACGGGGATACCAGATGTGTGACACTTTTTTGCAGCCTAGGTGGGCAAAGGGGCCCATATTCCAAAGAGCACCTTTCGGATTTCACTGGTAATTTTTTACTGAATTTGATTTCAAACTCCTTACCACACATTTGGGCCCCTAGAATACCAGGGCAGTATAACTACCCCACAAGTGACCCCATTTTGGAAAGAAGACACCCCAAGGTATTCCGTGAGGGGCATGGCAAGTTCCTAGAATTTTTTATTTTTTGTCACAAGTTAGTGGAAAATGATGATTTTTTTTTTTTTTTTTTTTTTTTCATACAAAGTCTCATATTCCACTAACTTGTGACAAAAAATAAAAACTTCCATGAACTCACTATGCCCACCAGCGAATACCTTGGGGTCTCTTCTTTCCAAAATGGGGTCACTTGTGGGGTAGTTATACTGCCCTGGCATTCTAGGGGCCCAAATGTGTGGTAAGGAGTTTGAAATCAAATTCAGTAAAAAATGACCTGTGAAATCCGAAAGGTGCTCTTTGGAATATGGGCCCCTTTGCCCACCTAGGCTGCAAAAAAGTGTCACACATCTGGTATCCCCGTACTCAGGAGAAGTTGAGGAATGTGTTTTGGGGTGTCTTTTTACATATACCCATGCTGGGTGAGATAAATATCTTGGTCAAATGACAACTTTGTATAAAAAAAATGGGAAAAGTTGTCTTTTGCCAAGATATTTCTCTCACCCAGCATGGGTATATATAAAATGACACCCCAAAACACATTCCCCACCTTCTCCTGAGTACGGAGATACCAGATGTGTGACACTTTTTTGCAGCCTAGGTGGGCAAAGGGGCCCATATTCCAAAGAGCACCTTTCGGATTTCACAGGTCATTTTTTACTGAATTTGATTTCAAACTCCTTACCACACATTTGGGCCCCTAGAATGCCAGGGCAGTATAACTACCCCACAAGTGACCCCATTTTGGAAAGAAGAGACCCGAAGGTATTCGCTGATGGGCATAGTGAGTTCATGGAAAAAAAAAAATTTTGTCACAAGTTAGTGGAATAGGAGACTTTGTATGAAAAAAAAAAAAAAAAAAAAATCATCATTTTCCACTAACTTGTGACAAAAAATAAAAAATTCTAGGAACTTTCCATGCCCCTCACGGAATACCTTGGGGTGTCTTCTTTCCAAAATGGGGTCACTTGTGGGGTAGTTATACTGCCCTGGCATTTTCCAGGGGCCCTAATGTCTGGTAAGTAGGTAAATGACCTGTGAAATCTGAAAGGTGCTCTTTGGAATGTGGGCCCCTTTGCCCACCTAGGCTGCAAAAAAGTGTCACACATCTGGTATCTCCGTACTCAGGAGAAGGTGGGGAATGTGTTTTGGGGTGTCATTTTACATATACCCATGCTGGGTGAGAGAAATATCTTGGCAAAAGACAACTTTTCCCATTTTTTTTATACAAAGTTGGCATTTGACCAAGATATTTATCTCACCCAGCATGGGTATATGTAAAATGACACCCCAAAACATATTCCCCAACTTCTGCTGAATACGGAGATACCACATGTGTGACACTTTTTTGCAGCCTAGGTGGGCAAAGGGGCCCAAATTCCTTTTAGGAGGGCATTTTTAGACATTTGGATATCAGACTTCTTCTCACGCTTTGGGGCCCCTAAAATGCCAGGGCAGTATAAATACCCCACATGTGACCCCATTTTGGAAAGAAAACACCCCAAGGTATTCAATGAGGGGCATGGCGAGTTCATTGAAAAAAAAAAATTTTGGCACAAGTTAGCGGAAATTGATTTTTTGGATTTAGTTCTCACAAAGTCTCCCTTTCCGCTAACTTGGGACAAAAATTTCAATCTTTCATGGACTCAATATGCCCCTCAGCGAATACCTTGGGGTGTCTTCTTTCCAAAATGGTGTTATTTGTGGGGTGTTTGTACTGCCCTGGCATTTGAGGGTCTCCGCAATCATTACATGTATGCCCAGCATTAGGAGTTTCTGCTATTCTCCTTATATTGAGCATACAGGTAATGAGATTTTTTTTTTCCGTTCAGCCTCTGGGCTGAAAGAAAAAAATGAACGGCACAGATTTCTTCATTCGCATCGATCAATGTGGATGAAAAAATCTCTGCCAAAAAAAGAAAAAGGAGGGGAAAGGCGTCTGCCAGGACATAGGAGCTCCGCCCAACATCCATACCCACTTCAGCTCGTATGCCCTGGCAAACCAGATTTCTCCATTCACATCAATCGATGTGGATGAATAAATCATTGCCGGGATTTTTTTTTTTATATATACAAAGTGTTTGCCAAAGTATATGAACACCGCCACCTCCTCAGCTCATATGCCTCGGCAAACATATCTTTTACTGCAGAGGAGAAATCTCGTCTTGCAGCGCCGCATACACCGACTTGCGTGTAATCTGACAGCAGCGCAATGCTTCTGTCCGAATGCACATCAGTGCTGCAGCTGGTCGATCGGTTGGTCCACCTGGAAGGTAAAAAAAAACAAAAAACAAAAAAGAAAAAACCAGGCCGCAAAGCAATAACTTTATTAACTTTAGAACAGAACATATTAACTTTTTTAAACTTTTTAAACTTTTTTACTTACCGGTAATTTTTTTTTTGTTTAGTTTTTTTTACCTTTATAGAACAAACCTCTCCTTCCCCATGGGACAATGTGCAAAGCGCAAATCGCCCAAAGATGTGGCGAAATACGTTATGCACTTTATCCCAGGTGAAAGGAGAGGTTTGCAGCAGCTGAGAGTAAAAGGGCCCTAATAGCCCTGTGTGCCTGTCCTGTGAGATGCAATCCCTATGCTAGGTGTACCTGTGTGTGGTACTTCCGGAAACACTCTCCATAGCATAGGGCAGGGTGGTCCGGACAGTCAGGACAGAAATAGCGGGTGTCACGCCTTATTCCACTCCTGCTACAGACACGACATCTTTTTCGGGGTGACGGTTGGGTTGAGGTACCAGGAACGACACTGGGGAAATGTCGCTCGTGTAGACGGCTAACTACACTGGGGGATGGGGCCACGGAACCTCCTGGGTAAAGGAGGTTCTCGATGATCTCTTCCTGGAATTTGAGGAAAGATCGTGTTCTCCCAGCCAATTGAATTAAATATACAGACACCTTCTTATACCAGCGTCTGGTTCTGTGGGAAACTAAATACGGAGACAACATCTGGTCATTGAAGTCCACCCCTCCCATGAGCGCATTATAGTCGTGGACACAGAGGGGCTTTTCAATGACACGGGTTGCTCGCTCAATTTGGATTGTCGTGTCTGCGTGAATGGAGGAGAGCATGTAAACGTCACGCTTGTCTCTCCATTTCACCGCGAGCAGTTCTTCGTTACACAAGGCAGCCCTCTCCCCCCTTGCAAGACGGGTGGTTACAAGCCGTTGGGGGAAGCCCACGCGACTAGTTCGCGCGGTGCCACAGGCGCAAATCCGTTCTAGAAACAAATGCCTAAAGAGGGCCACACTTGTGTAAAAATTGTCCACATAAAGATGGTACCCCTTGCCGAATAAGGGTGACACCAAGTCCCAGACTGTCTTCCCACTGCTCCCCAGGTAGTCAGGGCAACCGACCGGCTCCAGGGTCTGATCTTTTCCCTCATAGACACGAAATTTGTGGGTATAGCCTGTGGCCCTTTCACAGAGCTTATACAATTTGACCCCATACCGGGCACGCTTGCTTGGGATGTACTGTTTGAAGCCAAGGCGCCCGGTAAAATGTATTAGGGACTCGTCTACGCAGATGTTTTGCTCGGGGGTATACAAATCTGCAAATTTCTGGTTGAAATGGTCTATGAGGGGCCGAATTTTGTGGAGCCGGTCAAAAGCTGGGTGGCCTCTGGGACGGGAGGTGGTGTTGTCGCTAAAATGCAGGAAACGGAGGATGGCCTCAAATCGTGCCCTGGACATAGCAGCAGAGAACATGGGCATGTGATGAATCGGGTGCGTTGACCAATATGACCGCAATTCATGCTTTTTTGTCAGGCCCATGTTGAGGAGAAGGCCCAAAAAAAAAAATTAATTTCGGAAACTTGGACTGGTTTCCACCGGAAAGGCTGGGCATAAAAGCTTCCCGGGTTGGCGGATATAAATTGTGTGGCATACTGGTTGGTCTCTGCCACGACTAAGTCCAAGAGCTCCGCAGTCAAGAACAGCTCAAAAAATCCCAGGGCCGAACCGATTTGAGCCGTCTCAACCCGAACTCCAGACTGGGCGGTGAAAGGGGGAACTACAGGTGCGGCTGAAGTTGGTGACTGCCAATCAGGGTTTGCCAGCACCTCAGGGATTCTAGGGGCTCTACGGGCCTGTCTGCGCGGTGGCTGCGACGGGGTAACTAGTGCACGTGCCACCGTACCAGCTTCAACTGCCCTTCTGGTGCTCGCCACGTCACCATGTTATACGGCAGTGCTGGTACTAGGTCCAGGGAGGGCTGCGCTGCTGGTGTATGCCTCACCACGTGATCCGGCAGCGACAGCCCCACTCTGCTGCTCTTGAAGCGGATCCTGCATAACCTGTGGTCTAGCGACACGGGGCCGGGTACGCCTGGTGCTGCCAGGGACCTCCACCTCCTCGTCCGAACTTTGGGTCAGAGAGCCACTGCTTTCCACAGGTTCATATTCTGACCCGCTAGATTCGTCAGATGAGGGTTCCCACTCCTCATCCGACTGGGTCAGAATCCTGTAGGCCTCTTCAGAAGAATACCCCCTGTTTGACATTTTGGACTACTAAATTTAGGGGTATTCCCTGAGACTACCCAAGAAAAAAAGCAAGCCTGTCTTACAAAGGGGAGGCTAGCGAAGTACCGGAGGCCGCTGCGGTTGATAAATATCAAAACTGATTTTTTTATCGCCGCAGTGCGTGTAAAATGAATGTGCAGTGATCAAAAAATATATATTTTTTGTCACTGCGGTGGGGCGGGCGTGGGTGAACGCACGTGTGGGCGACCGATCAGGCCTGATCGGGCAAACACTGCGTTTTGGGTGGAGGGCGAACTAAAGTGACACTAATACTATTATAGATCTGACCGTGATCAGTTTTGATCACTTACAGATACTATAAAAGTACAAATGCTGATTAGCGATACGCTATTCAGCGAATAAAAGTGACTGCGGTGCGGTGGGGTGGGCGCTAACTGACGCTAACTACCTAACCAAGGGGCCTAAACTATCCCTAAAACCTAACAGCCAATACTAGTGAAAAAAAAAAAGTGACAGTTTACACTGATCACTTTTTTTCCTTTCACTGGTGATTGACAGGGGCGATCAAAGGGGTGATCAAAGGGTTAATTGGGGTGCAGGGGGGTGATCAGGGGCTACAGTGAAGTGTTTGGTGTACTCACAGTGATGTCTGCTTCTCTGCTGGATCCAACCGACGAAAAGGACCAGCAGAGGAGCAGAGAAGCCATATAACAGATCATATTTACTAATATGATCTGTTATATGGCTTGTGATTGGATTTTTTAAAAATCGCCAGCCTGCCAGCCAATGATCGTTGCTGGCAGGCTGGTGACGAACTTGTTCTTTAACTTTTGCCGGCCCGCGATGCGCATGCGCGGGCCGGCTTGGAGCGAAATCTCGCGTCTCGCGAGATGACGCGTATATGCGTGACTGTGCGCAGCGCTGCCACCTCCGGAACGCGAATCTGCGTACAGCGGTCCGGAGGTGGTTAATACCAGAAATTTGCCAGTGAACTGTTCTATAAGCACCATTGTTTTGTGGCGGCGGACAGAAAATAATCTGGAAGTGCCCCTCCCGGGACCAGGCTCTGACTGCTAGGGGGGGTCTGCTGAGCTAACAGATGCCCCATATGGCAGTAGCACCACCATAGCCCCCATATATGGCAAAAAAATTATTGCTCCTGGGGTGGGGGGGGGGCATGGGTGACACCATTTTCTACCGCACCGGGTGACACCAGCCCTAGCAACGCCACTGGGGACACTATAGTCACCAGAACCACAACAGCTAAACGTAGTAGTTCTGGTGTCTATAGCATGTCTCTACAAGCTTTTTAATGTAAACACTGCCTTTTCAGAGAAAAAGGCAGTATTTACATTACTGCCAAGGAACATCTCCAGTGGCCACTCATTATTAACCACTTAAGGACCACAGGTTTATACCCCCCTAAAGACCAGGCCCTTTTTTACAAATCGGCACTACACTACTTTCACCGTTTATTGCTCGGTCATGCAACTTACCACCCAAATGAATTTTACCTCCTTTTCTTCTCACTAATAGAGCTTTCATTTGGTGGTATTTCATTGCTGCTGACATTTTTACTTTTTTTGTTATTAATCGAAATTTAACGATTTTTTTGCAAAAAAATGACATTTTTCACTTTCAGTTGTAAAATTTTGCAAAAAAAAACGAGATCCATATAGAAATTTTGCTCTAAATTTATAGTTCTACATGTCTTTGATAAAAAAAAAATGTTTGGGTAAAAAAAAAAAATGGTTTGGGTAAAAGTTATAGCGTTTACAAACTATGGTACAAAAATGTGAATTTCCGCTTTTTGAAGCAGCTCTGACTTTCTGAGCACCTGTCATGTTTCCTGAGGTTCTACAATGGCCAGACAGTACAAACACCCCACAAATGACCCCATTTCGGAAAGTACACACCCTAAGGTATTCGCTGATGGGCATAGTGAGTTCATAGAACTTTTTATTTTTTGTCACAAGTTAGCGGAAAATGATGATTTTTTTTTTTTTTTTTTTTTTCTTACAAAGTCTCATATT
This sequence comes from Bufo bufo, assembly GCF_905171765.1. Lineage (NCBI taxonomy): Eukaryota > Metazoa > Chordata > Amphibia > Anura > Bufonidae > Bufo > Bufo bufo. The sequence continues at coordinate 634,292,736 of NC_053390.1, forward strand.
CCACTAACTTGTGACAAAAAATAAAAACTTCTATGAACTCACTATGCCCATCACGAAATACCTTGGGGTCTCTTCTTTCCAAAATGGGGTCACTTGTGGGGTAGTTATACTGCCCTGGCATTCTAGGGGCCCAAATGTGTGGTAAGGAGTTTGAAATCAAATTCTGTAAAAAATGACCTGTGAAATCCGAAAGGTGCTCTTTGGAATATGGGCCCCTTTGCCCACCTAGGCTGCAAAAAAGTGTCACACATCTGGTATCTCTGTATTCAGGAGAAGTTGAGGAATGTGTTTTGGGGTGTCTTTTTACATATACCCATGCTGGGTGGGATAAATATCTTGGTCAAATGCCAACTTTGTATAAAAAAATGGGAAAAGTTGTCTTTTGCCAAGATATTTCTCTCACCCAGCATGGGTATATGTAAAATGACACCCCAAAACACATTCCCCACCTTCTCCTGAGTACGGCAATACCAGATGTGTGACACTTTTTTGCAGCCTAGGTGGGCAAAGGGGCCCATATTCCAAAGAGCACCTTTCGGATTTCACAGGTCATTTGTTACAGAATTTGATTTCAAACTCCTTACCACACATTCGGGCCCCTAGAATGCCAGGGCAGTATAACTACCCCACAAGTGACCCCATTTTGGAAAGAAGACACCCCAAGGTATTCCGTGAGGGGCATGGCAAGTTCCTAGAATTTTTTATTTTTTGTCACAAGTTAGTGGAAAATGATGATTTTTTTTTTTTTTTTTTTTTTCATACAAAGTCTCATATTCCACTAACTTGTGACAAAAAATAAAAACTTCCATGAACTCACTATGCCCATCAGCGAATACCTTGGGGTCTCTTCTTTCCAAAATGGGGTCACTTGTGGGGTAGTTATACTGCCCTGGCATTCTAGGGGCCCGAATGTGTGGTAAGGAGTTTGAAATCAAATTCTGCAAAAAATGACCAGTGAAATCCGAAAGGTGCTCTTTGGAATATGGGCCCCTTTGCCCACCTAGGCTGCAAAAACGTGTCACACATCTGGTATCTCTGTATTCAGGAGAAGTTGAGGAATGTGTTTTGGGGTGTCTTTTTACATATACCCATGCTGGGTGAGATAAATATCTTGGTCAAATGCCAACTTTGTATAAAAAAAATGGGAAAAGTTGTCTTTTGCCAAGATATTTCTCTCACCCAGCATGGGTATATGTAAAATGACACCCCAAAACACATTCCCCACCTTCTCCTGAGTACGGGGATACCAGATGTGTGACACGTTTTTGCAGCCTAGGTGGGCAAAGGGGCCCATATTCCAAAGAGCACCTTTCGGATTTCACAGGTCATTTTTTACAGAATTTGATTTCAAACTCCTTACCACACATTTGGGCCCCTAGAATGCCAGGGCAGTATAACTACCCCACAAGTGACCCCATTTTGGAAAGAAGAGACCCCAAGGTATTCGCTGATGGGCATAGTGAGTTCATGGAAGTTTTTATTTTTTGTCACAAGTTAGTGGAATATGAGACTTTGTATGAAAAAAAAAAAAAAAAAAAAAATCATCATTTTCCACTAACTTGTGACAAAAAATAAAAAATTCTAGGAACTCGCCATGCCCCTCACGGAATACCTTGGGGTGTCTTCTTTCCAAAATGGGGTCACTTGTTGGGTAGTTATACTGCCCTGGCATTTTCCAGGGGCACTAATGTGTGGTAAGTAGGTAAATGACCTGTGAAATCCTAAAGGTGCTCTTTGGAATGTGGGCCCCTTTGCCCACCTAGGCTGCAAAAAAGTGTCACACATGTGGTATCGCCGTATTCAGGAGAAGTTGGGGAATGTGTTTTGGGGTGTCATTTTACATATACCCATGCTGGGTGAGAGAAATATCTTGGCAAAAGACAACTTTTCCCATTTTTTTATACAAAGTTGGCATTTGACCAAGATATTTCTCTCACCCAGCATGGGTATATGTAAAATGACACCCCAAAACACATTCCCCAACTTCTCCTGAGTACGGCGATACCAGATGTGTGACACTTTTTTGCAGCCTAGATGCGCAAAGGTGCCCAAATTCCTTTTAGGAGGGCATTTTTAGACATTTGGATACCAGACTTCTTCTCACGCTTTGGGGCCCCTAGAATGCCAGGGCAGTATAAATACCCCACATGTGACCCCATTTTGGAAAGAAGACACCCCAAGGTATTCAATGAGGGGCATGGCGAGTTCATAGAAATTTTTTTTTTTTGGCACAAGTTAGCGGAAATTGATATTTTTAATTTTTTTCTCACAAAGTCTCCCGTTCCGCTAACTTGGGACAAAAATTTCAATCTTTCATGGACTCAATATGCCCCTCACGGAATACCTGGGGGTGTCTTCTTTCCGAAATGGGGTCACATGTGGGGTATTTATACTGCCCTGGCATTCTAGGGGCCCTAAAGCGTGAGAAGAAGTCTGGAATATAAATGTCTAAAAAATTTTACGCATTTGGTTTCCGTGAGGGGTATGGTGAGTTCATGTGAGATTTTATTTTTTGACACAAGTTAGTGGAATATGAGACTTTGTAAGAAAAAAATAATAATAATTCCGCTAACTTGGGCCAAAAAAATGTCTGAATGGAGCCTTACAGGGGGGTGATCAATGACAGGGGGGTGATCAATGACAGGGGGGTGATCAATGACAGGGGGGGTGATCAATGACAGGGGGGTGATCAGGGAGTCTATATGGGGTGATCACCACAGTCATTGATCACGCCCCTGTAAGGCTTCATTCAGACGTCCGGATGCGTTTTGCGGATCCGATCCATCTATCAGTGCATCCGTAAAAATCATGCGGACGTCTGAATGGAGCTTTACAGGGGGGTAATCAATGACAGGGGGGTAATCAATGACAGGGGGGGTGATCAGGGAGTCTATATGGGGTGATCACCACAGTCATTGATCACGCCCCTGTAAGGCTTCATTCAGACGTCCGGATGCGTTTTGCGGATCCGATCCATCTATCAGTGCATCCGTAAAAATCATGCGGACATCTGAATGGAGCTTTACAGGGGGGTAATCACCACAGTCATTGATCATGCCCCTGTAAGGCTTCATTCAGACGTCCGGATGCGTTTTGCGGATCCGATCCATCTATCAGTGCATCCGTAAAAATCATGCGGACATCTGAATGGAGCTTTACAGGGGGGTGATCAGGGAGTCTATATGGGGTGATCACCACAGTCATTGATCATGCCCCTGTAAGGCTTCATTCAGACGTCCGGATGCGTTTTGCGGATCGGATCCATCTATCAGTGCATCCGTAAAAATCATGCGGACATCTGAATGGAGCTTTACAGGGGGGTGATCAGGGAGTCTATATGGGGTGATCACCACAGTCATTGATCACGCCCCTGTAAGGCTTCATTCAGACGTCCGGATGCGTTTTGCGGATCCGATCCATCTATCAGTGCATCCGTAAAAATCATGCGGACGTCTGAATGGAGCTTTACAGGGGGGTAATCAATGACAGGGGGGTAATCAATGACAGGGGGGGTGATCAGGGAGTCTATATGGGGTGATCACCACAGTCATTGATCACGCCCCTGTAAGGCTTCATTCAGACGTCCGGATGCGTTTTGCGGATCCGATCCATCTATCAGTGCATCCGTAAAAATCATGCGGACATCTGAATGGAGCTTTACAGGGGGGTAATCACCACAGTCATTGATCATGCCCCTGTAAGGCTTCATTCAGACGTCCGGATGCGTTTTGCGGATCCGATCCATCTATCAGTGCATCCGTAAAAATCATGCGGACATCTGAATGGAGCTTTACAGGGGGGTGATCAGGGAGTCTATATGGGGTGATCACCACAGTCATTGATCATGCCCCTGTAAGGCTTCATTCAGACGTCCGGATGCGTTTTGCGGATCGGATCCATCTATCAGTGCATCCGTAAAAATCATGCGGACATCTGAATGGAGCTTTACAGGGGGGTGATCAGGGAGTCTATATGGGGTGATCACCACAGTCATTGATCATGCCCCTGTAAGGCTTCATTCAGACGTCCGGATGCGTTTTGCGGATCGGATCCATCTATCAGTGCATCCGTAAAAATCATGCGGACGTCTGAATGGAGCTTTACAGGGGGGTGATCAATGACAGGGGTGTAATCAATGACAGGGGGGTGATCAGGGAGTCTATATGGGGTGATCACCACAGTCATTGATCACGCCCCTGTAAGGCTTCATTCAGACGTCCGGATGCGTTTTGCGGATCCGATCCATCTATCAGTGGATCCGTAAAAATCATGCGGACGTCTGAATGGAGCTTTACAGGGGGGTAATCAATGACAGGGGGGTAATCAATGACAGGGGGGTAATCAGGGAGTCTATATGGGGTGATCAGGGGCTAATAAGGGGTTAATAAGTGACGGGGGGGGGGGTGTAGTGTAGTGTAGTGGTGCTTGGTGCTACTTTACTGAGCTACCTGTGTCCTCTGGTGGTCGATCCAAACAAAGGGGACCACCAGAGGACCAGGTAGCAGGTATATTAGACGCTGTTATCAAAACAGCGTCTAATATACCTGTTAGGGGTTAAAAAAAACACATCTCCAGCCTGCCAGCGAACGATCGCCGCTGGCAGGCTGGAGATCAACTCTCTTACCTTCCGTTCCTGTGAGCGCGCGCGCCTGTGTGCGCGCGTTCACAGGAAATCTCGGCTCACGCGAGATGACGCCTATTGGCGTTAGTGTGACCTGGGAGCGCCGCAGAAATGACGCCTTTCGGCGTTAGCGTGGCGGGAAGTGGTTAAAGTTTACTACTCTACAAGGTGTGTGGATATTTTTTTTGTGTGTGTGTTGTGGTGGAGAGAGCGATTGCATGCTAGAGTGTGGGAAGGCGGGATTCCAGGGGGCCCAAGTAAATTCTTGCTCAGGGTCCAATCAATATTAAAGACGGCCCTGTATAGAGGACATCACAGTAGCTAGTCTCTGCCCAATAAGTCAGGGGAAACTGACATTTAATGCCTGCAGAGGTGAGAGAAAAAGAATAATAATAAAAAAATAAAAAATTCGGCAGAAAATGCAGAATACAACTCTTATAAATGGTTAGATATAGTGTTATTTCTCATGCACATAACAGCTTAATCTAAAAAAAGGTATGCTTTAAGTATTGTTTAGTTCCTTGTCTTGGATACATCATGTAAGGATTAACAGTCTTATCCACTGGAAATAGAATCTTTTTAATAAACACAAAACAGATCCATCTACAGATTGTTATACAAATGCATTAAAATATTTTATTTGTTACATTTCTTTTAAAACTATATACACATAATAATGAGAGAAACAATTAAAACATTTTATTTTCTTAGAATAAAAAATAAGTGTAATATAAGTTATACGCTATTAGTAAATGGCACTTTCCAATGCGCATTTTCTAAAAATGCAGCCCCCAAAGATCTTGTGAGTCCCTTTTGTACACACCACATACACCATGTGCTTTTTATGCGCCAGTGAGCAATGTTAAACGCCAGGAAAAACCCTTTAAAGCCGTTAATAGGAATAGCTTATGTGTGATGGTCATTAAAAATGCTGAAAGGAGGGACACCATCATAAAATATTCAGTGATGCATGGAATATAAAGTTCAAACGTTTTTCTACTACAAACATGATTTAACCTTAGTGCAAATAGGAACAAACATATCAAAACAGACATTAAAAAAAGTCACATAAAATTGTATATTCAAGTAGTCTATATGTTTTAGGACGGTGCATGCAACAGTCACCATCCTAAAATGCCTTAGTTAACAAAGTCCTTGTAATTAAGAAAAAACCTCAGATGAGATTCAAGGTCATGAAAGTCTGACATATGGAGGAGGTCGAGAAAAGTCTTCTTCTGTTTCTAGACAAGATTCTGTGAATTGTACAGGAGAATTGAAAAGCCTGTCATTACCTCCTAAATGGGAGACAGAATGAACACAATTACTATACTGATCACAACACTGCACATACATTTATATTCCTGCTAAAAAGAAGCCCAAGCATAGCACATTTAGCATGGCCATAGACAGACAATTTGGATGACTACTGCCTATAAGGATGATGATGATGATTATGATGAGGAGTGTTTTTATGGAAAATCAATAAGTAACATTGATATATTGTTAGACTGGTGGTCCATGTCTGCAATTGTCTTGAATTCTTAGGCGTTGCTCCACAAATCCTGTGTGTATTGGCGGCAATTTTTATCTTGCTTAGGGCGGCAAAAATCCTTGCACCGGCCCTGTCCACACCCGCTGTATCTATTACATATATCCTGATGATTTAGAGCCGTTTCACACGAGCGAGTCCATTGTGGGAATCGCCCTCCATGTGAGCATGATCCTCGCTTCTGGGCTTGAAGGAGTGCATGTTATTATGATGTGTAATGCTAGGTGCCTCTGCTTGACCTTCTTTCTATAGCAGGCATCCTCAAACTGCGGCCCTCCAGCTGTTGCAAAACTACAACTCCCAGCATGCCCAAACAGCCTACAGGTATCAGCCTACAGCAGGGCATTGTGGGAGTTGTAGTTTTACAACAGCTGGAGGGCCGCAGTTTAAGGATGCCTGTTCTATAGGATTATACGGACATAAGGCTGTCACTATGAATCTGTAGCAATAAGGTCAAGCAGAAGCACATACCATTATAAATCATGATAACATGCACTGCTGCAAGTCCAGAACGGAGGATCAGGCTCACACATGGCGAGCGATCCCCACACTCATGGACTCGCGCGTGTGAAACAGTCTTTTTTTTTTGATCAAATCTTTTTATTTAAGATCAATTTTTCTTTTTTTACATGTGAACAAAAGCAATAATACACATAAACCCACCCCAACCTCCCCACCCCCTTCCCCATCCCCAAAGTCCAGGTGCAGTTTGTCCCTGAGAAGAGAAAAAAGAAAAGAGTCCACAGCGTATTCCGGATTACAATCCAATGTACATTCACGCCATTCGCACAGCAGCTCCTACTTATTACTTTTATAAGGTACCTTATGTTGTATTATACTCATTTTCCTTTATTACTACCTGTAACTTCCCTTTCTCTTTCCCTTTCCAGTCGTTTGTACTAAACAGTAAGATGAAAGTGTTCAATCCATGCATACCATATTTTGTTAAACTTTGTTATTTCCTCTTTTTTGATACACATAGCTCTCGAGTTGCACCAAGGTGTGTGTCGTTGTTATCAATTCACTTAGCTCCGGTGGGTCTTGAGCTATCCATCTGGATGCTATCCTCTTCCTAGCTTGATATAGAATGCGCTGGATTGCCAACTTGGCCTCTCTGGAACCTGACACTTCCCCAACACATCCCAAAATACATGCAATAGGAGAACATTCAATCGAAATCTTATAAACCTTAATAATGAGGTCTACCACCCCCTTCCAATATCTGCGTAGACGTGGACAGTTCCACATTAAGTGTATTAAGTCCGCCGACGAAGCACCACACCTTGGGCATGTATCATCAGTACGAAATCCTATTCTATACAACATTTTCGGGGTCCTATATACCCTATGAAGCAGTAGCAATTGCGAGACTCTATGGGCCTCACTCACCGCTATATTTGGAAAGTCAGCCAGCACATTTTCCCATTGATCTTCCTTCAATCCTGGAACATCTTTTTCCCATTTTTCAAACAGTTGTAACGGATTTTTTTTATGTATGGCCTCCATCAAACTAAGGTAATGCAGCGATATCACTCCCCCCGAGCCACCACCAGTGGCCGTGAGGTCTATAATTAGATGCTTCTGGGCCGGCACCAATTTCTCCTGCCGCTCCTGCACTTGGATGGCGTGTCTCACTTGTAAGTATACATAGAAGAGGGATTTGGGCAATTTGAACTCCTGTTGTAATGTAGAGAAATCTTTAAGGGACGTGTCTCCAAATAATTGCCATATCCTATCCAAACCAAATTTCCTCCAGGTCCTAACGCTTGAAACCTTATTAAGTTCTGTATACATGATATTTGGCCAGATTGGAGTATACTTCGTATATCCTTCGATTCCTGCCATTTTCCTGGTTTTCCACCATACCCTATGTATTAGATCTAGTACCCCATATTTCTTCCCTATTTCTTTAAAAGCACCTTCCTCTAAGGCTTATTGCACACGACAGTATATTTTCACGGTCCGCAAAACGGGGTCCCGTTTTTCCGTGATCCGTGACCGTTTTTTCGTCCGTGGGTCTTCCTTGATTTTTGGAGGATCCTCGGACATGAAAAAAAAGTCGTTTTGGTGTCCGCCTGGCCGTGCGGAGCCAAACGGATCCGTCCTGAATTACAATGCAAGTCAATGGGGACGGATCCGTTTGACGTTGACACAATATGGTGCCATTTCAAACGGATCCGTCCCCATTGACTTTCAATGTAAAGTCTGGAGTCCCTTTTATACCATCGGATCGGAGTTTTCTCCAATCCGATGGTATATTTTAACTTGAAGCGTCCCCATCACCATGGGAACGCCTCTATGTTAGAATATACTGTCGGATATGAGTTAGATCGTGAAACCTCATTTCCGACAGTATATTCTAACACAGAGGCGTTCCCATGGTGATGGGGACGCTTCTAGTTAGAATATACTACAAACTGTGTACATGACTGCCCCCTGCTGCCTAGCAGTATCCGATCTCTTACAGGGGGCCGTGATCAGCACAATTAACCCCTCAGGTGCCGCACCTGAAGGGGTTAATTGTACTATCATATCCCCCTGTAAGAGATCAGGGCTGCCAGGCAGCAGGGGGCAGACCCCCCCCTCCCCAGTTTGAATATCATTGGTGGCCAGTGCGGCCCCCCCCCTTCCTCCCTCTATTGTAATAATTCGTTGGTGGCACAGTGTGCGCCCATCCCCCTTCCTCCCTCTATTGTAATAAATCGTTGGTGGCACAGTGTGCCCCCCCCTTCCTCCCTCTATTGTAATAAATCGTTGGTGGAACAGTGTGCGCCCCCCCCCCCCCTTCCTCCCTCTATTGTAATAAATCGTTGGTGGAACAGTGTGCGCCCCCCCCCTTCCTCCCTCTATTGTAATAAATCGTTGGTGGAACAGTGTGCGCCCCCCCCCCCTTCCTCCCTCTATTGTAATAAATCGTTGGTGGCACACAGTGTGCGCCCCCCATCGGCCCCCCCTCCCTCTATAGCATTAACAACATTGGTGGCCAGTGTGCAGCCTCCCATCCCCCCCCCCCCCGATCATTGGTGGCAGCGGGTTACTAGCAATAGTACAATAGTAAAAGATTCATACTTACCTGGGAGCTGCGATTTTCGTGTCCGGCCGGGAGCTCCTCCTACTGGTAAGTGACAGTTCATTTAGCAATGCGCCGCACAGACCCTGTCACTTACCAGTAGGTGGAGCTGCCGGCCGGACACGAACATCGCAGCAGCAGGTAAGTATGAATCTTCTACTATTGTACTATTGCTAAGTAACCATGGCAACCAGGACTGTAGTAGCGTCCTGGTTGCCATGGTTACCGATCGGAGCCCCAGCGATTAAACTGGGACTCCGATCGGAACTCCGCTGCCACCAATGATGGGGGGGGGGGGGGGGGGGGGAGATGGGAGGCCGCACACTGGCTAACAATGCTGTTAATGCTATAGAGGGAGGGGGGGCCGATGGAGGGCGCACACTGTGCCACCAACGAATTATTACAATAGAGGGAGGGAGGGGGGGGGGCGCACACTGTGCCACCAACGAATAATTACAATAGAGGGAGGGGGGGGGGGGGGGCCGCACTGGCCACCAACCTATTATTACAATAGAGGGGGGGGGGTCGCACTGGCCACCAATGATATTCAAACTGGGGAGGGGGGGAGGGTCTGCCCCCTGCTGCCTGGCAGCCCTGATCTCTTACAGGGGGATAGGATAGTACAATTAACCCATTCAGGTGCCGCACCTGAAGGGGTTAATTGTGCTGATCACGGCCCCCTGTAAGAGATCGGGTGCTGCCAGGCAGCAGGGGGCAGTCTTGTACACAGTTTGTAGTGTATTCTAACTAGAAGCGTCCCCATCACCATGGGAACGCTTCTGTGTTAGAATATACTGTCGGTTCTGAGTTTTCACGAAGTGAAAACTCAGCTATGAAAAAGCTTTTATGCAGACGGATCTTCGGATCCGTCTGTATAAAAAGTAACCTACGGCCACGGATCACGGACACGGATGCCAATCTTGTGTGCATCCGTGTTCTTTCACGGACCCATTGACTTGAATGGGTCCGTGAACCGTTGGCCGTGAAAAAAATAGGACAGGTCATATTTTTTTCACGGCCAGGAAACACGGATCTCGGATGCGGCTGCAAAACGGTGCATTTTCCGTTTTTTCCACGGACCCATTGAAAGTCATGGGGTCCGCGAAAAAAAAAGGAAAACGGCACAACGGCCACGGGTGCACACAACGGTCGTGTGAAAGAGGCCTAATGCTGATAGGAGGCATCTCCTGTTAAGCAAGTGTTTTACTATTGTACCTGTCTTATTCACCTTCTCTACTTCACCCCAGCCCCTCAAATGCTGCATTTGGGCCGCCAGAAAGTAAGCCAGGGGGTCAGGGACACTCAGTCCTCCCTGGGTCTTAGACCTACACATGGTACTCAATTTAATCCGAGGAGTTCCCTTCTTCCAGATCAAATCTCTAAAGATGGCATTGAAAGTATAAAACATCCTTAATGGAATCCACACAGGGGCGTTGTGTAGTACATAGAGGAGTTGGGGCATAAGGATCATTTTAAGCAGGTTTGTTCTGCCAACCATAGATAGAGGTAATTTCGACCATGTCTGTACTTTCTTTCTGAATTTATCTAATAATGGTATTATGTTCAGCTCTATAAAATCCCTATTATTCCTGGATACCTGTATTCCTAAATATTTAAAGTTCGACACTACTTGCAGCCCCCCTGCCGAAACAGAATCTACCGCCACGCCATCAGCAAATGGCATTAGTACCGATTTTGACCAGTTAATTCTTAGACCTGACATTTGTCCAAACCTATTAATAATTTCCATGGCAGCTGGCAAGGACGTTTCCCATTCATCTAGAAACATGAGCAAATCATCCGCATAGAATGCTACTTTTTCAGTTACCGACCCGTATGCAAGTCCTTTAACCTCCGTTGATAAGCGTAGAGCTTCCGCCAGGGGCTCAATTGCCACCGCAAACAGTAGCGGCGACAACGGACATCCCTGACGGGTACCCCTCCCTAAGTTGAATATGTCTGAAAGGCCCCCATTTACCTGTATTCTAGCCGTAGGACCTGCATACAGCATTTTAACCCAATCAATAAATACTGATCCTACTCCCATCTTTTCCAATACCAGGAATAGGTATTGCCATTCCACGCTGTCGAATGCTTTGGCCGCGTCCAAAGACGCGACCGCCGCATTCAAGGCGTGGACCTGGCCCACCTGAATATTCAGAAAGAGTCTCCTGATATTTATTGCAGTTGACATGTTTGGCATAAAACCTGCCTGATCCTTGTTTATAAGTGTGGCAATAACCGAGTTAAGACGGTTAGCCAACATTTTGGCCACCAATTTGATATCAGCTTGCAGCAATGAAATGGGCCTATATGACTCTGCCTCTACTGGATCTTTACCTGCCTTAGGTATAACAACTATAATCGCCTCATTCATTGTATCAGGCAATTTACCTACCAATTGGGCCTCATTAAGTACTTCCAATAACTTAGGCAATAAAATTGGGGCAAATTGTTTATAAATCTCGGCAGGTAGGCCATCACTCCCAGGAGCTTTATTGTTAGCCATGTCTCCCAATGCCACCTCTAGTTCTCTCAAAGTGAAGGGGCTGTCTAAAAGTGTCCTTTGGTCCTGATCCAAAGTGGGTAAACGTAAGGGACGGAGGAAATTCCGGATGTCGGCTCCTGTAGCTACAGTTTTAGAGGTATAAAGATTCCTATAGAACTCCAGCAATACTTGGGATATTTTCCCTGTATTAACCTGCACCGTGCCGTCCGTGTCACGCAGCGCCGCCACATAATTAGACTTCTGCTGAGCCCTAGTGATCAGAGCCAGCATCCTACCTGCCTTCTCCCCCTCTTCATAATACGTTTGTTTCAAGAAGAACCGCTTATTACGGGCATTTCTAAGAAGGCGCTCATCTAGCTGCTGCTGCGCCTCTTTCCATTGAGTTTCAAGCTCTGGCTTTGGATCCGCTATATATTTGTTCTCGGCTGTCTCTACCGCTAGGAGCAACTGTTTGGTTAAAGCGCTATTCTCTTTTTTCCGCCCATTAATTTTAGCAGCCAGTATCCCACGCAGATAGGCCTTCATCGTATCCCATACTATTATCTTACTGGCATAGGGGAGATTTCGTTCAAAAAACTCAGTTAAATCATCTTTTACATCTGACAGATCAGCTAGGATATTCAACCAGAAGGGGTTGAACTTCCATTGAGTAGTTCTGCGCGACACGGACGGCACCATCTGGAAGGTCGCCACGATTGGTGAGTGGTCAGAAATTTGTCTTGGTAAGTATCTAATGTCATGCAATAGGTGACCCATTTCCTCATTGCCCAGAATGAAATCGATTCTGGACAAGGAGCCAAATGTGCTGGAGCGACAGGAGAATTGCCTAGTGTCAGGGTACCTTAACCTCCAGAAATCCAGAATGGCTGCCTCCTGTAGTAACCGGCCGAAGGGAGTGAGATCGCTGCTGACAACCTGTGGGGAAGCCCAAAATTTATCCATTGCCAAACAAGGTATGTTATTAAAATCTCCCATCATTACGGTAGGTACATTTGGTCTTTCCGCTATCAAAGCAATTAGCTGCTTCATCACTTGTGGGGAATACGGTGGAGGGATGTAGACACCAATAATAACACATTCAACTGAGTATAAGGAGCCATGTATGTACACATATCTACCCTCTCTATCTATTTTTTGGGAGAAACAGGAGAACGCGATAGATCTGTGTATCAAAATGCTAACCCCCCTTGCATAGGCAGAATAGGTGGCATGAAAGCAGTGAGCAGCCCATCTCGGTGTAAGAATGTCGGTTTGGTCTGGCAGTAAATGAGTCTCCTGAAGACAGCAAATCAGGGGCTGATACTTCCCAACACCATCTAAAACTGCCCTCCTTTTGTTTGCTTCCTTAATTCCCCTGACGTTCCAGCTGAAAAAGGTAACCTTACCAGCCATCAATACGAACCTTCCATCTATATATGAGTCGGGTCTTGGTCTGACCTGACTCAACAGCGTGTTTATACTGTGGTCTCATTAAGAATAGTAGTACATACCTGCATAACCTGGTTTCTAACTTAACCCAAACCCCAAACATAAAAACAGGACAGACAGAACAAACAACAAAAAGACAAGACAGGAGAGAAAGGAAGAGACCCCTCCTTCACTCCTACCTAAGGTAGTCTAAGACAAGGACACCGGTGTGTCCGACAGGTCCCTGCTATTGCTCCCAAGGGGACTGCAGGTTTAAAGAGTCAACCGTGTCAGAACCACCAGCTCCTCTTACATGTTAGACCTTTAGCGGGAGAAGCGTGACACACCCTGATTCTTAAAACTATACAGTGCTTCTAAGAATTCACAGTACATTTACATTTCCGCTCTCCACTTCCTCTCTGCTATAATTCGCCTAATGTCATATGAACCCATTAAGTAAGTAAAGTACACAGTTTTCAACAGTGTAAGGCATATTAAAACAATAAACTGTAGATGATAATGCAGCCGCTATCCCTATGTATAAACTGTCTAATCACACAGACACATTATCACGCATTCGCATATATGCAGTCACACAAACCGAACCGCTACAGCCGTCCTTCAGTCGCCATCCGCCTGTGGTTCATCATTTCTCAGACGGCTTTCGTGACTGTCCACCCATCGGAGGGCCTCTTTGGGGTCTTCGAAGAAATTGGTTCTTCCCAGAGCAACTATCCGCAGCCGCGCTGGAAACATCATGGAGTAAGGAACGTTCAGGCTGCGCAGTCGCCTCTTTATATCTATAAATCGTGATCTCCGCTTCTGGACCTCCATCGAGTAGTCTGGAAACAGCGACACCCTTTGGCCACCAATGGTTATTTCAGGCTGTTCACGGGCTTTACGCAGGAGAATGTCTCTATCTTTATAGTGCAGAATTTTCATGAGAACCAGTCTTGGCGGGGCCCCCGGTGGTAACGGTCTGGTAGGCACCCTGTGGGCCCTTTCCACAGCGAAAAGAGGTGTCAGAGTCTCTCTTCCAAAAGGTATCTCTCGCCCATGTTTCAAAATAATCTGATGGGTTAGAGCCCTCAATCTTCTCCGGTACCCCCACTATACGCACGTTATTTCTCCGTGAACGATTCTCAAGGTGGTCCTGCTTGGCCATTAGAAGGGCTATTTTCTGTGTATGATCAGCAGAGGCTCTTTTTATAGAGGGTACGATATCCTCCATTTCCTCCATTCTCCCCTCCAGGGCAGTTGTGCGGTCCGCCAGGCGCTTCAGATCATGGCGCACTATGGACACATCTTCCTTTATGGAGCCCACCTGCATTCTCAGTGCCGTTAGTGATTTTCCACATTCGGTAACAGCTTTCAGCACATCCTTAAGGGTGGGTTCCTCTATATCAGGCTCCATTGCGTTGGTATCATCTGCCTCTGTATAGCCTCGCAGCACCTCATATCTGTTGGAACTGCTGGCGGGAATATCATGTGCGCTATTCTCCTCACCCTCACGGTTATGGCCGAGCCAAAGATCTGTCTTGCTTCCCGCTTGACTCCGGTAAGTCTTCACGTTCCGGTGAGTGCGCAAACTTCCCCAGCTTAGCAGCCGCTTCCCGCTGGATGTCTTTCGCGCGGTCACTGCGCCGTGGCGTGTCAGGCCCGGCGCCATCTTGCAGCTCCCTGCTCGGGCCTCTAGAATCTTTCTTTGGTCCCATTTTGCCCACAAATCAGCAAAAAAAAAAACTTCAGTTTCGGGCAGACGGGTGACAGCAGCACCAGAGCTTCAACTGTGGCAGGTTAAAGTCGGTTTTTTAAGGGTTCTTTTCAGGATAAAAGACGAGGTGAAGCGGGAGCTTTACTCAGCACGTCTGCTCACATCCTCTGCTCGTGTGAAACAGTCCTTAAACATGTGTGGGCCCTCACAACAAGAATCTGCTGGCTACTACTTTTAAGGAGCAATGCCATTTATCAGTTCCAGTTTTTGCTTCAAATATTTTTTTAAAGAAACAGGAATTTATTTACTCTCTTATATAGCGCTGAAATATTTTGCAGTGCTATACAGACATTATCATCACTCTCTGTCCCTAGTGGGGCTCACAATCTAAAGTTGCGTCAATGCAGAACGCGTAGTTCATGTATACCTTTTCCAATACCAAAGCAATACTGGAAAGTTCATCAGATCGGAGAGTGGCAAAGTATATACTGTATTTTTTCACCGTGTATTTTACAGGAGTACAATAAGAAAAAAAAAAAATATATATTATATATATATATATATATATATATATATATATATATATATATATATATATATATTTTTTTTTTTAGACCTCAGATCAGGCCAACAATCTGACCACCAATGTTAAATCACACCTCAGCTCACAGCCCCAATGCATCTTATGGGCCGAAAAATATGGTAATGATTATTTATAGCACTAGATTGGATATCCTAGGGTAATGGCTTCTGGAATCTGATGTAGAGAGCCAGGAGTATTGTATAAGAAGTAAAGATTCTCGAGATCTCAATGTAATATTAAGCTTCTAAGGCCACAGCTTGAGTGCGAGATTCAGTTTTGGGCTCCACAAGGATCTAAGAGATTTGGAGAGGTTTCAGTGGCTTGCAACTGGATCATCAAGTGGAATGGAAGGGCTCTTGAAAAATCAGGCTTGTTCAGCTTGGGAAAAAGACTCTTTAGATGTGATCTCATTTACATGTGTAGTGTACGGGAACTGTAATACCCGTCACTACCAAAGGTCACTTGGTGTGCTGTCGTCCCTCCTAATTATGGGGAAGTTGTTATGTCAGTTTTATAAAATGTCATGTAATGTAATGCATGTATTTCCCTGTTGCTATGAAACTTGCAAGTACAGGCCGGCTAGGGGTGTCATTCCAGCTCTTAGGCATTAGAGGGAGCTAGGGAGCCCTAGTTTATATAAGGGCCAGACAAGGAAGGGAAAGTCAGTGTAACCTGATCTAGTGTGGAGTGCAGAAGTCAGTCTAGACCACAGCTCAGAAGTTTCTAGAGCCTGAGGAAGTGTCCAGAAGCTGAGAGAGACAGAGGCAAAGATCAGGAAAGCCAGAGGTACTCAGAAAGACAGAGGAGGTACTTATAGAAGCCATAGCCAAGGATATAAGGCCAGAACTAGGTTAATGGGCCTTGGTGAAGAATTGCTGTATTCCAGGATCAGACAGAATTAGAGTGCAAGCTCCTGTGCTGCAAGTCCTGTGTTCAACACTCTGTAATTACTCTGCTGTACTGAATTGCCTGCATCGACCGAATTGCAAAATCGACTGTATGCTGAGGAACTGCATTTCCTTTATTGTCTCTGCTTGGAAAAACTACTAAAGTTGGAGTTTTGTTTTAATCCTACGTTTCCTCAATTTATTCCTGCATCCGCAAACGGCGTGCCACCGTTTACTTGGCACTGGCGTCACGAACTATTTCTACCTATACCTGCCCTTGCAGAGAGTCAGCTGTACCAGGTTAGTGTATATTGCACTACATCACCCAGAAACACCTACTACGCACAACTTGAGTACACTGCACTTCTCTTTTGGCGTTCCACGAACAGGATACGCACGCTTTCTAGTGCAAGAAGCGTGAACTTTGTGCCTTATACAGTTGCCCTGTGACCAAAGTGACAATTTGCCTGTTTTATTCAAGTGGACTTTGTGGACTGAAAATCATACCCAAAGTGTACCAAAAACCTCTAAAAAGCGCTGTGCAGTGTTGCGCTACCCAGAGGAAGAAAATCGCCGCATTGGAGTGTGGTTTTGTGGACTTTTTACAATCCTGCTTGCTGTCAGTGAATGGACAGCGTTTTGCTAAAGATGGCCACCGGCTGCCTGGAGTAAAGTTTCCCGCGCCGCTGAGGACATTCGTGGGCGGATCCCTGCAAAGACACAGAGAGTCCCGCCCCTCTTCATCATCGCACCGCCGCGGCCCTGCTTCTCCTGCGTCACCGCGGTCTCAGGACGTCCGGAACCTCGCGAGACTTGGCCTGCGCAAGACCAGCGATACCGGTAAGCACTTGTAACCGGAGGGAAGGGGATTGTTCCGGCCCCTTTAGTCGCCAGCGGCCACCTCTCAATAGACTACCATGTCAGAGCCAGGAGTGCCTGAGCAGCCGGCCCCGGGAGAGCTTGCGGCTCCTAATCATCCTACAGCCCCCAGCATGATGCCCTTTACCATGCCTTACTATTTCGGGGCCCCATGGTTCCCCCGCTACAGGGGAGAGACCCATACTCTACGGGACTTTGAAGAAAAGTTGCTGCCACTATTCCGATTATACCCTATAAATGCCGACCAGCAAATGGAAATCATGCTGGCGCAACTGGAGGGGGCTGCCCGCAGGGAAGTGTTATCATGGCCTGCTACTGAGCGGAGTACTCTAGAACAGATCTTCACCCGCCTCAGAGCCACTTTTGAGACTAGGACTGCCTCAGAGATAAAGATGCACTTCTTTGGCAAGAGACAGAAGCCCGGTGAGTCCCTCCGTGACTATGCCCTATCACTTCAGGAGGCTTTAGGGGCTGTAATCCAGATAGATCCCAAAGAGGCTGATAACCGGGACCAGACCCTGAGGGAACAATTTATCAACGGGGTGTCTAGTGAACAAATAAGGACCCAGTTAAAGATGCTGTCCGCCCAGCACCCTAACAGTGCCTTTCTGGACTTTAAAGAACTGGCTATAAAAATTCTGGGGTCCACAGTATCTCCTGAGTTGAGCGCCCTATCTGAGTCATCAGCCTGCAAGCCAAAACCGCTTGTCACTAACCGAGCTGAGGCCGGCCAAGCTGTTCAAGTGTCAGCTACTGATACTATTGCCATGCTGACAGAGCAAGTAAATCACCTCACTAAAAGTCTAGAGAAGGTGTGCAGAAAAATAGAGGAATGGGAAAAACCCATAATGACAGAAGAAGAGTTCCTGTCATCTCCTAGGCCGTTCCCACCTCCTTACCAAGAGACTCACCCCAGGGATCCTGGGAGGCGTAATAGAGGTCGCAAGAAGCCCGTGTGTACATACTGCAAAAAGCTGGGACACACAGAATCCACGTGCTGGCAGTTAAACGGGCAACCCCTGAGGCTGAGGACCACCCCTCGGGAGGTAGAACACTAGGTCCAGAGGATCCAAATTGGATGCCACGTTATGTAGGATCCCATCCTAAAATCAATATAGAGATCAACGGGGTCCCCTTTGAAGCCCTATTAGATACTGGGTCTCAGGTCACTACTATTCAGCTGCCTGCATTTGAAAAGTTCTGGGACACCAACCAGTTGACCCAACCGCCTGAATCCTGGGTGGAAATTATCGCCAGCAATGGCAAACCAGTAAAGGTTCATGGATACTGGGAACCCACCCTGCAGGTGGGAGAAGTAACCCTGCCTCAACAGGGAGTGATCGTAGTACAGGCCGGTGACAGAGGAGGACATCCTGTCATTCTAGGCACCAATGTCTTCAAAAACTGTTATTCAGAAATACTTGCTGTATTACATCAGACTTTGCCCACTGCTTCCTCTGCATCCAGGAGGGTGATTCAAAAGACTATCACTGTGTTAAGTGCCCAGCAGAGGTTTGCTAATGGGAAAGGAGAAATTTGTACTGCCAGGATCCGTGATATTAAGCCTGTGACTTTGCCTCCTAATTCTCAAACTCTTTTGTGGTGTCGTGCTGTCCTGGGAGTCGAAGGCCGAGATTATCCAGCCCTGGTGGAACCACTCCAGATGGAGGATTATCCTTGTGAGAGCTGCCAAGTGCCTGGTGAACGTCTCCCAAGGTAAAGTACCTGTCCGTCTGATTAATCTGAGTAATCATCCTGTTGCGCTTACTAAGCATTGCCCTGTTGCCCAGCTGTCCCAGGTGTCCTTCCAAGACATCATTCGTCTTCCACTGACAGAAAAGCCGCCAGCTGCAGACAGCAGATGTTCGCCGGTGACCCAGCCACAAGTGCCCTGGTGGGAAGAGCTCCATGTCGGGGACGAGAATACCCCCCAACGGCAACAAGAAGGGATTATACAGCTTGTCAAGGAGCACCACCAGGCCTTCAGTAAGCATGCCACTGATTATGGAGAGGTGAGTGCCATACAACACACCATACCTACTGGCTCTCATCCTCCTATCAAGGAGAGGTACAGACCCTTACCACCTACCTCATATCAGACTGTAAAAGAAATGATCCAAGAGATGAAAGACTCTAATGTAATCCGGGACAGCCGTAGTCCGTGGGCTGCACCCCTGGTCCTTGTAAAGAAGAAGGACGGTGGTGTCCGTTTCTGTGTGGATTATAGGAAAATTAATCAAATAACCCACAAAGATGCATACCCACT
The DNA here is from genome assembly GCF_905171765.1 of Bufo bufo. Lineage (NCBI taxonomy): Eukaryota > Metazoa > Chordata > Amphibia > Anura > Bufonidae > Bufo > Bufo bufo. Next base: position 634,312,221 of record NC_053390.1, read on the forward strand.
GCCCCGCATTGAGGAGTCACTAACTGCTCTGGGCTCCTCTGCCTATTTCTCCACATTGGACTTGACCAGTGGCTACTGGCAAGTACCCATGGCCCCTGCAGATAGAGAAAAGACTGCCTTCACTACTCCCATGGGCCTGTTCGAATTCAATTGTATGCCGTTCGGGCTATGTAATGCCCCAGGAACTTTCCAGAGACTAATGGAGCGGTGTTTGGGTCACAAAAACTTCGAAACAGTGCTGCTGTATCTAGATGACGTCATTGTGTACTCAAAAACATATGAGGACCATCTGAAACATTTGGCAGAAGTATTTGAAATCCTTATCAAATATGGCTTGAAGGTAAAGCCATCCAAGTGTCACCTGCTCAAACCTGCAGTAAGATACCTGGGGCATGTAGTAAGCGGAGAGGGAGTGCAACCTGACCCTGATAAATTAGCAGCTGTCCGTAATTGGCCGGTTCCTACTACCGTCAAAGAGGTGAGGAGTTTCCTTGGTTTTGCCGGCTACTATAGACGTTTTATCCCCCATTTTGCTCAAATAGCTGATCCTATCCAGGAGCTCTTGAGGGGGCAACCCAAAAAGAGTCCTAGAACTCCTGTGCCCATTGAGTGGAATGAGAAAAGAGAGATAGCGTTCCAATTGCTAAAAAAGAAACTGACCGAGCCTCCAGTGTTAGGTTATCCAGATTATAGCAAGCCCTTCCATCTCTATACTGATGCTAGCAAGCGAGGCCTGGGAGCTGTGTTAGCCCAGATCCAAGAGGGAAAAGAGAGAGTGATAGCATATGCAAGCCGCTCCCTGAAAGGAGCTGAGAAAAATGACCAGAATTATAGTTCCTTCAAACTAGAGTTCCTGGCATTAGTGTGGGCAGTGACAGAAAAATTCAAGGATTATCTAGCCGCCACCCCGTTCATTGCATTCACTGACAATAACCCTCTGGCACATCTAAATACAGCTAGATTGGGGGCCTTGGAGCAGAGATGGGCCTCTCGCCTTGCCAACTATAATTTCTCTGTAAAGTATCGTGCTGGACGTACTAATGATAACGCTGATGCTTTATCCAGGCTTCCCACAGAGACAGCTCCTGATGATGTGAGAGATGCTTGGGAAGATGTAGAGATGCCGGCTTTCTATAACAAATTTGCTCAACAGGATCAGGCTCGAGCTACCAATAACAGAGCTGCAGTTCCTTCACCCTCCAGTAGGCCTGAACCTAAAGAAGAAAGGTGGGTGAAACTACAGTCTGAAAGTAGAGTGCTGGGTGAGTTGTTGGACTTCATTACTAGTGGCAGAGCCCCTGAGAGGATTCGGCGGAAGAGTGCAGATCCTGAGCTCATCAAACTGTGGAGACAGCGCCATCAACTCTTCATACAAAAGGGCCTATTGCTACGGAGAAGCCTAGACCCAGTGTCCAACGAAAGAGTACACCAGATTCTCATACCCCGACGAGATGCAGGTATGGTGTTGGAGATGTACCACAATCAATCCGGTCACTTTGGGGTCCAAAAGACTGAAGCTACTATCCGCCAGCGGTTTTACTGGGTAGGCATGAGAGAAGACATGGAGAAGTGGTGTCGAGAGTGTGTAGCCTGTGCCTTGAAACGAAGTGAGCACCATGATCAGAGGGCACCACTGAGACCCATTGTAAGTACCCGTCCTCTTGAACTTGTCGCCATCGACCATGTAAAACTGGAGCCTAGTCGCTCAGGGTATGCTTATGCCATGACTATTATTGACCATTTCACAAAGTTTGTTGTAGCAGTGCCTGTGAGAGACCAGACAGCCAAGACTACAGCCGAAATGTTCTGGAAGCACTTCCTCCTGCCCTATGGATGTCCAGAAAAGATCCTCACCGATCAAGGACCTGCTTTTGAGTCCCATCTGTTCCATGAACTGTGCCGCTTACACAACTGTAAGAAGATCCGGACGACGGCCTACCATCCTCAAGGTAACGGATTATGTGAAAAAATGAATCAGACCTTGATAGAGATGCTGAGGGCCGTGCCTCCTGAGAACAGAGGAGATTGGCCCAGTCTGTTGCCACAGCTCATGTTCACATACAATCATACCATACATTGTTCCACCGGGTATACCCCCTTTTATTTGATGTTTGGGCGCCAAGGGACATTGCCTGCTGATCATTCATTGGACATACATGTGCCTGATTGCATTAACCCATTACCTAACACCGACTGGGTTGCTGAGCACCAAAGGCGATTAGATGCAGCCAAAGCCATTGTTCAGGAACGTATGGACCTTGCTAGAGACCGACAGCAGAGAGACTATGATCAGGCAGCCCATGCAGAACCCTTGACCATAGGGGCCGTGGTATGGTTAAAGAATAACCGTCGTACCAGCAAATTGGACAGTAAGTGGGAGCGAAGTCCCTATGTTGTCACTGCAATCCCAAATGTTGGAACTCACACTTATGAGATCACCCGGGAAGACAAGGGATCCCAAATTGTACACCGAAACCGGTTGAAGCTCTGCCTGACACCAGAACCTAGTGCCGAGAGTTCCGGATCTGAATATCCTGTGTCAGAGTCAGCAATACAGCCCGATGATCCTATGCAGGCTGTCAGTGACCTAAGGTATGACGCTGATCCCATGCATTGGCTTCTGACACCTTGGTTGAACTTGCTGGTGCCTGCTCCGGCACCTATTGCGTCTTCACCTCCAGAAGAGCCGGTGCAAGATGCTCCGGATCCAGTTCCCCCTCTCGTGGATATTGTTGTTCCTGTTGTTCCAGTTGTTCCTGACCGAGGTCTCACGGATGGAGACCCTCCTGTTGCTCCTCTCCCTTCTACCTCGTTGCTAAGGGAAGAGGAGACCCCTGTTTTGAGAAGGTCTACCCGGATGACCAGGGGACGCCCACCAGTCCGTTTAGGAGACTTTGATTATTCTGGTGGTGTCTCCTCCCAAACAGTTGCCACGGGCAATACCTTACTTGACATTTGTGCGCAAGAATGGACTCCTCCACGTGAGCCCTTGCCTGTGATACACCCACGGGAAACTCCTGGGTAGTTCCGTTATTATGCTGTCATTTTATTGTGCAACTTCATACTAAGGAAATGTGCCCAGAGATGGACTCCACCGCATGAGAGCCTCTGTGATTTAATAAGAAATAGCCTGGGTACGGACTCATGTTTGTTCTTTGAGCCTCCAAGAACTTTTATACTGTTTTATCCATTTTGCTGTTCTATCATGGACTTATTCATTGTCATGGACTATCCTGGTTCTAATGTTACGCTGTGCCAGGTCAGCGCCCCCGTTCCATTCACTATCCTGAGAGAAGAGAACGACGCCCCTTGTCACTACCCTGCACCTTTGCCAATTGGACCTGATGCAAATGTAAATGCAGATGAATTACATGTATGTATGCCTGCATGTCTCTATTTTCTATTTCAGGTAGAGATTCCAGTTGGGCGACCCATGATGGAGTACGAGGTCGTACTCAGCTTAAAGCAGTGGGGTATGTAGTGTACGGGAACTGTAATACCCGTCACTACCAAAGGTCACTTGGTGTGCTGTCGTCCCTCCTAATTATGGGGAAGTTGTTATGTCAGTTTTATAAAATGTCATGTAATGTAATGCATGTATTTCCCTGTTGCTATGAAACTTGCAAGTACAGGCCGGCTAGGGGTGTCATTCCAGCTCTTAGGCATTAGAGGGAGCTAGGGAGCCCTAGTTTATATAAGGGCCAGACAAGGAAGGGAAAGTCAGTGTAACCTGATCTAGTGTGGAGTGCAGAAGTCAGTCTAGACCACAGCTCAGAAGTTTCTAGAGCCTGAGGAAGTGTCCAGAAGCTGAGAGAGACAGAGGCAAAGATCAGGAAAGCCAGAGGTACTCAGAAAGACAGAGGAGGTACTTATAGAAGCCATAGCCAAGGATATAAGGCCAGAACTAGGTTAATGGGCCTTGGTGAAGAATTGCTGTATTCCAGGATCAGACAGAATTAGAGTGCAAGCTCCTGTGCTGCAAGTCCTGTGTTCAACACTCTGTAATTACTCTGCTGTACTGAATTGCCTGCATCGACCGAATTGCAAAATCGACTGTATGCTGAGGAACTGCATTTCCTTTATTGTCTCTGCTTGGAAAAACTACTAAAGTTGGAGTTTTGTTTTAATCCTACGTTTCCTAAATTTATTCCTGCATCCGCAAACGGCGTGCCACCGTTTACTTGGCACTGGCGTCACGAACTATTTCTACCTATACCTGCCCTTGCAGAGAGTCAGCTGTACCAGGTTAGTGTATATTGCACTACATCACCCAGAAACACCTACTACGCACAACTTGAGTACACTGCACATGTACAAATACATGTGTGGTCAATACAAAGAACAGACACATGGTTTATTCATTCCAAGGACCAGGGGGCGTTCTTTGTGTGTGAAGGAAAGGCGATTTAGACATCAATACATGAAATAATTCTTTACAGCAAGAGTAATCAAACTTTGGAATGCCCTACCCCAGGCATGCTCAACCTGCGGCCCTCCAGCTGTTGCAAAACTACAACTCCCTGCATGCCCGAACAGCTTACAGCTATCAGCCTACAGCAGGGAATTTTGGGAGTTGTAGTTTTATAACAGCTGGAGGGCCGCAGGTTGAGCATGCCTGACCTACCCCAATGTAATGGCAGAATTTAAAAAAATGGCTAGAGCTAATAGCAAATGGCAGGCAGTTATAACTACTCTAACAATTAATGCTGTAGAATCGGAGTAAGGTCTCATGCACACGACCGGTGTGTTTTGCGGTCCAACTGCCTATTCTTGTACGGACAAGAATAGGACAGGTTATATTATTTTGGCGGACCACGGAACGAAGCAATGGATGCAGACAGCACACAGAGTGCTGTCCGCATATTTTGCGGCCCCATTGAAGTGAATGGGTCCGCATCCAAGCCACAAAAAATGTGTCTCAAATGCCAACCAAAACAACGGTTGTGTGCATGAGGCCAAAGACTGAACTTCATGAATCAGCGTCCTATGTGACAGCTTTATTCAGGTATTATGTGCACATGGTTAATAGGTAATAAAAATCTAATTTCCTCACCACGGAAAGTGCACACCAGTTCTACAGTCTGAGGCTGGTCACGGTCAGGGTGGAGCCATTCCTAAGTATAATAAAAATAAAAAAATAAAAAACACGTAAAGGAGGAAGAAAAAAAGTTTGCACATATGAATATATAGTCTGGCAGCTGAGAAATGGGAAGATAACAGTCATACAGCAAGTATTTCAGAAGAAGGCAAGTACATGGTACATGCAGGTAAGTAGTAACTAGATACATGTTTTAAGGTTTATTCATACTAGGGGAGATTACTGCTGTCGTAGATCAGGCAGACAGAAGATGCACCACGTTGCACAGAGGTGCACTCTGTGATAGGCACTTTTCTCATACTTCTACTACCTCTTGATTGGCATACCTTAGACCAGGCATGCTCAACCTGCAGCCCTCCAGCTGTTGGAAAACTACAACTCCCACAATGCCCTGCTGTAGGCTCATAGCTGTAGGCTGTTCGGGCATGTTAGGAGTTATAGTTTTGCAACAGCTGGAGGGCTGCAGGTTGAGCATTGACACAAAAAAGAACAAAAACCAAAACCCACTTCAATAAGTTTGATAAGTAAATCTCCCTCTGTGAATTTAATTTGCCAAAGACCAAATACTGGCTGGCAAAGTTTGATTGAACTCCACTGTCAACAAGCTGAAATTTTAGCAATGTGACCTCTGTCCTGAATATCCAATTCCAGAACACCTATTCCCTATTAAACTCCTATCTGCACTTACCATTCCAGTGATGTTGTCATAGCACATACATTGCGGTAAACTTCTGCACCCCATAAATGCAATGCACAGGACCACACAGAGACTCACTAGTGATGCCAGGAGCATAGCTATATTTGCTCCTTGAACAAGACGACCAAGTATGAACATCTAGGAAAAACAAGTGAAATACAAGACATAAAAATGAATCTACTGAGATACTAAATCTATGTGTCAGCATATGCAGTACTTTATTATAGGTCACACTTTATAATGGAATAACATTCAGTTCCATTATGTCATACTAAGGTTAGATATGGTATACACAATCTTACATGGAATTACAATGACCTAACTTCGTTGGACTTTGCCAAATCTTGTTAAACATATAAAAAAATTAAGAGGAGTGTACGTTCATTTGAAAAATATGTTGTAGCCTTAGCATAGCTCATAAGGCTACTTTCCCACCTGCGTTCAGGTGTCCGCTCGTGAGCTCCGTTTGAAGGGGCTCACGAGCGGTCCTGAACGCAGCCGCCCGGCCCTGATGCATTCTCAATGGAGGCGGATCCACTGAGAATGCATCCGCCTGCCAGCGCTCAGCCTCCGCTCCGCTCAGTGAGCGGACACCTGAACGCCTCGTCTTCAAGAATGTTTGTCTCAACTAGCCTTTTTCAGGCAGTCTTGAATGCACCACTCTGTCCCTAATGTTCCCTGCTCTTTTATATGCCATCAGAGGAGGCTCTTTAAAAGCCGCTATAGTAGGGTGGCCACTGCTAAGCAGCCCCCAATGGCGCCTCACTATGCGTTCTATATTTGGACTCAACTCATTATAAGATGACACAAGGGGTAACCTTTCACTTGCCTGTTTTTGTTTAGTGGTTAACAATTCATCTCTGGACATTTCTCTTACTTTATCAGCGTGCCTATTCACCAAATTTCTAGGGTAACCCCTGTTCACAAATGACTGCTCCATATTCCTTAGTGCCTGATTCATATTATCATCCTTATCCACTATTCTCCTTACTCTGAGCATTTGACTGAATGGTAAAGAATTTACCATCCTCCTTGGATGTCCACTTGCAAAATGCAGTAATGTATTCTTATCAGTAGGTTTAATATTCAGATCCATGGGTATTTGTTCATCCTCTGTGTATACCTGAGTATCTAAATACTGCACCCGGTCCACCGATGCCGTTAATGTAAATTGGATCTCCTTGTCAAGGGAGTTCAAAAATACATGAAAATCCATCAGTGCCTCCATGGTGCCAGTCCAGATGAGGAAAATGTCATCTATGTATCTCTACCACATCAAAACCTGGTTGAAGTGGGGAGATACATAGACAAGACGTTCCTCAAATGACCCTACAAATATATTTGCATAGGTGGGCACGGCGTTGGACCCCATCACCGCGCCCACCATCTGCAAGTAGAACTGCCCCTGGAACACAAAATAATTGTTCCTAAGCGACAGTTCCAGTAGTGTCAAGATGAACTGGCGGCTTGGAGCAGGATAATCAGAATCCTGCAACATCTCCGTTACAGCCAACAAGCCCTTTTCATGGTTAATCGAAGTATACAGTGATACTATATCAAAAGATGCCAAAATTGCCCCTTTCGGGATCAGTATCCCTCTTCTTTTGCTAATGAAGTCTCCAGTATCTCTAATATATGATTTCGCACCCATGGCATATTCTCTCAATATTTTATCAAGAAAGACATTAATATTTGAGAAAATAGAATTCCTGCCTGAAATTATAGGCCGCCCCGGAGGGTCCGTCAGCCTCTTATGTATTTTGGGTAATACATATATAGTTGGTATAACTGGAGACTTCACTACCAAAAATTCTTTGAGTTGTTTGTTTATGATGCCCTTTTCCTCTGCTATATTTAATTGTACATCAATTTTTCTAGCAATCTCAAACCTGGGGTCCTTACTCAATGGTTTGTACACACCAGGTTCTCCCAGTTGTCTATAGATCTCTTTTATATATTGAGAGGTGTCCATAACCACGATCCCACCACCCTTGTCCGTGGGTTTTATGGTGAGATCGGGGTTCCGAGACAAACTCTCCAAGGCAAGCATTTCCTGTGCAGTAATATTTGGTTTTACTAGTGCATCTGATCTAGTTTTTTGTCTCAATAATGCTGTATCTCTTTTCACTGCTTCGATAAAACATTCTAGAGGACTTGAATTAACAATAGGAAAGAAATGACTTTTTAAATGCAAACCAAATTGTTTCAATGTTAACCCAGTACTTCGTGTAGAACCTTCATTTGCAATCAAGGCCTCAGGGGAACTGGAGTCGAACCACACCCTCAGTCTAAGATTCCCGAAGAGGCGGTTCAAGTCCAGTTCCAACTGAAACCAATCAGGCTTAGCCTGTGGACAGAAGGACAGTCCTTTATTCAATACCTTCAGTTCATGCTCAGTCAAGGTGTGAGAAGAAATGTTTACCACTACATTCATCTCTATTTCTTCTTTATCATATTCATCTGTCTGGAGTTGTTGGTCCTCATTGATCTTTGTGCTCTGGTTTTTCCCAGATCTATGTTTTCGACCTCCCCTTCTTGTGGGGCGTCTCCCATAGCATTGTGTGCTCCTAAAAAAGTTCCTGGCTGGATATCATCCTTTGTATCTTTATTTTTCACCCATTTATTTATTTCTTTATTCCATCTGGGTGTCTTTTTTGGCATCATATTCCTCTCAAAGTGCCAGGGTTGTTCCCAAGTATAGATGTGTCCAGACCCATAATCATTTTGATCTCTATGCCACTTAGATCTTTTTTGATTTCCTCAAGATCTTTGCGCATTTTATCCAGAAATACTTGTTGTTTTACCAGGAAAGCTTCGACTTCATTGGTAGACAGGGTAGATTTCAGTTGGTTTTCGGTGTCCTGCAGCTTGCTTTTTAATACCACAATTTATAATATTATATATATATATATATATATATATATATACATACACACACACACACACACACATACGCACACACACACACACACACACATTTCCTAGTAAATGGACGTATGGGTCCCTGTATATGGGCCCAACCATAAAATATATATACACTGCTCAAAAAAATAAATTGAACACAAAAATAACACATCCTAGATCTGAATTAATTAAATATTCTTCTGAAATACTTTGTTCTTTACATAGTTGAATGTGCTGACAACAAAATCACACAAGAATAAAAAAATGGAAATCAAATTTTCAACCCATGGAGGTCTGGATTTGGAGTCACCCTCAAAATTAAAGTGGAAAAACACACTACAGGCTGATCCAACTTTGATGTAATGTCCTTAAAACAAGTCAAAATGAGGCTCAGTAGTGTGTGTGGCCTCCACGTGCCTGTATGACCTCCCTACAACGCCTGTGCATGCTCCTGATGAGGTGGCGGACGGTCTCCCGAGGGATCTCCTCCCAGACCTGGACTAAAGCATCTGCCAACTCCTGGACAGTCTGTGGTGCAACGTGACGTTGGTGGATAGAGCGAGACATGATGTCCCAGATGTGCTCAATTGGATTCAGGTCTGGGAAACGGGCAGGCCAGTCCATAGCATCAATGCCTTCGTCTTGCAGGAACTGCTGACACACTCCAGCCACATGAGGTCTAGCATTGTCTTGCATTAGGAGGAACCCAGGGCCAACAGCACCAGCATATGGTCTCACAAGGGGTCTGAGGATCTCATCTCGGTACCTAATGGCAGTCAGGCTACCTCTGGCGAGCACATTGAGGGCTGTGCGGCCCTCCAAAGAAATGCCACCCCACACCATTACTGACCCAATGCCAAACCGGTCATGCTGGAGGATGTTGCAGGCAGCAGAACGTTCTCCACGGCGTCTCCAGACTCTGCCACATCTGTCACATGTGCTCAGTGTGAACCTGCTTTCATCTGTGAAGAGCACAGGGCGCCAGTGGCGAATTTGCCAATCTTGGTGTTCTCTGGCAAATGCCAAACGTCCTGCACGGTGTTGGGCTGTAAGCACAACCCCCACCTCTGGACGTCGGGCCCTCATATCACCCTCATGGAGTCTGTTTCTGACCGTTTGAGCAGACACATGCACATTTGTGGCCTGCTGGAGGTCATTTTGCAGGGCTCTGGCAGTGCTCCTCCTGTTCCTCCTTGCACAAAGGCGGAGGTAGCGGTCCTGCTGCTGGGTTGTTGCCCTCCTACGGCCTCCTCCACGTCTCCCGATGTACTGGCCTGTCTCCTGGTAGCGCCTCCATGCTCTGGACACTACGCTGACAGACACAGCAAACCTTCTTGCCACAGATCGCATTGATGTGCCATCCTGGATAAGCTGCACTACCTGAGCCACTTGTGTGGGTTGTAGACTCCGTCTCATGCTACCACAAGAGTGAAAGCAACGCCAGCATTCAAAAGTGACCAAAACATCAGCCAGGAAGCATAGGAACTGAGAAGTGGTCTGTGATCACCACCTGCAGAACCACTCCTTTATTGGGGGTGTCTTGCTAATTGCCTATAATTTCCACCTGTTGTCTATCCCATTTGCACAACAGCATGTGAAATTGATTGTCACTCAGTGTTGCTTCTTAAGTGGACAGTTTGATTTCACAGAAGTGTGATTGACTTGGAGTTACATTGTGTTGTTTAGGTGTTCCCTTTATTTTTTTGAGCAGTGTATATATATTTATATTTTATGGTTGGCCCCATATACAGGGACCCATACGTCCATTTACTAGGAAATGTGTGTGTGTATATATAGGGGATATATCCTCACGTGTGTGTGTTAGTGTGTGTTATATATATAATTGATTGATAGATAGATATATATATATATATATATATATATCAATCAATGAGCTGATGCCACCTAGATGACTGGACAATTATGTCCAGTTGGGGTCCACTCAGTCTATAAGGCACGGTTTCAAATCGAACTCCACTTTCAGAACATGCGGTTGTATCGTACCCATCTCATATCCAAGAGCATATAAGAAATATTAAAAAGGGAGTAGAAACCCACGGTGTCTCGCTACATTTTAAAACCGCACACGGTAAAAACCCGAGAGGTCTCATCTTTACTGGGGTGGAACGTGTGCAGGCTAATTGGCAAGGTGGTGACACAGTGAAAAAAAAAAAAATTGATCGAACCAAAGTAAAATGGATATATGAGATGGGTACGATACAACCGCATGGTCTGAACGTGTTGTTCGATTTGAAACTGTGCCTTATAGACCGAGTGGACCAGGTTAGCTGCATTTATCTACTAAATTGGGGAGAACAGTGGATTACATCGAACTAGAGGTCTATTTTCTGTTTGGTGTTATGAATTGGTTGTCACTGTATGATTTGTGCCAAAAAAGAATTCTTATGCGTAGATCCCTGGCATTTTGGAACTGAAGTAAGGTGGGAAATGGATTTGAGTTCGGTAGACAATAATGAAGAGCAATGGGTGGAGTAAGTTTGAAGATTTAAGGATTGTGGGAAGTTTGTAGGTTACACCCCTGATGAAGCCATTTAAAGCGAAACCCGGAGCATGGATTGATGCCTATTTTACAATTGCGCATTTTATGGTGTTTAAATATGAGTATAATAAACCATTTTTATGAATTTTAACTAGAGATCTTCACTATGGGAGCAATATTGTGGTTTGCATGGAGTGTGATGAAAGAAAACCCTCAGGCCTCTTTCACACGGGCGTCATGTTTTTTGGCCCGGATAAGACGCGGGTGCGTCGCGGGAAAATGCGTGATTTTTCCGCGTGAGTGCAAAACATTGTAATGCGTTTTGCACGCGCGTGAGAAAAATCGGCATGTTTGGTACCCAAACTTCTTCACAGAAGTTTGGGATTGGTGTTGTGTAGATTGCTAATGATGTTATAAGGGGAAATAATAGCATTCTTAATACAGAATGCATAGTACAATAGGGCTGGAGGGGTTAAACATTTTTTTTAAATTTAACTCACCTTAATCCACTTGTTCGCGCAGCCCGGCTTCTCTTCTGTCTTCTTCTTTGAGGAATGGGACCTTTGATGATGTCACTGCGCTCATCACATGGTCCATCACATGATCTTTTAACATGGTGATGGATCATGTGACGGACCATGTGATGAGCGTAGTGACGTCACCACAGGTCCTTTTACTGTGCACAGCAAAGATGAAGACAGAAAAGAAGCCGGGTTGCGCTAACAAGTGGATTAAGGAGAGTTAAATTTAAAAAAAAAAATTTTGAGGCACACAAAAGGTAACTGGTGTGTGCTTGTTGGAAGAAGGTGAAAGGCTCGATTGTACATCAACTTTATTGGTTTTGAACTTTGCGCGGTCCCCCGATACACGTACAATTAGTATTTTATAGTATAAATAGGGGGAGTCATCAATAGACGGCTCACTCCTTTTTATGATTATTATTAACACAAAATAATAATTAATATTCCTTTTACAGAGGGCATACGGTCATGTGCATGGGCCCTAACTGTGTGTTTAACCCCTTAAGGACACATGACGTACCGGTACGTCATGTGTTGTTCCGATCACCGCCGGGCTTTTACCTGGTGGGGCGGCGGTGCCATTGGGTCCCCATGGGGCTGTGGGGGGGACCCGATGGCATGGAAGGCAGCGCGATGCCTTCTTGAGGCATCTGCGCTGCCTTCCGGTGAAGAGCCTGTGAGATCCAGCCCCCTGGATCTCACAGGCCCCAGAAGTTGTATGAGTAATACACACAGTATTACTCATACAGCCAATGCATTCCAATACAGAAGTATTGGAATGCATTGTAAAGGATTATACCCCCAAAAGTTCAAGTCCCAAAGTGGGACAAAAAATAAAGTGAAAAAAAAGTTTAAAAAAAAAAATAAAAAAAGGGTTCCCCCCCCCCCCCAAAAAATTAAGTTTCAAGTAAAAATAAACAAAAACGTCAATTTTCCCCAAATAAAGTAAAAAAAAAAAAAAAAAAAAAAAAGTATACATATTTAGGTATCGCCCCATCCTTATCGACCGGCTATATAAACATATCACATGACCTAACCCCTCAGATGAACACCGTAAAAAATAAAAACTGTGCTAAACAATTTTTTTGTCACCTTACATCACAAAAAGTACAACAGCAAGCGATCAAAAAGTCGTTTGCCCACCAAAATAGTACCATCTAACCGTCACCTCATCCCGCAAAAAATGAGCCCCTACCTGAGACAATCGCCTAAAAAATAAAAAAAACTATGGCTCAGAATATAGACACACTAAAACATCATTTTTTTGTTTGAAAAAAGCTGTTATTGTATAAAACTTACATAAATAAAAAAAAAAAAAAAAAAAAAAAAAAAAAAAGTATACATATTTGGTATCACCGCATTCGTATCGACCGGCTCTAAAAATATCACATGACCACCGTAAAAAAAATAAAAACTGTGCTAAATAAACCATTTTTTGTCACCTTACATCACAAAAAGTATAATAGCAAGCGATCAAAAAGTCACACGCACCCCAAAATAGTGCCAATAAAACAGTCATCTCATCCCGCAAAAATCATACCCTACCCAAGGTAATCGGCCAAAAACTGAAAAAATTATGGCTCAGATTATGGAAACACTAAAACATGATTTTTTTTTGCTTCAAAAATGAAATCATTGTGTTAAACTTACATAAAAAAAAAAAAAAAAAAAAAAAGTATACATATTAGGTATCGCCGCATCAGTGACAACCTGGTATATAAAAATATCACATGATCTAACCTAAAAATAAAAACACAAAGTGTAATATAGAGCAACCAAAAATCATATGTACCCTAAACTAGTACCAACAAAACTGCCACCCTATCCCGTAGTTTCTAAAATAGGGCCCCTTTTTTTGGAGTTTCTACTCTAGGGTTGCATCAGGGGGACTTCAAATGGGACATGGTGTCAAAAAACCAGTCTAGCAAAATCTGCCTTCCAAAAACCGTATGGCATTCCTTTCCTTTTGCACCCCGCCGTGTGCCCGTACAGCGGTTTACGACCACATATGGGGTGTTTCTGTAAACTACAGAATCAGGGCCATAAATTTTGAGTTTGGTTGTTAACCCTTGCTTTGTAACTGGAAAAGAATTATTTAAAATCGAAAATTTGCCAAAAAAGTGAAATCTCTATTTTCCATTAATTCTTATGGAACACCTAAAGGGTTAACAAAGTTTGTAAAATCAGTTTTGAATACCTTGAGGGGTGGTTTCTATTATGTAAGCCTCGCAAAGTGACTTCAGACCTGAACTGGTCCCTAAAAATTGGGCTTTTGAAAATTTGACAATTTCAAGATTTGCGTCTAAACTTCTAAGCCTTGTAACATCCCCAAAAAATAAAATATCCTTCCCAAAATGATCCAAACATGAAGTAGACATATGGGGAATGTAAAGTAATAACTATTTTTGGAGGTATTACTATGTATTATAGAAGTAGAGAAATTGAAACTTGGAAATTTGCTATTTTTTACCCATTTTTGGTAAATTTGGTATTTTTTTATAAATAAAAATGAATTTTTTTTACTTCATTTTACCAGTGTCATGAAGTACAATATGTGACGAAAAAACAATCTCAGAATGGCCTGGATAAGTCAAAGCGTTTTAAAGTTATCAGCACTTAAAGTGACACTGGTCAGATTTGGAAAGAATGGCCTGGTCCTTAAGGTGAAATAGGGCTAAGTCCTTAAGGGGTTAGTTAAGGTAAAAATTTTGGGTATTTTTTTTTTTTTTTTGTTGGCAGGCAAGGTAACAAAAAAAAAAAAAAAGGTAGTTCCCCTTTTCACTTTGGGGGAAAAAATATCGTAAAATTTTGGACATTTTCAGATGTGGAATTATGTAATTGTTAAGTGGCTATCTCAAGAAACCCATTTACAACAGCGATGTTCTTAGCTATTTATGTCGGTCTCATAGACCGTCAATGGAGCTCAACTCAAACTTTTGTTGCGGTGGTCATGCAGAAAGGAGGAATGGATGACGTTCTAGTGATCAGTGGGTATCCCCGCATTCACAGTCAGCATTTGTGGATAAATATACTTCATGGGATGCCACCTTGAACTAAATAGGTTATTGGACGGTTAAAGCACTGAATAATAGCATATTGAAATGTATGTATAGATGGTTCTGTCCCAACAGCACATATGCATCTGCCAAATTCTTATATTTAAATTCTTCTTTTTAAGGCACCCCTGTCATGATAGTGGCCCTTTAACTACACTTTTATATCAAACATGATTTCAAAATCAAGAACATTTCTTAAAAATTCACACAATGTTTTTTTTTTTTTTTTTTTTATCTGGAATAAAAGTATCTGGAAAAAAAAGATCATGCAAGATATTTGATTATAAATATATTCTAGCCAATGAAATATGTATAAGTATGCTTACTGTATGAATGACGTGAACATGTGTATGGGAGAACACCTCATCATCATCCTCTCCATAAGACAGAGTCAGGCATGCATAGACTATAATGATCACAGTGGTGAAACAAGAAAAAACTGCAGTGGCGATAAGTGCGTTCACCTATGGTCAAAAAATCTCAGGTCAGTAAGTAATAAGCAAAACAGATGGACCAAGCTATGCAAAGCACCTCAACCAAGAGACAAAATGGTCTTACTAGAATAGGATTTTTCTTCTGGGATGAAAATAGAGCCAGCACCCCCGGAACAGCCATGATCTAGAAACAGAAGTGTTGGTTAGACATGCATAGATGATTCAGGAAGCAGGGGCGTAGCTATAGGGGGTGCAGAGGTAGCAGTCGCTACCGGGCCCAGGAGCCTGAGGGGGCCCAAAGACCCTTGTGCCACAGAAGATACCAGTATTATAGAAAGTGCATGCTGGTCAAGTTATAGCTCTGGCTGGAGGGAAGGGGTTAGGTCAAGAATTTGGCATGGGGGGTTGGGAGGGGGGGGGGGGTGTATACTGTCAATTTTTTGCCACAGGCAGCATGAAGGCTATGTGCTTCCCTAGCCACAAAACACTGAGGGAAAGGGGGGCCCCAAGCTGAACCCTTGGACCAGGGCCCATGAGCCTTTAGCTACGCCCCTGTCAGGAAGTGCTGGTTTAAAATTAAGGAACAGTTTGCTTTAGGAAAGTGTGGTGTCTTCACAAGTTTTCTGAGACCTCTCAGTGCTTTTGACTAGGGCCTCATGCACACAGCTGTTGCTCGGCCGTTCCGTGCATTGGGGACTGCAATTTTTGGTCCCCAATGCACGGGCAACATCCGTGCGGCTGCCGCAGATGGAACGTGAATGGGTCCATGATCCGTCCACACCGCAAAAAAAAAAAAAAAAAAATAAATAAAATTGAAGGCACCGAGAGGAACCACACTGAGGCACTTCGTAGTGCTTCGTTGGGTTCCATGCCTCCGTTCTGCACCGCACCTTCCGGATTGCGGACCCATTCAAGTGAATGGGTCCGTATCTGTGATGCAGTGTGCACACAGCCAGTTCCCGTATATTGCAGACCCACTGTTTGCGGGCCGCAATACGGGCACGGCTGCGTGCATGAGGCCTAAAATAGGGCTCATGGGTGTGGCCCTCCCACATGCGCATACACATTTCACTTTAAGATAATACAGCTGAAGCACCAACACATAAGCCATCTTGACATTCCTGTACCCTCTTGGCCAATAATTAAAGGGCATTTTCACCACATTGTGAAACTGCCCAAATGTTTTGATGTTTCTTCCTGTTGTCATTATTGAAAAAAAAATGCCCACTACAGCAAAGCTAAAAAAATATAGTATATTTGAACAGAAATAAAATTACAAAACATTGGCTACTGTACAAGTCCAATTTCATGTTTAATAATCAGCACATTCAATCGTTTGACAGTCACCAATCCCTCCACCCCTCTTTGTTTGTATGAAACCACTACCTTTCTTTGTGAGGCATCTTCTTACAGATGCCTTCAAATAAATAGGCCTATCTGGTGACAGATACCCTGTAAAAGCTGTATTTTGTTTGAATGAATCATTTTTATTAGACTCATGGTCCATGCTTCAAAAAGGATTGCAACTCATTCCAGGCTCAAACTTTCCTTGCAACATACAACAAGCAATGAAACTATCTAAAACTAAAATCAAAATTTTTTAAAACTAATTTTTCATAGTCTTCTATCAACCTTAAAAGGACTTGTCTCACTTCAGTAAATAGCATTTATCATGTAGAGAAAGTTAATACAAGGCACTTAATGTATTATGATTGTCCATATTGCCTCCTTTGCTGGTTGGATTCGTTTTTCCCTTACATTATACACTGCTCATATCCATGCTTACGTCCACCCTGCAATCCAGCAACAATGGCCATGATTGCACAGTATGGTGGGGAAGGTGGGTGAAATCTCTGCCCTTTCTGGTGGCCAGGACCGTGAGGGCACAAATGTGCAGCAGCTCCCATCCATCTTGTATATGTGCAGCAGCGGTGGTCATAACCCCTGCATATTAGCAATGTAGAATGACTCAAGCCAGCAAAGGAGGCAATATGTACAATCACTATACATTAGTACCTTATGTTAACATTCTCTACATCAGGGATGCCCAACCTGTGGCCCTCCAACTGTTGCAAAACTACAATGCCCAGCATGCCTGGACCCCCTACAGCCATTAGGGCATGCTGGGAGTTTTAGTTTTGCTACAGCTGGACAGCCGCAGGTTGAGCATCCCTGCTCTACATGATCAATGCCTTTTGCTGAAGCGAGACAACCCCTTTAAGGCTACGTTCAAAGAGTTTTACATACATATCAGAAAAACACTGTTGTGCAAAGTGTGGCTGACCATTGAATTTCTGCTGCAGATCTGTATTTTGAATGCGGTGGATTCAACTGCAGATTATCCCCGTTGAATAGGGTTAATCCGCATGCAGACACTCACCGCAGTTTCAATGCCAAGATCTGACATGTCCCTTGACACAGATTTCAAATCCACCTGGCCACAAAATCAGTGGCTAAATGAATGCAGAATTCCTGATGGTCCTATAAGTGATGACAGCTATCTGTGTATACAGTCAGATGGAAGGATGTCATCACTGATAGGACCGCCTCCTTGTCTACAAAGCCCAGAATGAGCAGGAATTTAAATGAATGTAATAGAGGTTTTATTGAATCTTTTCCAATAAAACTATACATCAATCTGCTCAGCTCCTCCTGCTCTATAATATTCTGTCTTCAGCTCAGACACCATGTTGAAAGTGACAGGTCCCCTTTAAGCCATGCAAAATGATCCAATATAACTTTGTGGTTCTACTTGAGTTGCTGAACACTTCTGCATTGCTTTTCTGAGCCTTGTCACTTCTTTTAAATAAATACTGTACTGCGCAAATGTTTTAGGCAGGTGTGGGGGGGAAAAATGAAGCAAAGTAAAAATGCCTCCAAAATTAGAAGTGTTTATGGTTTATTTTTATCAGTTAGCACAAAGCAAAGTGAATAATGAAAAGAGAAATCCAAATCAAATCAATATTTTGCCTGTTTAAGTACACTTAAACAGTTTTATAAGGAGCTTGACAGGGAGGTTGTTCCAAATATCTTGGAGAACTGACCACAGATCTTCTGTGGATAGAGGCTTGCTCAAATCCTTCTGTCTCTTCATGTAATCCCAGACTGACTCAATGTTAAGAAGAACAAGGAGTCCTAGAAGTGATGATATAACCCCACAGAGTCCTGATCTCAACATAGAGTCAGTCTGGAATTACATGAAAGATTACAAGAAGAATCTGAGCAAGCCTACATCCACAGAATATCTGTGGTTAGTTCTCCAAGATTTCTGGAACAAACTCTCCGCCGAGTTCCTTCAAAAGTTGTGTATAAGTGTATCTAGAAAAAGTGATGTTTTAAAGGCAAAGGGTGGTCACACAATATATTGATTTGATTTAGATTTCTATTTAGTTAATTGGTAAAATAGACTTAAAACTTCTGTGAAAGCATTCTTACTTTGCAGCATTTTTCCCAAATCTGCCAAACTTTTGCACAGTACTGTAGTTAATATATAATGATTTGCTGGCGATTTAAAAGAAAAGGTTTGCTACAGTTAATAGACCCCTGTCTACAAAGAGGAGACTCAGAAGGTCCTACTGTGCCTGAGCAGCACTGCAGCCATTTCTAGTAACAGCAGACGACACATGGACACTAAAGAAGCCAGAAAGACGTTGTCCAAACCAGACAACCTGGTTCTTAAATAACTGAAGGATTGGTGGACAAAAAAAAAAAAAACACCACACACACACACAATTGGATAGAAACCACTTTGGAAATAAAAGTGCATTACCATGCCAGCCCACAGAGGCGCTCTAGTCTTGCCCAATGTAGATTCTTTACGAAAAGCTCCATCCATGAAGCCACATACCACAGATATACCAGCACATGCAATTTGAAGGATTCCAAGCACCACCATGCTCCTTTGGTTAAATATATAATAACGATAGCGATCCATGACAAGGGTGATCTCAAAACGATGTTCTTATGGAGACCAGATGGTTCTTGCTTCCTCTAAACGGAGAGAGATAATTAAATCACATATCCTATATATGGAAAACAGCTATCCCAAATAATTTACCCATAAGTTATCCTATCCAATGCATAGTC
The DNA here is from genome assembly GCF_905171765.1 of Bufo bufo. Taxonomy (NCBI): domain Eukaryota; kingdom Metazoa; phylum Chordata; class Amphibia; order Anura; family Bufonidae; genus Bufo; species Bufo bufo. Next base: position 634,331,517 of record NC_053390.1, read on the forward strand.
GGAACGCGTACAAGTCAGGACACATTTCCATCCTCAAATACCTTACTGCTTCACATGACTGTCCTTGGTCCGGGAAACACGGCCCATGTGTTGGTTGCATGTCCTGCCCCGGCTGTGGCTCCCCTGACCCAAACTGACAGCATCATAGTGTTTTATGGTGTAGTCAGTTCCTATCTGATTGTGGATGTAATATACTGTACTCTTAATCATAAGTACAATACACCAACAATCAGATAGGAACTTAATGCATCATAAAACACTATGACGCTGTCAGTTCGGGAGGTGCAGCCGACACACGGACCGCGTATCCCAGACTGAGCACAGCTGTGTGAACCAGACCTTATATGGGGTCCTGAATGTGAATATCTTAGAGGTCCACCCACACTTAGAAGCATAAAATTAGAAAATACAATTTTTACTGGATATATTCTGTGGGTGATAAACAGTTGATACATTATAGAATGCACAAAAACCAACGCCTCATAACATTAGCAGCTATAATGCCCCCTGACTATGCCAGTCTCAATGCCTTATTATGCTTTATTCACACATATGGTATTCCGTCAGTAATTTCCAGCCAAAACCAGAAGTGGGTCCAAAATATAGAACATGAACAAATCTGATTTTCAAAGACAGTCCCAGCAAATTTACGCTGTCTCAAGTCGAAAATGGGTGGGACTAACACAAACCCTGGCCATAATTGGGTGTTTCTGGGCATTCCCAGGGGCGGGTCTTATATGCCCCAATTTTACCAACTGAAACATTAGTAAGTACGTAATTTATACAGTAGATTTCACTCCTGGTTTTGTCTCACAATCACTGATGCGAAACACTGACTGACTGTGTGAATAAGGCCTAACCAGACATCCCAACCTGCAAAAACTCATTTCAGGGAGGTTTTCTTTTTTTTTTCTTTCACAAACTTTTTATTACATTTTCCAAACATATGCAGTATCTGCACACTTTGCTCTATTGTGTGGAGGACTGGGCTTATTACCCTGCCCCAAATTATCATATTTATGTATATGATTAAAGGGATTCTGTCACCACCTATAAGCCCTGTGAGCTAAACATATGCTCATGTCCAGGGTAGCATTCTGATTTCTAAGGTGGCCTTATAAAAGCTATTTGTGGCTTTATTCTGCGGAAAAACAGGTTTTACTAACCTGTCAATCATTGAATTAAGGTGCCCAAGCAGGGGAGGTCTGTGGATGCATGGTGCCCGGCCGCACGCATCGCCGTTCGTTCCCAGCGCCGCCTTCTACTCCTCAGTGCCGTCTCTCCCTCTCCCTCCTCCCGCTTTGAGATCCCGCGCGTGCACACAGGCTCAGCCTGATGCGCCATTGCGGACTGCTGGCATCAGCTTCTTCTTGCACTGTGCGCATGCGCCGAGAAGGGGACACTGCTACAGGTTGCCGGAAAGGTTTACTGCGAATAAACTAGAGATGGGAAGTTCGGATCTTTCACATGAATTGGTTCATTTGAATCAGTTCATTCAAATGAACTGAATCATGAATCAAATCTTCGGTTCATTCGCTGAGCTGACAAGAAGCAAGTGAACCGAAGCTTAGGTTGCGCAATGCGCATGCGCGGATGCTTCCATTCACTTGCTGACTCGCTGAGTCGGCTCTTGGTCTGAGTCAGGAAGTTTATTCTTTAAAACCCTGTGTGTAATTATCTACCCCACTGTAGGAAAAAAACAAGCATCCAGGGGGTGTGAATTTAACACTGGGGTAAATAATATAATTAAAATGGAGGGTTAAATGTGTAAATGTATTTTAAAAAAATACATCTCTCTCAATAGTTCTATAGCTACTGAATGAGACAGAAGAAGGGATGCCTTTAACATATATATCTCCTTGAGAAGCCAATTTGACCCTAAAGGGTTAATTCAACCTGTAATCTAAACTCTGTCCTGTCACTTTTCTTATCTCTCTGCTCTGCTATCAGTAAACCTTTCCAGGGATATATTGTTTCACAGGTGTCAGGGAGCCGCTATCTAATAGCGGGAGACTCCCTGAACGTCCGGGAGACTTGAGATCCCTGCCTAACACAGCAAGCCACCGTGCTTCATCACAGTGCCCAGTGACTATGCCAGCCACTGAACATTTCATTATTAAGGCCAGCCTTGCTGCCTGAGCTTACCCCGTCAGAAGCAGTAGTAGGAGTCTGGAGTTACTGGCATGGATCTGTCCCGTGCACCGCATGGGGGGCTACAAAGGTCCTGGCAGGGCAGACACTGCACACATTTATTCGGCTGTGTGCACCAGCGGGTGTTATTTGCACACAGTCACACTTTACAGAAATGTAAGATGTGTCAGTTCAGTCAGCAGATAAGACACAGATTATGCACATAGAGCACAGTACCTGCCGCGTTCTCTGCACTGCCAGGACCTGTCGACTAGTAATGGAGTGCAGAGGCTCCAGCTTCTAATGTCGACACTTGGACTATTAGGCTAGGGCTACACGACGACATTTGTCGCTCGACAATTTTTATAATTATAGACTATGGTGTCGCACTGCAACTGCGTCACGACAGTCACAAAAAAACAATCCAAAATGGACTTTCCTGCGACTGTCGCAGCATGTCGCAGTGCGACACTATAGACTATCATTATAAAAATTGTTGCGCGACATCAATGTCACGCGACACATGTTGCAGTGTAGTTGTGCCCTATGTGTCGTGCGACACATGTCGTCGTGTAGCCCTAGCCTCAGGGCTCTTTCACACGAGCGGAAGCCGTGCGTGGAATCCACTGCGTGAAAGAGCCAAGCCCCATTCTGGACAGCAGAGACACGGAGCAGTAACATGATTAATAATGCTCCGTGCCCCTCTGATCTTTTTACTACAAAATCACAGTGAGATAAAACGGTCACTGTTATTTTGTAGTAAAAAGGTCACAGAGCATTATCAATCATTTTAATGCTCCGTGTCTCTGCTGTCCAGAATGGGGCTTGGCTCTTTCACGCAGTGGATTCCACACACGGGATCCGCTGTGAAAGAGCCCTTAGGGCTGTATTACACCTGCAGATAGACGGCTAGACCATCACTAACAAGCATTCGTACGAACACTCGTTAATGATGATCTGCCGGTATAATACTGCCACCGATCACCCGATGAACAAGAAAACGCTCATTCATTGGGCAGTCGCAATTTCTAAGCACGCAAAAAAATAAATCATTGTTTGCCGGCGACAGATCGTGCTGTGTAATCACAGTCTGTATGTGGATGAGTGATGGCATAACGATCACTCCTCCCCGTACTGTGGAGATCTCTGCACGCAATAGCAGGGCTCTCCCTCATTGACGAGCAGGCGATTGCCGGGAAGGATCACTTCCCTCCTGACAATCAAAATGCTGATTTGCAGGTCTAATACAGGCCATAGATGCACCAGAAGATCAAGGTGAAAAAGTGCATCTAAGGCCTCATGCATACAACCGTTTTTCGGGTGCGGACCCATTCACTTCAATGGGGCCGCAAAAGATGCGGACAGCACTCCGTGTGCTGTTCACATCCGTTGCTCCGTTCCGAGGCCCCGCAAAAAAAATAAAAAATAAAAAAATTGCATGTCCTATTCTTGTCCGTTTTGCGGACAAGAATAGGCATGTCTACAATGGTCCGCAAAAAACAGCACGGTCGTGTGTATGAGGCAATAGTCCGAAAAATGTGGTACTTTATAAAGATATGGAGACAACGTGGTTCGATCTTCCATGTTATCTTCTTTATGTGGCACTGCAAACCCAATATTTTTGTTGGTTTTTCATTTTCTGTCAGCTTAAATATTAAGAAAAAACATAATTTTACCAGGGCGTGCAGCGCTTGCCCGGTAAGGTAAAAAAAAAAAAAAAAAAAAAAAAAATTCCTCATAATGCAAATCTTGTAAGACTCACAACTGTGGGCAAGGTGAGAATAAAAATTAAAAATGTAAAAAAATAACTGGAAAATCCCGTTAAATAATTTTTCATTACAAATTTTCAATGTTAGACACAGATAGTATATCTTACAGATACAGTTCTCCTGTCCTTTGTACCTGCTCTACACTCCTGCCAAGACAGGCGTATCCTGGTGCACAGAAAGGAAGATTCTACAAGCACATACATAACTATCTGCCCACACTTCTATGCCACCCTTTTACTGGACTAAGTGTGTTATACGCAATGCACGGGACTTGAATAGGAACATGTTCGATTTTCTTGCGGTGCGGAGGCATGGACCAAAATCCCACAGAAGCAATTCGTAGTGCTTTCGATCTGTGCCTCTGCACCACTCCGTATTTTGTGGACCTATTCAAGTCAACGGGTCCGCATCTGCAGTATGGCCTTCACACGACCGATGCCCGTATATTGCGGACCTGCAATACGAGCACGGACGGCCTACGCTCCTCTGCATGAGCCCTAGGAAGGAGACATTTTTTGGAACTTTTTTAAAAGTTTCAGTTGATAAATCTCCCTTTTTCATGGCCGATAACTCCCTCCTACACATGCATGTTCGGCTGGGACAAACATGTATTTAATAGAAAGAGGGGAGAAAGCCGCTCCCAGACACCTCTGGATGTAGCTCATCTCCTGGGGGAGTAAAAGTATCGGGCTAAAATGTTAATTTTATCCAATCTTTCTCTACACCCAACTTCATCTGTCAGGGAGCTCCTCATATACATTAAACTGTCATCCAAACCTGCCGTTCTAAGATGACAGCATCTTGGATAGGTTCACAAAAGGTCCTGGCTTCTAGGTTCATGATCACTGAAATCAGTCAAAGACGTTTTTTTGGGGAGTGTTTAATACTAATGACCTATCATAAGGATGTTTTGCTAAAAAATGTATTATACTGTACAGAGATTCGTCTCCGTACAGCATTAGAATGTATGGGCTCCGATAAGCCAAAGCAAGTTATTTGGGAAGTTGCGCGAGACTTCGTTATTTGATTATTACAGAGAAAAATCTTGGAACCGAACTCTGCTTTGGTTCCAAGATACCACTCGGAACTAGAGATAAGCAAATTTCATATTTTGAAATTTGTTTGGTGGTAAAAGCAGAATTGCACCATGGATTCCGTTACCACAGACCATAACGCAATTCTATGACGGAATGCCTTTAGAGGCATTCCGTTATTCATTCAGTCATAATAGAAGTCTATGGGCTGCATAACCGATCCAAGGACTCCCCTGCATAACGGAAACGGGACGGATCCGCTATGCAGGCCATAGACTTCTTTTATGACGAAATGCCTCTAAAGGCTTTCCGTTATGCATTCCGTCATAGAATTGCGTTATGGTCTTTTACCACCAAACAAATTTCATAACATGAAATTCGCTGATCTATACTCGGAACCAAAGTTTGCTTCCAAGTTTCAAAGTGGTTTTTCACTTGTGCGACTTTGTGAATATCCTACTTCGGCTCATCGGAGCCCATACATTCTAATACTGTACAGAGACGAATCTCTGTACAGTATTATAACAATTTTTTTAGCGAAGTGGCTTCGGATGTAGCATCCGAAGCTAGTTACGCTCATCTTTTTGTGACCGATGAATGTGACATCATTGGCCTGCGAAGAGGTCTATAGCAATCTCGACATCCGAGAAGTTAGAAGTAGGGAGGAACTCCCTCTGTCTTCCAATCAGCACCCTGTCAATAAAATTATAAGGTGCTGAGTAATTGTCATGGCAGCGGGGGGCTTCTGAAGGCCACCAGGACTGCTATGTTACTGCCTCTGGGAGAATATACAGAAGTACTGCGGTGATCAAATGAGTGAAGGTTCAAGTCCCTCAAGGGGACTAAAGGAAAAAAGGTAAAAGTCAGTAGAAAAGTTTTTAAAACAATGTGAAAAAAAACACTTCACAAAATGTTATCCTAAGAGGCTTTGTTGCATCCATAAGTAGCCAATTACAGTAAACTATACCATTATTTAACCCATGACGTGGCCGTCATAAAGAAAAACAATGTCAGAATGGTTGTTCTTTACTCACCTCGCCTGACATGCATTAAAATATGATCAAATCCTGATCCATATAAACTATAGCTCGTCCTGCACACAAAAAAAAAAAACCCACACAACACAATCATACTTCTCCACTGGCAGAAAAAAAATATATAGTGTCGGAACATAGGGCCATAATCATACTGACCTAAGGAATAAAGTTAAGATTTTTACCGCCAGTGAAAACTATAAAAATCTGTGTGGTTACTGCATTAGATTAAACCACACATCAAAGATTTGTTACAGAAATTACTGGAAAAAAATAAAAATATATATTAATCCCCTGTACATACTCAGTGTGCATGTGTCTCACATCTCCAGCTTCCCATAGACCTCCAGTATAAGACCCCGGTCCTATGCACTGCATACACATCCCCCTCGCAGTATGACCATGGCGATACAGAAAGTTCCCTCTGACCACAGCCATGCCCATTGCCCAGCTCTGCCAAGCAGGAAGTAAGGACGGGGGCGGCATGCAGACACAAAGCAATCACATCCCAGGCAGCAGTGATGGACGCAGCCGCACACGGAGGGGACTGCTCCACACAAACTACTGTCCTGAGAACACAGCCGCCATCTCTTTCTGGTCTCACTTACCGCGTCCTATGCACGATTACCACAAACCTCTCTCACCTGTTAAACAAATGCTAGGAAACACCCCCCGGGCAGGTGAATGGAACCTCCCCCGTCCATACCTGTCTCCTACTAGGGGCACCTCCCACTGTGTGTGTACAGGTGTGCACGGTCCAGCGCCAGCGTTCTCTTCTTTCCAAGGGAAATTTGCGTGACTTGAAACGAAGGTTTTAGGTGCTGACTGGAAATATAGAGACTTCCCTAGGAGATAATAGGAGTAGTACTCCTGTGGAGGCCGACATCTCAGGGAGATTTGTCACAGCAAAAGTGTCCGTTTCTGCCGTAATTGTAACAAAAAAACTGACATTTTTATCCAATGTCATAACTATTTTTTCGGTATTCCAGCAAGGGAGATGTGACATTCTCCCAATTCTCTGTGACAACTGCCATTATTAGTAGTGAGCTCCATCCTGACAGGGGGGCACATTGCTGGCTCCACTCCCTTTCAGTCTTCAAATGTGTCCCCCAATATTCATACAAAGTTTATGAAGTATTTTACACAAAAGAGGGAATTCATTTGCATTAACCCGGAGGTTTTTTCATTTTTGCGTTTTTTGTTTTTTACTCTCTGCCTTTCCGGAGTGAAAACTTTGCAATTTTTTTCATTTCTATAGCCATATGGGAGCTTCTTTTTTGCACTTTCTAATAATAATACTGCATATGACGTAGTGGGGAGCTGGAATTTTTTTTTTTCCAAATGGGTTAAAATTGGGGGGAAAAAATGCAATTCCGCAACACTTTTTTCATAGTGTTCACTATGTGGTAAAACTGACCTGTTACTTTCATTCTGCAGGTCAGCACAATTACGGCGATACCACATATGTATAATTTTTCTTGCGTTTTAATACCGAATAAAAATGAAAACCTTGAAAAAAAAAAAATTATTTTCATTGCCATTAGAGATTAGTGAATCGAAGTTGACAAAGTGGAATTCGATCCGAATTTCAGGAAAAATTCTATCCACACCGAATCCGAATTTCCTCACGCTTCGTGGTAACGAATCACATTTGTGAGGACACACGTGTGAGGACATGGAGCAAGGAACTCTGGGAAGGCGGGATCACCCATAATGCCATGCATGCAGCCAATCAGCAGCCAGCCAGCCCTGTGATATCACAGCCCTATAAATAGCCTCAGCCATCTTGGATTCTGCCATTTTCCAGTGAACTTAGTGCAGGGAGAGACGTGTCTGCAGGCGCTAGGGACAGGGCTAAAAAAACGATTTACAAGTGCAGGGAAAGATTATTCAAGGTGTAGGGAAAGGATAGGGAGGAATCATTCCACAGCATTTATGTAGAACAGGGTTCAGTAGGGGAGGTTACAGCCTGGTTAATAGGAACAATCAGGGCCAGTGCTACCGTAAGGCAGACCAAGCGGCTGCCTTAGGGCGCACCCTGGGGGAGGGCGAAAAAATGAACCTTTTTTTTTTTAAATCACTTACTTGTGAGTTGTGGAGGGGGAGAAATGTGACATTGAGGGGGTGAAATGTGATATGGGGGGAGAAATGTGACATGGGGGTGATGTGACAGAGGGGATTATATAAACAGGAGGGGGAGAAATGTGACATGGAGGGCTGATGTGACATGAAGGGGGAGAAATGTGACATGGGGGGGCTGATGGCTGACATGGGGGCATGATGGCTGACATGGGGGGCTGATGGATGGGGGCTGATGTCTGGCATGGGGGTCTGATCTGAGGCATTGGGGGTCTGATCTGAGGTCTGATTAACATTGGGGGTCTGATTGCTGGTCTGACCTGAGGTGTAATGGAAAATATATTTTTCTTATTATCCTCCTCTAAAACCTAGGTGCGTCTTAGAGGGCGAGAAATACGGTCCTCAAACCAGCGATTGTCTGAAGCAAAGAGAAGATACCAGGACACACAGAGGAGAAGCCAGCTGCTGCAGACGGGACCAAGGCCAGGTGAGCTGGGAGAAGGGGGGCGCCAAAATGTAGCTTCGCTTGTGTTGGCAAAAGTCCTTGCACCGGCCCTGGGAACAATCCTATTACACCTTGCTGCACTGACTGGGGACCCAATTTGCCATTATACAGCTCTGTAATTCCAGCTAACCATTCTTGTTATTGGGGTGCAAGCACTGTTGGATACAGCCATTAACAGGGTTTATTACAAGGAAATATTTTTATGTCTTATTTGCCCTTGTGCGGTGCAGTTATATGTTCTAAAGCATTTTTTGGCTTGTATTAGTGGGGGAAAAAAGGGCTTATTAGCCGTTGTGTGATGAAGTGAGAAAATTACAGCCCTTTTTGTCGTGTATTAGTGGCAAAAGTAAAATATATTTGCCGTTCAGCAGTGCAGTTATATGTTATAAAGCCTTTTGTGGCGTGTATTAGTGGCAAAAGAAAAATATTTTTGCCGTTCAACGGTGCACTTATATGTTCTAAAGCCTTTTGTGGCGTGTATTACATAGTACCATAGTACATAAGGCCGAAAAAAGACATTTGTCCATCCAGTTCGGCCTGTCATCCTGCAAGTTGATCCAGAGGAAGGCAAAAAAAACAAAAACTGTGAGGTAGTGTCACACCGGTGACAGGTTTGAGAAGGTCTGAAAGATTATCTGCTCATTAGTGATCTGATAGCATCTTTTGGTTTCACTTTGTCTGTGTGTTGCTTGTATGTCCACACCTCCTGTTCAGGTGTGGATCATGTGACCTTTACCTCCCCCTATTTAGTTTGACTTCACCCATCACTCCTTGCTCTGGATAGCTTCATTTGGTGTTGGAAGAGCTGGAGTGTGGTTCTAGTTGAAGTCTTGATCATCCATCATCCTTAGAAGTTAAGTGTTCCGCTTGTTGTGTTTTGTATTCCCCCCCCCCCCCCTCTGTTGTTTACTAGGCCTCAGTGAGACGCTGGTTCCTTCACCAGGGAAGGAGCGGGTTGTCTCTGCCCTGTCATTAAGTCTAGGGCATCTGAGGGCCACCAGGGTTTTTTAGGTTCCTGTGTATGGGCATCTCTACCATCGAGAGGTGCCCATACGGATAGGAGTTAGGGCCAGGATCAGGGTTTCATAGGTGGTGACCCTTTTCCTTCCCTAGCGGTGAGGCCTAGTGTCTTTTCCCTTCCGTCTTGTCTTTTGGTGTTCTCCCCTACTACATCCGTGGCATTATCCAGAGCCAATACCTCAATTTTTTGTTCGGATCTGTGCATCTATGGATGCTATGACTGCACTGGTCGAACAGATGCAGAATCTGACTTTGGAGGTAGCAGACCTCCGTGCAATGGTTTTGCAGATTCAGAGCCCACAGGCTGCTGGTTCCGGTGGTGGGTTTCAGGCCTGCCCTGAACCGAATGTGGCTCTCCCGGACAGGTTTTCCGGGGGTAGTGACAATTTCATCCAGTTCAGGGAGTCATGTAAATTATACTTTAGGCTTCGTCCATACTCTTCTGGAGATGAGTGTCAATGTGTGGGTATGATTATTTCATTACTTAAAGAGGACGCCCAATCTTGGAGTTTTTCTCTGCCGACCGGATCACCGTCCCTCCGGTCGGTAGATGAATTCTTTAGAGCCTTGGGTCTTATCTATGATGACCCGGATCGGATCTCTCAGGCCGAGACCAAGTTACGGGGTATGCGGCAGGGAGAACGTTCTGAAGAGACCTTTTGCTCTGAATTTAGGAGATGGGCTACGGATACATGGTCAAACGATTCTGCTCTCCGTAGCCAATTCTGCCAGGGTCTCTCTGAGAGACTGCAGGACGCATTGGCTTTTCATGAAAATCCTGAGTCATTGGAAGCAGCTATGTCCCTTGCTGTACGTCTTGATAGACGCCTGAGGGAGAGATTTAGGGGTCCTCAACTTCAGAACGTACTGTCCAATAAGGGTACTGCTTCCTTTGACACTTATGGTGGAGAGACTCGGGTGTTTGTGCCTTGTGATGAGCCTATGCAGTTAGGAGGAGCTACTCCTGGAACTACTGGCAAAAGCTTGGGTCATGTGAAAGGAGTCTGCTTTTGTTGTGGCAAGAAGGGACATTTTGTGAATATTTGTCCGTACTTGCAGCATCAAGGTGTAAACCAAAGGAAAAAAAAATGTAATCCCCAAATTACTATTTGTAGTGTGGGTGGGCAGCAAGAAAACCTACTTTTGTCTTTTACTGGTAGTACCCGTTTTCTCCTGTCAGCCGAGGTGGTGCTACAGTCCAAAACTGTAAAAATCAAAGCTTTTATCGACAGTGGGGCAGGAGTTAACTTGATTGATGGACAGTTTGTACGCATTCACGGGTTGACTACTAATGCATTAGAGAATAGTATTTCTGTCTTTGCAATTGACTCAGCACCTCTCGCCCAAAAATGCCTGTCGCAGGTAGTGAATGACATTCATTTAAGAGTGGGTGATTTGCATCAGGAATCTATCTCCTGTTATGTGTTGGAGGGTCTGCCTGCTCCGTTGGTGTTGGGCTTACCATGGTTAAGCAAACATAACCCTAACATCGATTGGCAAGTGAGACAGATTTTCGAGTGGAGTGATTTTTGCATGGACAACTGTCTTAATGCATCGTTCTCTATGGTTACCACTAAAACTGTACCCTCGTTCATTTCTGAATTTTCTGATGTGTTTTCTGAGAGTGGTAATCAGGAGTTGCCTTCGCACCGGGAGTATGACTGTCCCGTCAATCTTATTCCCGAAGCTAAATTGCCCAAATCTCGGTTGTATAATCTTTCGGAACCCGAAAGAAAGGCTATGCGAGAGTATATCACCGAGAGTTTGGCAAAGGGACATATTAGACCATCCAAGTCCCCAGTGGCTGCTGGATTTTTCTTTGTAAAGAAAAAGGATGGTACCCTGAGACCATGTCTGGACTTCCGTGAGCTCAATCGTATTACCGTCCGTGATCCTTACCCCCTTCCTTTGATTCCGGATTTGTTTAGTCAGATTGTTGGTGCCAACTTGCCAAGGTGTTCTCTAAATTGGATCTGAGGGGGGCATATAATCTGGTAAGGATCAAGGAGGGGGATGAGTGGAAGACCGCATTTAATACCCCTGAGGGTCATTTTGAAAACCTGGTCATGCCCTTTGGGTTAACCAATGCTCCTGCGGTTTTTCAACACTTTGTCAATGACCTCTTTCATCATCTGGTGGGGAGGTTTGTCGTTGTATACCTTGATGACATACTAATTTATTCGCCTAATATGGAGACTCATCAGGATCATGTGAAACAGGTTTTACAGATCCTAAGAGAGAATAAGTTGTATGCTAAGATGGAAAAGTGTGTATTTGCTGTACAGGAAGTGCAATTTCTGGGTTACCTGCTCTCATCCTCAGGTTTTCGTATGGATCCCGAGAAGCAGGGGCGTAGCTATAGGGGGTGCAGAGGTAGCAGTCGCTACCGGGCCCAGGAGCCTAAGGGGCCCAAAGACCCTTGTGCCACATAAGAAGACACTGGTATTATAGAAAGTGTATGCAAGTTACACCTCTGGCTGGACAGAAGGGGTTAGGTTAAGAATTTGTTATGGAGGAGGGGTGGTGCAGTTTACATTTTTGCCTCATGCAGCACGAAGGTTTGAGGGAAGGGGGGCCCAAGCTGAACTCTTGCACCAGGGCCCATGAGTCTTTAGCTATGCCCCTGCCGAGAAGGTCCGTGCCGTGTTGGACTGGGATCGACCCGAAAATCTGAAAGCACTTATGCGGTTTTTGGGGTTTACCAACTACTACCGTAAATTTATCTTGAACTATTCATCGGTGGTTAAACCTTTAACAGACACGACTAGGAAGGGTGCTGATATTTCTATCTGGTCTGATGCGGCATTACAGGCCTTTTCTGCTGTGAAAGAATGTTTTGCTTCTGCCCCTATTCTGGTGCAACCAGACGTGTCTCAGCCATTTATTGTTGAGGTTGACGCGTCAGAGGTTGGGGTAGGAGCAATATTGTCGCAGGGTCCTTCACCTAGTAAATGGCGCGCATGTGCATTTTTCTCTAAAAACTTTCGACTGCTGAAAGGAATTATGATGTGGGGAATAGGGAATTGCTGGCCATTAAGTTGGCGTTCGAGGAATGGCGGCATTGGTTGGAAGGAGCAATTCATCCTATTACGGTAATTACGGATCACAAGAATCTGGCCTACTTGGAGTCGGCTAAGCGACTGAACCCAAGGCAGGCCAGATGGTCATTGTTTTTCACCAAATTTAACTTCATCGTCACTTACCACCCTGGGGTTAAGAAAGTCAAGGCGGATGCTTTGTCACGTAGCTTTCCTGGGGAGGGGGATGGGGGGTGTGAGTCTAATGACCCTAGTCCCATTTTATCTGAAGGGGTAGTTATTTCCGCTCTTTATCCTGATCTCGAGGCCAGGGTGTTGGAGGCACAGGAGGATCCTCCAGACTCTTGTCCTCAGGGGAAATTGTTTGTTCCCCCCCGAATTACGTCACAAGGTGTTCGAGGAACCTCACTGAACGGTGCTTGCTGGGCACCCTGGGAACAGATCGACTATCGATCTCATCTCTCCCAGATTCTGGTGGCCGGGGTTGCGTAAGTGTATTGAGGACTATGTGTCAGCCTGTGCACGTGCTAAGGTGACACATACTCGGCCTTCCAGATCTCTGCTTCTATTGCCCATCCCGTCCAGACCTTGGACCCATTTGTCCATGGATTTTATCATGGATTTACTGAATTCTTCAGGAAAGACCGTGATTCTGGTGGTTGTCAATCGTTTTAGTAAAATGGCACACTTTATTGCATTACCTAGGCTACCCAATGCTAAAACTCTTGCGCAGGTGTTTGTCGACAGCATCATGAAACTACATGGCATTCCCTCTGATGTGGTGTCCAATAGAGGGACTCAGTTTGTTTCCAGATTCTGGAGAGCGTTCTGTACTAGTCTGGGTGTACAATTGTCCTTCCCTTCGGCTTTTCATCCTCAGTCGAACGGACAGACGGAGCACACTAATCAGAATCTGGAGACTTACTTGAGATGTTTTGTTTCAGAGAATCAGGAAGAGTGGTCATTTTTGTCGTTAGCTGAGTTTTCTATAAATAACCGTAGACAGGAATCCACTGATAAGTCGCCGTTTTTTGGGGCATATGGGTTCCATCCACAGTTTGGTACATTTTTTGGTGCTCATAATTCCGGCATTCCTGAGGAGGAACGATTTTCCTCTTCTTTGTCTTCTATTTGGCGGAAAATCCAAAATAACCTGGAAAAGATGGGCAACAGGTATAATCGTGCGGCTGACAGGAGACGTATGAGTGGTCCGGACCTGAGAGTGGGTGATTCTGTGTGGCTGTCTACTAGAAACATTAAACTTAAGGTACCTTCTTGGAAGTTGGGACCAAGATTTATTGGTCCATATAAGATCACTGCCATTGTTAACCCTGTAGCCTTCCGTCTTGAACTTCCTCAGGCATTAAAAATCCATAACGTATTTCATAAATCGTTGTTAAAGAAATGTGTTGAACCTGTTGAGTCGTCCTCCTTGCCTCCCGCTCCTGTCATGGTGGACGGCAATTTGGAATTTCAGATCAGCAGGATTGTGGACTCCCGAGTTCTCCGGAGATCCCTCCAGTATCTCGTTTATTGGAGAGGGTACGGACCAGAGGAGAGGATGTGGGTTCCAGCGACCGATGTTAATGCTAGTCGTCTGGTGAGAGCATTCCACAGAGCTCATCCTGATAAGGTTGGTCCTGGGTGCCCGGAGGTCACCCGTAGAAGGGGGGGGGGTACTGTCACACCGGTGACAGGTTTGAGAAGGTCTAAAAGATTATCTGCTCATTTTTATGACAGCATCTTTTGGTTTCACTGTGTCTTTGTGTTGCTTGTATGTCCACACCTCCTGTTCAGGTGTGGATCATGTGACCTTTACCTCCCCCTATATAGTTTGTCTTCACCCATGACTCCTTGCTCTGGATAGCTTCATTTGGTGTTGGAAGAGCTTGAGTGTGGTTCTAGTTGAAGTCTTGATCATCCATCATCTTTAGAAGTTAAGTGTTCCGCTTGTTGTTTTGTATTCCTCCCCCCCTCTGTTGTTTACTAGGCCTCAGTGAGACGCTGGTTCCTTCACCAGGGAAGGAGCGGGTTGTCTCTGCCCTGTCATTAAGTCTAGGGCATCTGAGGGCCACCATGGTTTTCTAGGTTCCTGTGTATGGGCATCTCTACCATCGAGAGGTGCCCATACAGATAGGAGTTAGGGCCAGGAGCAGGGTTTCATAGGTGGTGACCCTTTTCCTTCCCTAGCGGTGAGGCCTAGTGTCTTTTCCCTTCCGTCTTGTTGTCTTTTGGTGTTCTCCCCTACTACATCCATGACAGGTAGAGGCCAATTTTCCTCACTTTAGGGGAATAAAAAATTTCATCCCGACTCAAATCAGGCAATCAGAATAACTCCCTGGATCAACGACCCCTCTCTAGTAGTGTCACGCTGGACAGGATACAAGATACAACAGAAGTCCACAAACAAGTGTCTAGGCCAGAAGCTGGGGGATAAAGGTCACCTCCTTACAAATCCCTACCAGCTCTACCTAGACTTCTGTGCCCACGTTCAGACCCTAGAGGGGGGAATAAACGTGCCCCCGTGCCTAAGGCTGAAGATTCCCTAAAATCCCTAAGATGGTGACAGGGGGAAAGAGACAGCTTGCTTCCTCAGACCTGGAGGAGGCAGGCGTCTCTCTAATAGCCTAGACAGAACACACACAAGAAAACAAAACCAACTTATCTTGTCACAGAGAAGATACAGCAAATCCTTCTTTCCTTCCTTCCTTCCTTCTTTCCTTCCTTCCACTGAGCAAGATAGAAGCTATAACCCGCACAGGACACTGGGAAGGGGCGTAATTTAAACTCATACAAATGACCCCACCCAGTGCACCTGAAGGGAGGCGGATACAGCTCAACTCCAAAACAAAAACAAAAAACTACACACGTGCTGCTAACCTGGCAGACCTCCGCACATAACCTGAGCATGGCATGACAGTACCACCCCTTCTACGGGTGACCTCCGGACACCCCGGCCCAACTTTATCCGGGTGGGATCTGTGAAAAGCCCTCACCAGTCGGC
Source organism: Bufo bufo (assembly GCF_905171765.1). Classification (NCBI taxonomy): domain Eukaryota; kingdom Metazoa; phylum Chordata; class Amphibia; order Anura; family Bufonidae; genus Bufo; species Bufo bufo. Next base: position 634,347,130 of record NC_053390.1, read on the forward strand.
TGGCACTAACATCCACAGCCAGAACCCACATCCTCTCCTCAGGGCCGTATCCCCTCCAGTGTACCAGGTACTGAAGGGAACCCCAAACAACCCGTGAGTCGAGAACCCTAGAGATCTCGAACTCTAAATTTCCATCAACCAGAACAGGGGGAGGAGGCAATGGCGATGGTTCCACCGGTTATACATATTTCTTAAGTAAAGACCTGTGGAACACATCTTGGATCCTCCAGATCTGCAGAAGATCCAGACGAAACGCTACTGGATTGATCACCGCAGATATTTTGTAAGGTCCAGTAAATCTTGGACCCAGTTTCCAAGATGGTACTTTCAGTTTAATATTTTTAGTAGATAACCACACCAGATCCCCTACACACAGGTCCGGACCAGTCATACGTCTCTTGTCAGCCATTCGCTTGTACCTCTCACCCATTCTCTCCAAATTCACTTGAATCTTCCGCCAGATAGAGGACAAGGCAGAAGAAAATCTCTCCTCCTCTGGCATCCCAGAAGAACTAGTCCCAGAAAAGGTACCAAACTGAGGATGAAAACCGTATGCGCCAAAAAATGGCGACTTACCCGTGGACTCCTGCCTACGATTATTCAAAGCAAACTCTGCTAGAGATAAGAATGAGGACGAGTCCTCCTGGTTTTCAGCCACAAAGCACCTCAAGTAGGTCTCCAGGTTTTGATTAGTACGCTCTGTCTGTCCATTCGACTGTGGATGAAAAGCCGAAGAGAACGAAAGTTGGATACCAAGACGAGAGCAGAACGCCCTCCAAAATCTGGAAACAAACTGCGTGCCCCTATCAGAAACCACATCCGAGGGAATGCCATGTAATTTCACGAAGTTATCCACAAAAACCTGAGCAAGAGTCTTAGCATTGGGCAGACTAGCTAACGATACAAAGTGAGCCATTTTACTGAAACGGTCAACAACCACCAAAATCACAGTTTTCCCAGAGGAACTCGGCAGATCAGTAATAAAGTCCATTGACAAGTGCGTCCAAGGACGAGATGGAATAGACAAAGGAAGAAGTGAACCAGAAGGTCGATTGTGAGCAACCTTTGCCCGTGCACAGGTCTCACAAGCTGCTACGTAATCCTCAACACTCTTACGTAACCCGGGCCACCAGAACCTCCAGGAAATCAGATCAAAGGTGGACTTGCCACCAGGATGTCCCGCAAGGACAGTATCGTGATGTTCCTTGAATACCTTGTATCGCAATCCAGCAGGAACAAACAACCTACCTGGGGGACAAGAATCCGGAGCCTCCTCCTGGGCTCCCAATACCTCCATCTCCAACTCAGGGTACAGAGCGAAAACAACCACCCCATCAGCCAAAATCGGAGTAGGATCCTCTGAATCACCTCCCCCAGGAAAACTACGAGACAATGCATCCGCCTTGACGCTTTTAACCCCCGAGTGAAAAGTAACCGCAAAGTTGAACCTAGTAAAGAACAGTGACCATCTAGCCTGTCTAGGATTCAGACGCTTGGCAGTTTGCAGGTAAGCCAAGTTCTTATGATCAGTATATACCGTAACGGGATGAGATGCCCCCTCCAACCAGTGACGCCATTCCTCAAAGGCCAATTTGATGGCCAGCAATTCCCTATCTCCTACATCATAATTCCTCTCGGCGACCGAGAGCTTATTGGAAAAAAAAGCACACGGACGCCACTTGTCAGGAGATGAACCCTGCGACAACACTGCTCCAACCCCCACCTCTGATGCATCCACCTCCACCACGAATGGCTGAGGCACATCGGGCTGCATCAGAATGGGAGCAGACGCAAAACATTCCTTAAAGCAAACCTGTCACCATGATTTTGCACACAGAGCTGGGGACATGGGCTGCTAGATGGCCACTAGCTCATCTGCAGTACCCAGGTCCCACAGCTCTCCGCGCTTTTATTGTGTTAAAAAAACCTTTTGAGTGATATGCAAATTAGCTGATATGAGTCCTGTAGCCGGAGATGAGTCAAGCGTCAAGGAGCCCAGCACCGCCCCGCGTCCTCCGAATCTCCTCCTTGCCGGCTGACGTCACAGAGCTGGAGCGCCGAAATCTCGCGATGCGCGAGCTAGCGCATGCGTAGTTCGTTCCCTGTGCTGATGCCAGCACAGGGAATGAACATGATGCCGACACTGTGCATGCGCTAGCTCGCACATCGCGAGATTTCGGCGCTCCAGCTCTGTGACGTCAGCCGGCAAGGAGCAGATTCGGAGGACGCGGGGCGGTGCTGGGCTCCTTGACGCTTGACTCATCTCCGGCTACAGGACTCATATCAGCTAATTTGCATATCACTCAAAAGGTTTTTTTAACACAATAAAAGCGCGGAGAGCTGTGGGACCTGGGTACTGCAGATGAGCTAGTGGCCATCTAGCAGCCCATGTCTCCAGCACTGTGTGCAAAATCATGGTGACAGGTTCGCTTTAATAGCCGAAAAAGCCTGCAATGCCTCATCCGACCAGACAGAGAAGTCGACGCCTTTCTTAGTCATATCGGTCAGGGGTCTTACAATGGTAGAGTAGTTCAAGATTAATTTTCTATAATAATTTGTAAATTCCAAAAACCGCATCAAAGCTTTCTGATTCTCCGGTCGGTCCCATTCCAGAACCGCCCGGACCTTTTCGGGTCCATACGAAAACCAGAGTCAGAAAGCAGGTAACCCAGAAACGGAAGCTCCTGAACAGTAAACACACATTTCTCCAATTTAGAATACAATTTATTCTCCCGAAGGATCGACAAAACCTGTCTCATGTGATCCTGATGAGTCTTCAGATCAGGAGAGTAAATTAGAATGTCACCCAAGTAAATTACAACGAACCTTCCCACAAAATGATGGAAAATGTCATTGACAAATCGCTGAAACACTGCTGGCGCGTTAGTTAACCCAAAAGGCATAACCGAATTCTCGAAATGACCATTGTGTGTGTTGAAGGCCGTTTTCCACTCATCCCCCTCCTACAATCTGATCAGATTGTAGGCCCCTCTTAAATCTAACTTGGAGAACACCTTGGCTCCAACAATTTGATCAAAAAGGTCAGAGATCAAGGGAAGGGGATACGGATCACGGACCGTAATGCGGTTCAATTCCCGGAAATCCAAACAGGGCCTAAGCGATCCATCCTTTTTCTTAACAAAGAATAACCCAACTGCGACCGGAGATTTAGATGGCCTAATATGACCCTTTGCCAAACTCTCGGCAATATACTTCCGCATGACCTCTCTTTCGGGTTGAGAAAGATTGTACAGTCGTGGCAAAGTTTTGAGACTGACACAAATATTAGTTTTCACAAAGTTTGCTGCTAAACTGCTTTTAGATCTTGGTTTCAGTTGTTTCTGTGATGTAGTGAAATATAATTACACACACTTCATACGTTTCAAAGGCTTTTATCGACAATTACATGACATTTATGCAAAAAAGTCAGTATTTGCAGTGTTGGCCCTTCTTTTTCAGGACCTCTGCAATTCGACTGGGCATGCTATCAATCAACTTCTGGGCCAATTCCTGACTGATAGCAACCCATTCTTTCATAATCACTTCTTGGAGTTTGTCAGAATTAGTGGGTTTTTGTTTGTCCACCCGCCTCTTGAGGATTGACCACAAGTTCTCAATGGGATTAAGATCTGGGGAGTTTCCAGGCCATGGACCCCAAATGTCAACGTTTTGGTCCCCGAGCCACTTAGTTATCACTGTTGCCTTATGGCACGGTGCTCCATCGTGCTGGAAAATGCATTGTTCTTCACCAAACTGTTGTTGGATTGTTGGAAGAAGTTGCTGTTGGAGGGTGTTTTGGGACCATTCTTTATTCATGGCTGTGTTTTTTGGCAAAATTGTGAGTGAGCCCACTCCCTTGGATGAGAAGCAACCCCACACATGAATGGTCTCAGGATGCTTAACTGTTGGCATGACACAGGACTGTTGGTAGTGCTCACCTTTTCTTCTCCGGACAAGCCTTTTTCCAGATGCCCCAAACAATCGGAAAGAGGCTTGATCGGAGAATATGACTTTGCCCCAGTCCTCAGCAGTCCATTTACCATACTTTCTGCAGAAGATCAATCTGTCCCTGATGTTTTTTTTGGAGAGAAGTGGCTTCTTTGCTGCCCTTCTTGACACCAGGCCATCTTCCAAAAGTCTTCGCCTCACTGTGCGTGCAGATGCGCTCACACCTGCCTGCTGCCATTCCTGAGCAAGCTCTGCACTGGTGGCACTCCGATCCCGCAGCTGAATCCTCTTTAGGAGACGATCCTGGCGCTTGCTGGACTTTCTTGGACGCCCTGAAGCCTTCTTAACAAAAATTTAACCTCTTTCCTTGAAGTTCTTGATGATCCTATAAATTGTTGATTGAGGTGCAATCTTAGTAGCCACAATATCCTTGCCTGTGAAGCCATTTTTATGCAACGCAATGATGGCTGCACACGTTTCTTTGCAGGTCACCATGGTTAACAATGGAAGAACAATGATTTCAAGCATCACCCTGCTTTTAACATGTCAAGTCTGTCATTTTAACCCAATCAGCCTGACATAATGATCTCCAGCCTTGTGCTCGTCAACATTCTCACCTGAGAAAACAAGACGATTACTGAAATGATCTCAGCAGGTCCTTTAATGACAGCAATGAAATGCATTGGAAAGGTTTTTTTGGGATTAAGTTAATTTTCATGGCAAAGAAGGACTATGCAATTCATCTGATCACTCTTCATAACATTCTGGAGTATATGCAAATTGCTATTATAAAAACTTAAGCAGCAACTTTTCCAATTTCCAATATTTATGTAATTCTCAAAACTTTTGGCCACGACTGTATAGCTGAGACTTTGGCAACTTAGCCCCTGGGATGAGATTAACCGGGCAATCATATTCACGATGAGGAGGCAATTCCTGAGCCCCACCTTCCGAAAATACATCTGCAAAATCTGAGAGATACTGGGGTAAAACCGTAGTAGACACCCCAGAGATAGAGGACAATTGTCCGAACAAAATTCACTCCAACCAATGATCTACCTTGCCTGCCAATCTATAGTAGGGTTATGTTTTATCAACCACGGTAACCCTAAGACCATAGGAGCGGGCAAGTCCTTCATGACAAAACAAGAGATGATCTCAACATTTGAATCACCCACCCTTAACTGAATACCATGAGCAATATGAGTGAGACTCCTTTGAGAAAGAGGGAAAGAATCGATTGCGAACACCGGAATCTCTCTTTCTAAGGTGCAAGTACTTAGGCCCAGATTTTGAAGAAAAAAATAATCAATAAGGTTTACCCCAGCACCACAATCAAGGAATATTTCAAAATAAAATTTTCTTGAGTCTAGCGCCACCATAGCTGGGAGGAGAAAATGAATATTGCAGGGAGATTGCATACTTGCTTGCTCCGGAAGCCCATTCACACGAGTCAAGGATGTTTTGTTTTTTTTCTCTCTTTATGTAAACCTCTTTGTGGTTCTTTATCATCAACACGCAATTTAACAAAAGGACAAGCATAAACAAAATGACCACTTTCTCCACAGTAATAACATAGCTTATGCAACCTCCTAAAGTTCCTATTACCAGAACGGAACAACACCTGACCCAGCTGCATGGGTTCCTCCCCTACCCCAGAAATACATGTCATAATACTCTGGGGAACTGGTGGGACGAAACCACTCACAGAAGGGATCCCTCGCGTGGAGGGGACCTTACACCTTTCTCTAATGCGTCTATCTAACTGCACTGCCAAAGACATAACATTCTCCAATGTATCCGGATACTCATGAAAAGCGAGGGCATCTTTTAATCTCTCAGACAACCCCTGACAAAACTGACTACGAAGCGCGGGGTCATTCCACCCAGACTCCGTAGCCCATCTCCTAAACTCAACACAATACACCTCTGCAGAATGTTCTCCGTGTAATAAAGTACGCAACTTAGATTCTGCCATCGAGACCCGATCTGGGTCATCATTAATTAATCCCAAGGTTTTAAAAAATTCATCCACCGACCGGAGGGCCAGAGAACCGGTCGGCAGAGAAAAGGCCCAGGACTGCACGTACCCTTTAAGCAGGGAAATTATTATTCCTACTCTCTGACTCTCATCACCAGATGAAGATGGCCGCAGCTGAAAATACAACTTGCATGACTCTCTAAAGCGGATAAAATCATCCACACCCCCAGAAAACCGATCAGGGAGAGCAACCTTTAGGTTCAAGGCTGGACTGACTCCCACCAGCGGAGCCATGAAGCAGAAAATTCTGACAAAGTGAAACTTCATTGCGGAGGTCAGCTACCTCTCAAGTTAACTCCTGCATGCGATCAAACAATGAATCAATTGACTCCATCTCAAAGCTGCTGAGAAATGGCAGTCTAGGTTTTGGCGGGTTATAATGTCACGCTGGACAGGATACAAGATACAACAGAAATCCACAAACAAGTGTCTAGGCCAGAAGCTGGGGGATAAAGGTCACCTCCTTAAAAATCCCTACCAGCTCTCCCTAGACTTCTGTGCCCACGTTCAGACCCTAGAGGTGGGAATAAACGTGCCCCCGTGCCTAAGGCTGAAGATTCCCTAAGCTGGTGACAGGGAGAAAGAGACGGCTTGCTTCCTCAGACCTGGAAGAGGCAGGCGTCTCTCTAACAGCCTAGACAGAACACACACAAGAAAACAAAACCAACTTATCTTGTCACAGAGGAGATACAGCAAATCCTTCCTTCCTTCCTTCCTTCCACTGAGCAAGATAGAAGCTATAACCCGCACAGGACACTGGGAAGGGGCTTAATTTAAACTCATACAAACAACCCCACCCAGTGCACCTGAAGGGAGGTGGATACAGCTCAACTCCAAAACAAAAACAAAAAACAAAACACGTGCTTCTAACCTGGCAGACCTCCGCACATAACCTGAGCAGGGCATGACAAGTAGCTTTAGCCTGTAATATTATTACACTCCAGAAATACATCCAGGCCCCTCTTGAATTCCTTTATTGTACTCACCATCACCACCTATTCAGGCAGAGAGTTCCATAGTCTCACTGCTCTTACTGTAAAGAATCCTCTTCTATGCTTTTGTACAAACCTTCTTTCCTCCAGACGCAGAGGATGTCCCCTCGTCACAGTCAGTCCTGGGGATAAATAGATGATGGGATAGATATCTGTACTGACCCTGATATATTTATACATAGCAATGAGATCTCCCCTCAGTTGTCTTTTTTCTAAAGTGAATAACCCTAATTTTGATGATCTTTCAGGGTACTGTAGTTGCCCCATTCCAGTTATTACTTTAGTTGCCCTCCTCTGGACCCTCTCCAGCTCTGCTATGTCTGCCTTGTTCACAGGAGCCCAGAACTGTACACAGTACTCCATGTGTGGTCTGAATAATGATTTGTAAAGTGGTAGGACTATGTTCTCATCACGGGCATCTATGCCCCTTTTGATGCAACCCATTATCTTATTGGCCTTGGCAGCAGCTGCCTGACACTGGTTTTTGCAGCTTAGTTTGCTGTTTATTAAAATTCTTAGATCCTTTTCTATGTCAGTGTTACCGAGTATTTTACCATTTAGTATGTACGGGTGACTTGCATTATTCCTTCCCATGTGCATAACTTTACATATGTCAGTGTTAAACCTCATCTGCCACTTATCTGCCCAAGCCTCCAGTCTATCCAGATCGCTCTGTAGTAGTATACTGTCCTCTTCAGTGTCAAAAGTATAATATATTTGCCGTTCACCGTTGCAGTTATATGCTCTAAAACCTTTTGTGAAGAAAAAGAAACAGATTCCTGCTTCGGCGCTTCAATACCCCACTTTGGTCGATCTTGTATAGTAACAGAAATCCTTTATTCCATTTAAAAGGTGGGCATAATAAAAACAACGCGTTTCAGGGAATCACAGGTCCCCTTCATCAGGTTAAAATGGTATCCATTTTAACCTGATGAAGGGGACCTGCGATTCCCCGAAACGCGTAGTTTTTATTATGCGCACCTTTTAAATGGAATAAAGGATTTTTGTTACTATACAAGATCGACCAAAGTGGGGCATTGAAGCGCTGAAGCAGGAATCTTTTTTTTCTTCTCAAGCAATCTTCCGGAGGGATTGGACATCTCTTCTGAAGGACTCGCAACCTGTGGCTGCACACCCGAGGACTAGATCTTGTTTATGAAGCCCACAATAGCGTTGTGCCTATAATAGCACAACCTGACAAGGTGAGCCTTTTATTCACATTTGTATGGAAATTCAGTTTGAACATACTACCCTATTGTGCGCTATCTGTACTAAGCCTTAGACACGTCCACTACCTTGAAGCTAAAACCTTTTGTGGCATGTATTAGTGGCAAAAGTAAAATATACCATATTTTTTTCCCCCCGTAAGACGCACTTTCCTGCCCCCACCAAAGTGTTGGAAAAAATGCCCCTGCGTCTTATGGGGCAAATACTAATGAAGTGCTTCCATTATGATGGCGCTTCATTAGTACCGGAGGACCGGGAAGCGGTGAAGGCTGTGTACTCACCGCTTCCTAGTCCTCGGCTATCGGCTGTGCAGGGCTGTGCGCAGCGTGAGGGCGCTCTGTGACCTCACACTGTGCGCCGCGATACACTGCCAACAGCAGGATGAAGAGGATCGCGATGGTGAGGAGCGGTGGCGTCCAGGAGCAGGAGAGGAGAGTGTTTTTATTTTATTTGTACTGGGGGCTGATGGCTGACATAGGGGTTGATCTATGGGGCTGCTGGCTGACATATGGGGGCTGTTGGTTGAATATATGGGGCTGCTGGCTGAATATATGGGGCTGATGGCTGACATATATGGGCTGATGGCTGACATATAAGGGCTGGGGGCTGATACATGGCTGAAGGTTGTGGGGTTGATCTGAGGCATTGGGGGTCTGATCTGAGGTCTGATTGACATTGGGGGTCTGATTGGGGCTGTAAGCTGAGGTCTGATTAACTTTGGGGGTCTGATTGCTGGTCTGACCTGATGTGTAATGGAAAATTTATTTTTATTATTGTTCTCCTCTAAAACCTAGGTGCGTCTTATGGGCAGTTATATGTTATAAAGCCCTTTTTGTTGTGTAATAGTGGCAAAAGAAAAATATTTTTGCCGTTCAGCGGTGCGGTTATATGTTCTAAAGCCTTTTGTGGTGTGTATTAGTGGCAAAAGTAAAATATATTTGCCGTTCAGCGGTGCAGTTATATGTTATAAAGCCTTTTGTGCGTGTATTAGTGGCAAAATTAAATATTTGCAGTTCAGCGCTGCAATTATATGTTCTAAAGCCTTTTGTAGCATGTATTAGTGAAAATATATATATATATATATATTTGCCGTTCAGCGCTGCAGTTATATGTTCTAAAGTCTTTTGTGGCGTGTATTAGTGGCAGAAGTAAACTATATTTGCCCTTCAGCGGTGCAGTTATATGTTATAAAGCCCTTTTTGTCTTGTAATAGGGGCAAAATAAATATATATTTACCGTTCAGCGGTGCAGTTATATGTTCTAAAGCCTCTTGTGGCATGTATTAGGGGCAAAAGTAAAATATATTTGATGTTCAGCGGTGCAGTTATATGTTCTAAAGTGCTTTTTTGTGTGTATTAGTGTAAAAAAAGGGCTTATTAGCCGTTGTGTGGTGAAGTGAGAAAATTACACACTTTTTTGGGGTGTTTTAATATCCTTTTTATTTATTTATTTGATCTAATAGTATGTCAGACAGAGAAGTGCCAGGCCCTGCACAGTGGAGTGGCAGAGGCCTAAATGTTTCTGGCGCAGGCAGAGGTCGCAGCAGAGTAAGGGGCCGAGGCAGCAGGGGTCACTTCCAGAGACCTGAGCTCCCAGTGTCAGCTAGCGGTCGTTTCTTGACCAGCAACCCAGTGGTTCTTGAATGGTTGACTCGATCTTCGACTTCGTTGCAAGTGACACCAGACACCCCTAGCCAAGAGTCGGTGGGTTCGTCAGACACAACCCTTAGTTGGCATGGCCCAGGAGCAGGCCCTGTGCCCTCACCTGTCCTCAACCTGCCTCTGTCCTTTTCTGTTCCCTCAGCCAGAGAAGTATTGTATGCTGTGGACTCAGCTCCACTATACAGTGAGGACGAGCTACTAGAAGACAGTCAGCAGCTACTGGCAAGCCAAGATGTGGGGGAGACTTCCGCTGCTTCCTCCACTAAGTAAGTAGTGATGAGGAGAGTGGCGTGGGAGCTGGTGTTGCGAGCGGTCAGGCTCCTGACCCAGAGACAGTTGAGGAGGATATCAGTGACGTGCAGACAGTACTCGATGATGATGTAGCTGATCGCACTTGGGAGCCGGGTGATGAAGGAGCTTCATCATCATCGGAAGAAGAGAGTGGCAGCTTGCCCGTGAGGCAGCAGCAGAGCCAGCAAGTCGCTAGCGTGGCCGGGAGTCAGCAGGGTGGCACCAGTGGGAGGTCGGGAGCCAAACGTGCCCGGGGTAGACCACCCGCTTTGCAGGATCCTACCTGTCCAAGAAGTAGCGGTGCACAGGTTCACGGAGGCATCAGCGGTAGCAGTCAGTGCATAGTGTTGAGGGTAAAATCACCTACTCGGCAGTGTGGCAGTTTTTTGTTAAGCCGCCGTAGGAGGTGAACATGCCCATATGTAGAATCTGTGGGCAGAAGGTGAAGCATCGTGGCCCTGCGTCAATATATGCAGCGTCACCATAAAGTGGCCTAGGAGAACCGTGGCTCCGATGTGGTGGTGGTCCAGCCTACCACAGCAACCGCTGCATCACCCAGTGGCACGCAGCCGATTTCAGGCAGTCAAGGCTCCACCACCTCAGCCAAAGGGAGCTGTCTGTCCTTCCCATCATCTGCTGGTCCTGATGCTCCTGCTCCTTCCCCTCCTACTCCTCGTCAGTCATTCCGTCAGCAATCGATCACCAAAGCGATTGCCAAGAGACAACAGTATGCATGCACTCATCCAACGGCGCAGAAGCTGAATGTGCTCCTGTCCAAGTTGCTGGTGCTGCAATCCCTCCCTTTCCAAGTGGTGGACTCTGCACCTTTCAGAGAACTAATGGCTTGTGCCGAGCCAAGGTGGAGTCCCAAGCCATCATTTCTTTGCCAAAAAGGCAGTACCAGCCCTGCACACACATGTAGAGCAAAAGGTAGGCCAGTCCTTGAGCCTTTCAGTATCTGCCAAAGTGCAAGGCAGCGCCGACGTGTGGAGCTGTAACTACGGTCAGGGACAATACATGTCCTTTATGGCCCACTGGTTGAATGTGGTTCCTGCATGGCCACACCAGCAACTTGGCCAGGTGATGCCGCTTCCTCCTCCACGTTCTCACGCCGTTCATCCTGCTACAATGTCCGCCTCTGCCTCCTCATCCTCCACTGTGTCCTCATCCTCCACTGCAGGGACAATTCATAGTGCCCCTCCAGCATACCACATGTGCAGGGCACGGCGATGTCACACTGTTCTGCACCTCGTTTGCCTGGGCGAACGGAGTCACACAGGGAAGGAACTTCTCCGTGTCCATCAAGAAATCGTATCCTGGTTTTCTCCACAACAACTGAAAATCGGAACCATGGTGACCGACAACGGGAAGAACATGGTGTCGGCGCTGCATCAAGGAGGGCTGAGCCATGCACCCTGCATGGCACACATGTTCAATCTGGTTGTCAAGCGGTTCCTGAAGTCTTCCACCCATCCGCAAGACATCCTCCTTGAGCTGCAGTGGCAGAGCGGCATCCCCCAACATAGGCTGATTTGCGACATTTCCACTCATTGGAATTCCACCCTCCATATGTTGGACCGACTATACAAACAGAGAAAGGCCATAAACGATTTCTTGATGATCCAAGCGGACAGGAGTACTCCCCTGTGTAACTTTGATGTCAGCCAGTGGCAACTTGTAACGGTCACGTCCACACACACACACAGGGGGAAGGGTAGTGACCACTGCGCTCCACCCTCACCCCTGGCCCTGCCTACTTGCCTCACGAGTCCTGATGACAGGGGACAACTGGACAGCAGTCCCTAACTTAGGATATGTGCAGGGAAGACAGACCAGACAAAATACGGAACATGAACGGACCGGGTCAGAACCAAGAGAGCTACGCAGTACATCGGATTAAGCAAAGAATGGTCAGGAGAAGCCGGGGTCAAATACCAGGAGAGTAGCGAAGTACAAGAGGAGTCCTAAGAGAGTAGTCAGGTGGGAGCCAAGGTCACAATACCAGGATGGATGCGCAGTACAGGAGGAGCAGGCAAAGGATCGTCAGGGAACAGGATCAGGTAAGTATTCAGTAGTCCAACAAATAGCCAGGAACCTAGAAATTAACAGGCAACCTGTGGCCAGCAGGCTGCCTGTATTTATAGTGGGGAGTGAGGGTCATGTGACGTGGCCAGCGTCACATGACCGACAGACCAACCAGTCGAGCACCGAGTGATCAGCTCGGCACTCAAGGCAGACTAGGAGCAGGGAGCCACCCAGCTAGTGAAGCCGCCCTGGGAATGAGGTCAAGCACAAATCCTCATTCCCTAAAGCTAAGCAACAGGTCTGCGGGAAATGGGGGACCGAGTGCACCTTTGGAACCCCGTGACAGTACCCCCCCTTTTACGAGGGGCCACCGGACCCAAGACTTCAGGCGATGGCTTTTTAGGGTGTTCTAAATTACATTTACGAACAAGTCTAGGAGCATGAACCTCCCTGGCAGGTACCCAAGATCTCTCTTCAGGTCCATACCCCTTCCAGTGAATCAGGTACTGCAAGGAATTGCGCACCTTCCTGACATCCACTATTTTAGACACCACATACTCGACAGCATCATTAACAAGAACCGGCGGAGGCGAGGCTTTTGATGGTACTACCGGTTCAAAATATTTTTTAAGCAAAGATTTATGGAACACATTATGAATGTGGAATGACTCGGGCAGCTCCAACCTAAAAGATACCGGGTTAATCACTTCCGTAATCTTATATGGTCCAATAAAACGAGGAGCAAATTTTTTAGAAGTTACCTTGAGAGATAGATTCTTGGAGGACAACCATACTTTATCCCCAACCTGAAACGTCTCCGATCGGTCTTGAGTTTTTGAGAACTTTGAGCCTTTTCTAGGTTCGATTGAACCCGGGCCCAAACTGTGCACAGTTCGGAGGAGAGTTTATCCGCTTCAGGGTTAGAGGAGGAGACGGACGACCCAGAATGAAAACGGGGATGAAAACCATGGTTACAAAAGAAAGGGGAGACCCCAGCAGAAGAATTGACACGGTTATTCAAAGCAAATTCAGCCAACGGAAGGAATTTGACCCATAATTGCTGGTCATCAGCAACATACAACCTCAAGAATTGTTCCACAGACTGATTAAGGCGTTCAGTCTGCCCATTACTCTCAGGATGGTAGGCGGAAGAAAAAGACAATGAAATTTTACATCTTTGACAGAAGGCCCTCCAGAATTTGGACACGAACTGCACACCCCTGTCAGAAACAATATTTTCCAGGATGCCATGTAAACGAACAATCTCTCTCACAAAAATAGACGCCAGGGTTTTAGCATTCGGAAGTTTAGACAGGGGAATGAAATGAACCATCTTGCTAAACCTATCGACCACTACCCAAACCACAGTCTTACCCTCCGCCAGGGGTAGGTCAGTTATAAAGTCCATCGAGATATGGGACCAGGGTCTACTGGGAATGGGTAGGGGTCGTAGTTTATCAGCAGGGCGAGTCCTAGGTGTCTTAGACCTGGCACAAACCTCACAGGCTGACACGTAAGACTTGACATCCCTGGTCAGAGTGGGCCACCAATAGGATCTAGAAACCAGATCCTTAGTGCCCTCAACACCCGGATGTCCACAAAAGGCAGAATCGTGACACTCCCCCAACAGCTGGAGACGAAATTGTACGGGAACAAACAACTTATCTGTTGGGGTGGATGCCGGTGCAAGATGTTGTTCAGCCTTAATGCGAGCCGAGATATCCTGGGTTAGAGCTGCTAAGAAGATGTTTGCTGGTAGGATGGATTCAGGCGGCGTCTCAGTGGGTTGAAAGGCATGGAAGCTCCGAGATAATGCGTCTGCTTTCACATTTTTACTTCCCGGCCTGAACGTAATGGAGAAATCAAAACGGGTAAAAACAGAGCCCATCGGGCTTGTTGGGGATTCAACCTCTTATGATCAGTGACAACAGTTACTCGATGCCTTGCCCCCTCCAAAAAATGCCTCCACTCCTCAAATGCCCATTTAATAGCCCGCAGCTCCCTATTCCCTATGTCGTAGTTTCTCTCCGTGGGAGAGAATTTCCTGGAGAAGAAGGCACACGGTCTCAGGTTAGTGAGGCTAGCAGGACCCTGTGAAAGAACTGCTCCTGCGCCGTCCTCGGACGCATCTACCTCCACAATAAAGGGTCTCTCCTGATCAGGCTGGATCAGAATGGGAGCGCTACTAAATGCCTTTTTTAATGTTTCAAATGAAGAAAGGGCCTTGGCAGACCAATTCTCCAAATCCGCCCCTTTCTTAGTAAGGTCAGTCAATGGCTTAGCAATTACAGAAAAATTCATGATAAATTTACGATAGTAATTAGCGAAACCGTTGTAAAGCCTTTAAGGATGAAGGCCTTACCCATTCCTTAATTGCTAAAACCTTACCAGGATCCATCTTAAAGGCGTGAGGAGTCAAAACATGCCCTAGAAACAGTATCTCCTGTACACCAAAGACACATTTCTCTTGCTTAGCGGATAGCTGGTTCTCCCTCAACACCTCTAATACTTGTTTGACATGAGACACATGAGATTCGAAATCAGGAGAGAATATCAAAATGTCGTCAAGATAGACCATAATAAATTTACCTAAGAACTCTCTAAGAATATCGTTCATTAAGTATTGGAACACAGCTGGGGCATTGCTGAGTCCAAAAGGCATCACCTGATATTCAAAGTGTCCTATCGGAGTATTGAATGCTGTCTTCCATTCGTCTCCCTCCTTGATTCGGATTAGATTGTATGCCCCTTTCAGGTCAATCTTGGAAAACCAGGTTGCCCCCAGAACCTGGTTAAATAAATCCGGAATCAATGGGAGAGAGTATCTATTTTGGACAGTGATCTTATTTAATCTCCGGTAATCAATACAAGGCCTAAGACCACCATCCTTCTTTTTAACAAAGAAAAACCCTGCTCCCATAGGAGAGACTGAAGGTCTAATATGCCCTTTAGCAAGGCTCTCCTTAATATAATCTTCCATAGCCTTGCGTTCGGGCCCTGAAAGATTATAAATTCGCCCTTTAGGAAATTCGGCACCCTCTATTAGCTCTATGGCGCAATCATAAGGTCTATGGGGGGGTAGAACCTCTGGAATAGGGGATGAGAATACATCAGAATATTCTTTAATAACTGAAGGTAATGTATTAGACCTTACTGAAACCCCAGCCTGGACGACGGACAAGCATGAGTCACACTTAGGTCCCCATTTCACCAACTCTCCTTTGAACCAATCAATTGTGGGGTTATGTAAACGTAGCCAAGGCAACCCTAGTACCACCTCAACTGGTAGGTTCTCCAAGACAAAAAGAGAACATCTCTCAGAGTGGCACACACCCACGGTCAGAGAAATTTCAGAGGTACATGACCTCACCGTACCACCAATCAGGGGAGTAGCATCAATAGCCATGACATGGATAGGTGTAGGTAAAGCAAACATTGGAATACCCAATTTACTAGCAAATTCTAAGTCAATAAAGCTGGCCGCTGAACCGGAATCAAATGAACCGGAATCAATAAAGGCCTTACCCGGCCACTTATTAACCCCCAGAGAAATTGTTATGGGTACCAAAAGCTTATATTTAGAAAAATCAGGGTGTACCTGGTTTTTAGGTTGTCTTGCCTTAGGAGACTTGTCAGAGAGGACCCTCTTAGGACACTTGTTGATCCAATGGCCAGGATCTCCACAGTAGAAGCACTCTCCGCGTCTGCGACGAAGATTTCCCCGGGTCATGCCAACCTGCATGGGTTCCTCGGTGGAGACCTCAGTGTTGTCCCTGGAAAAGGCCTCTGGCTGGACCACCATCTGAGAACAGAACTGTCGTTCTTGTCGTCTCTCTCTAACTCGTCGGTCAAGTCGGACAACTAGGGTCATCATCTCCTCTAAGGTCTCTGGAACTTGATAACTGACTAATAGATCTTTTAAATTATTAGACAGACCAGATCTAAACTGACTCTTCAGGGCTGGTTCATTCCATCCAGAGGGGACACACCACCGTCTGAATTGGGTGCAATACTCCTCTGCAGGGAGATGGCCCTGAACCAGTGCCCTAAGAGCCGTCTCGGCTACCAGGGCCCTGTCTGGTTCGTCATAGAGGGTACCCATGGCCTGAAAAAAACCCTCCACAGAAGTCAGACAACTGGCCCCAGGAGGTAACGAGAATGCCCAGTCCTGGTGATCACCCTGTAGTAGAGAAATGATAATCCCCACGCGTTGGCTCTCGGGACCGGAGGACACGGGGCGCAAACGGAAGTAGAGTTTGCAACTCTCCTTTAAAGGAGAGAAACCTGGGAGCTTGATCTGGGGTTCAAAATGTGGACTGGAGGGCAGAGGAGTGGAAGAACCTTGCCCTAACTCAAAAGAACGGAGTTTCTCTCCTAGCTCCTGCACCATCTGTGTCAAGTTAGAGACATGGTCAGTCAGGGTAATAAGAGGATTCATGATACAGTGGTTGTTGGGCCTGTTATTCTGTAACGGTCACGTCCACACACACACAGGGGGAAGGGTAGTGACCACTGCGCTCCACCCTCACCCCTGGCCCTGCCTACTTGCCTCACGAGTCCTGATGACAGGGGACAACTGGATGGCAGTCCCTAACTTAGGATATGTGCAGGGAAGACAGACAAGACAAAATACGGAATATGAACGGACCGGGTCAGAACCAAGAGAGCTACACAGTACAACGGATTAAGCAAAGAATGGTCAGGAGAAGCCGGGGTCAAATACCAGGAGAGTAGCAAAGTACAAGAGGAGTCCTAAGAGAGTAGTCAGGTGGGAGCCGAGGTCACAATACCAGGATGGATGCGCAGTACAGGAGGAGCCGGCAAAGGATCGTCGGGGAACAGGATCAGGTAAGTATTCAGTAGTCCAAAAAATAGCCAGAAACCTAGAAATTAACAAGCAACCTGTGGCCAGCAGGCTGCCTGTATTTATAGTGGGGAGTGAGGGTCATGTGACGTGGCCAGCGTCACATGACCGACAGACCAACCAGTGGAGCACCGAGTGATCAGCTCGGCGCTCAAGGCAGACTAGGAGCAGCGAGCCACCCTGGGAATAAGGTCAAGCACAAATCCTCATTCCCAAAGCTAAGCAACAGGTCTGCGGGAAATGGGGGACCGAGTGCACCTTCGTAACCCCGTGACACAACTCATGCGTGACACCTGCCGTTTGCTCAGGCCCTTTGAGGAGGCCACGTTATTTGTCCGTCGCCAGGACTACGGGATGAACAATGTCATTACACTGCTTCATGTCCTGGAACAGATTCTGGTAAATCTGGCTGGTCAGGCGACCGGAGACGTGGTGCCTAGATCTCACGGCCACATGAGCCCGGTGGGGGCTGAACAGGAGGAGGAGGACATTGGAGCACAAACAAGGTGTAACAAAATGGGTGGTTTTTATACACAGGTGACAAGAGAAGAGGAGCAGGAGCAGCCAGATGAGCTACAGGGCAATGAAGAAGAGGAGACAGAGAACCCAGACACACCATGGCAGTATGCAGTGGAGATTGAGGCAGGGAGTCCCTCCGAGTCACTTGCACAAATGGTCCGATGCACGCTCACTTGCTTGCATAGTGACAGCCGAATTGTCACAATTCGGCAGAGGGATGACTTCTGGCTCTCCACCTTGTTGGACCCTTGCTACCGGTCCAAAATGGGGGCCTTTTTTACACCCGCTGAGAGGGAGGACAAACTGAACTACTATAGAGACATCCTATGTAGTCAGTTGCCCGCTGCCTATCTGCGCCATCGTCCATCCTCTCGCAGGTCTGACCGGGGGGGGGGGCCCTCTGCGCTCACGTTCCACTGCCATGGCTGCTGGGGAGGGGTGCGGTGGCAGGAGTAGTACCAGCTCCATCAGCAGCAGCCTGAGTCTAGTGAAGAAACTACTCACCAGCAGCTAGACCTGGAGCAGGACCTGAACCAGCAGGTGGTGGCATTCTTGGACAGCACCCTGCTAACCCACATTGAAGATCCGTTGGACTACTGGGCAGCCTAACTGGATTTGTGGCCGCAACTGTCAGAATTTGCCCTGGAAAAGAGCGGGTGTTTAGTGCGGCGGGGGCCATAGTTACCCCAAAAAGAACTCGCATGTCCACCCAAAATGTGGAGAGACTGACCTTTATCAAGATGAATCAGGTGTGGATCAGCCAGGATTTCCACCCACCAATGCCTGATCAGACTAGATCATCCATGGTGCCACACCAACACTTTGACAAAAGAGACCGGTTTCTTCTGGCTACCTGCCTCAGCTACTATTCTGTTTTGTTTTTAAATTCTTTATTTTCACTCCAAGTCAGGCAATCATACATTGTAACATTATATCAGGCATGGAGCATTTTTTTAAAACATTTAGTACAGTTCTTAGAGACAGTGCAAAAGAGATCCTCCGTTGTAACACAGGATCATACAGGGTTAGTAACAAACTGCTTGCATGTCTGAAGTCTGGTTACAGATAGCCTAACATAGCATTAGTAAAATGATAGAAACGTCTGAATTGAGAAAGTATATCATACTACAATAGTAACAAATAATATCAACCAGCCAGTGGAATTAGCGATGTATGGTAATCATAGAAATTACAAAGCTAGGTGACAATGGACAGTGGAATGCGCGTGGCAAGTAGGTCTATAGACACAAAACTAATCGCTATCAACCTTGCTCTTTCATAAGTTGTCTCTGTTGTATTAACAAAATTCCACCAAGGATCCCAAGTTTTGTTGTATCTTTTCTTGGCCGAGTGGGTAAACACTCCCATCTCCTCCAGTCTGCCTATTTGGCATAATTTATTTAGCCAACAAGCTATAGGGGGGTCACTGTTTGCTTCCAGTAAAAGGGTATCAAACCTTTTGCTGATACCATCATATGTTCCCATAGTGTGGCATTGAATTGGGAATGGGAATGGTGGTCCGGAGAAAGGTTACAAAATAGTAAGGACGGGGTAATTTTAGGGGATCCCACGCACACTTTATGCATTATTTTTTCCATTTCCTTCCAAAATGGGACGATTAAGGGACACGTCCACTATATATGAAAATATGTCCCAGCCCCGGAGTTGCATCTCCAACAAGAGGAGGGTATTAGTGAGTTCATAGAGTGCAATGCTACCGGTGTTTTGTACCTTTCTGCTAACAATCTTATAAGATGTTTCTTGCATTACAACGCATCTAGAGGGTCCACATGCTTTTTTATAGATCTATGTCCTCTTCCGTAAAGTGCACTTTTAACTCCTTTTCCCAAGCCGCTATGTATGAGGGAGGAGGGGCAGTGCTAGAGGTGGGGACCTCTGAGCCGCCAATTTTTCTAACCAAAAGTATTCCCTATTCCAGGAGTCAGCAAACTTGACTTTCTTAAAGTTAGCTGAAACCTGGGAGTATGTGATATTACAGTACGCCAGTCCTGCAGGGTGAGCGAATGTGAGGTCACAGGGGTAGTTAACAGACCGAGGGTTGCTCTTGGTACTCACAGTTTTTATATACCCTGGGCAGGCGTATAGCAGTGATGGAGAGGCTGGCACATGGATCCTCTGGGGCACTCTCTGTGTATAGGGACCAGGCCGGGTGGTAGGCGAGGTGCCCTGGGTGTTGCAGGTTTAGTGTGCCTGTGGCAAGATCCCTTATAGTTTGTGACGCCAGTGCCGGTAACGGTGGCACACCGATTTATTGTAGGAATAATTGAGGTACACACAGTTGCAGTGAACCAGAACTTCTTTTTACTGAACAGTTCAACTATATACAGGTTTCAGTTAGTTCCACATGCAGGGACTTGGTAACAGGCAGGCTTCATATAAATGGCAGGCAAAGTTCTTGCAAGATACTCAGAGGGAATTACACTCACAGATCAGGATGTCCTTTCTGCAGAATCCTGTCTGGCTCTCTCCAAGGCCCGTATGCCCTATAGCTGGCTTTATCCTTGGGTAGGGAAACCTTCCTCTGGTATAAATCATTTTGCTGTAAATATCCTTCTGCTCTTCAGCTTTCTACTTGGCTGGATAAAAGTGGCTCTGCTCTGTACTTTTCAAGGTGCTAGATATCTTCAGGGGGGAACTTCTTCTCCTGGAAGCAAGCTAGGAGCCTGGGCTATCTAGCTGCATGTCAGAAGCTGCTCCCCAGCTATCCTCTGGTTAAAGTGCACACTGGCTTCTGACCCCCCCCCCCCCCCCCCTGTGGACTGGACCTATCTATATATACTAGAGGGGTTCCCTAGCTCCCTCTACTGCCTAGGAGGAGGAACTACACCCTCTAACAGGCCTGGTACACAGGAGATAATATGACAACATACATTAAAATACAATACAAAAATACCATGACCATGTTCCACAAGAGGTGGAGAACAACGTTTATTAAAAAATTTGAGATCAAACGAAATTCCTCAAACATCTGCGATAGAGCCGGGAAAGAGGTGTCGGGGTTGGAAGTGATAATTAACAAATCATCTGCATATGCGGCTGCTGCGTGGCATTGCCCCCCAATTGTTATTCCCTTAACTTCTGGGTGCTGCCTAATGCGTTGTATGAGCGTTTCCATGGTTAGAACGAATAGAAGCGGCGAAAGCGGGCAGCCCTGTCGGGTTCCGTTAGAAATCTTAAAGCTCTGTGACAAAGTGCCGTTGACCTTTATGGAAGCGGACTGGTTATCATATAGGGCGAATATAGCAGTAATGAAGGAATCAGGGAATTTGAAAATTTCCAATGTTTTCCTCATATAATCCCAATCTATTCTGTCGAATGCTTTCTCAGGATCGGTTGACAGGAGGGCCATGCTAATATTTTTATTATGCGCATATTGAATTAATTGCAGAACTCTCAAAGTGTTGTCCTTCCCCTCTCTTCTCTTAACAAAGCCCACTTGTTTCTGATTTATAAGGAAAGGAAGCAAATGTTGCATCCTATTGGCCAGCATTTTAGCATATAATTTGATGTCAACATTCAGTAAGGAAATAGGTTTATAGCTGCCACATAGTTTATCATCTTTCCCTTCTTTGGGTAACGCCGTAATGTGGGCCGTCAAGGAATGAGGTGGAAAGCTGCGCCCCTGGGCTGCAGAGTTAAAAGCTGATAGCAGATGGGGGGGAAAGTACCTCGGCGAATGTTTTGTAATAATTGGTTGAGAACCCGTCTGGCCCCGGGCTCTTACCTGAAGGGGTGTCTTTTAAGGCGCTTTGTAGCTCCTGTATGGCAAAAGGGGATGTAAGGTGGTTCCTTTTGTGTATCATTCAGAGATGGCAAATGCAAATTTAAGAAACAAGTCTATGTGGGACTGCCTACTGGCTCTATCTGGGGACTGTTCAGCGGCTCGTAGGTTATAAAGGGCCGCGTAAAAACATTCAAATTGCAATGCTATTTCCTTCGTGTCTGTCTTTAGTACCCCTGTGGTTGTATGGATCCCTTTTATAAACATTTGTTCCTGCCTTCTTTTCGCCATGAGGGCCATCAGCATAGATCCTCTATTGCCATGCACATAAACTCTATGTATGGCGTGCATGTAGGCCTTAGCAGCTTTAAAATCTAGCAATTGAAGTAGCTTTTCTCTTTGGGACGTAAGTTCCCCAAAAACTCGCAATGCCATGGACTGTTTGCGCCTCTGTTCTAATGTGGTTATAGACCTCAGAACATCATCAATATATTTTTGTCTTTGTTTTTTTCTTCCATGCCCAATGCTATGAGGTCCCCACGCACCACTGTTTTATGTGCTTCCCATATTACGGTGGGTGAAATCTGAGGGGTAACATTCTCCTGGAAGTACGTGGTGATAGTTTTGAGGATCCTATCTTTACCTGAGGTTAACTTAAGCAAGGAGTCATTTAGACGCCATGTATAGGCTTTTTTGGGGAGGGAGTCAATATGGACATATACCTCGACCGGCGCGTGATCTGAAATACCTATTGTGCCTATGGAAGAGTGTGCCACCTTAGAAAGATGCATGGAAGAGATAAATAAGTAATCCAACCTTTGATAGGATTTATGTGCGTCAGAATAGTAAGTGTAGTCTTTTTCTTTTGGGTGGGTTAGTCGCCAAACATCATGTAAGTGTATTGCAGCCAGAGACTTTTTCTAAGAGGCTAGCTTCCTATGTGAAACATGTAGCCGCTTTGAGGTGGAGTCAATCGTGGGTTCTAGGACCAAATTAAGATCTCCTCCTACCAGTAGCATCCCAACTCTAAAAGATTCCAACTTTTTCAAGGCAGTAGAGACCCAAACTACTTCATCCGAGTTTGGTGCATATAGGCCGGCTATAGTGACAGGAGTGTTCCCTATCATACCCTTTAGAAAAAGGAATCTACCTTCCGGGTCACTCAAACTGGAATGTAACACAAATGGGACATTTTTCTTTATGGCAATGGTTACACCCCTGGAGCGAGAATCGCTAAAGCAAGAGTGAAACCACTGCGCGAAATATGTCTGAGGGAGAGCTGGAGTCTTACCTAACTTGAAGTGAGTCTCTTGTAGGATCCCCACATCTGCCTGTAGCAATCGCAGGTGTTGGAAAACTTGAGACCGTTTCTGGGGAGAGTTTAGCCCCCGTGCATTCCACATCACAATTTTGATAGCAACCATAAAACAAAAAGTCAGAGTAATTAATAACAATAAAAATATATTAACTGCGTTTAACTTTAAATGTCATAGTAAGAGGAAGTGAACTCCCTATAGCCTAGTATTGTCGCCATTACAAAGCAACAATCCTTTACTGGTTATAGCTAAGTAACAGAAAAGCCTCTAAACGGCGCCTTCAGACCTTGAGAAGGGAATGGGGCCAAACGTGCCCTAAGCCTATCATCAGGACCCTTGACAGTGTCTGAGGTTAAATATATGAACTGCCCCTGAATGCAATCCTGCGGCCGAACAGAATCAAACTCAGCCAGGGGAGAGGTAATAATGACTACATATCGTCATAACGTTTTTAACTCTAAAACTAGGACCAGGAGAAGGTAATTCAGTCCTCTGCAGTAGGGCATCTTTTACGCGGCAGGGTCCCCCTGGTGTGTTTCCATGGCGCTGCGTCCGGGAGCTGCGGCAAATCCGTCAAATCAGTGATTTGTAGCCAAGACGGGATCCCGGAGGGCGGTAATCCAATTGCCTCACAGAGTGGGAGGAGGTCATCTGGTCGTCTGATGAACTTGGTGGAGCCCTGTATAGCAAAGGAGAGCCCAAAGGGGAACAGCCAGCGGTATTTAATTCCTTTGGCACGAAGAGCATCTGTTACCGGTTTCAACTGTCTCCTTTTGTTCAAAGTGACTGGAGACAAATCTTGGAATAAAGAGATTTTAGCCCCCTCAAACAACACCTCCCCTGTCTCCCTGGCGGCTTTGAGGATGGCATCTTTATGGTGGGACAGAAGAATTTTACATATAATGTCCCTGGGTGGTTCTCCCTCTTTGGGCCTGGGTCTCAGCGCTCTGTGAGCTCTTTCCAGCACTAAGTAATTGGCTTACGTAGGGTCCAGGAGAGGTCTCAGGATGGAATAGGTGACTTCCAGCACATTAGAGTCCGCTGATGATTCTGGGACTCCTTTGATCCTGAGGTTTTCTCCTCCCCCTGTTATCTTGGTCCTCTATATATGCTAGAAGATTATTCATTCTCGCCTGACACGCGTGGAGAGCATCAGACGTAGCCACCCTAAAGGACAATAAAGCGGCTTGGTTTTCTTCTAGGTGTTCCAATCTCCCGCCAATGTCCTTTTATATTTTGTTTAATATCTGAAAGATCAGCCAGAACGGGTTGTAGAGCGGATTCAATTATCTTCTGTAAAGCTTTTTGCGTGGTGACCAGTTTTGGATCTGGAGGGGTTCCGGAGGGTCATGATGTGTGGAGCCACCTGCTTGCAGGTGGTGTTTCGGTGTGGAGTGAGGGGCATTAGAATGTAGGAACTTCTCCATGTCTTGTTGAGACTTTTTCTGTTTGGGGCCAGTGGACATATCTGGTTTGCCCACTTTGACCATGTTGAGAGTAAAAGACTAGCGGCCAGTATTTGAAACACAAAATGGAGTACACTCCACTCTTGTAAGATCGCTTTAGCAAAATATTAGAGGCTGGGTGCAGCGAAGACAGACAAAATAGAAGTAGCCCGTGCCCCTGAAAATTGCTATTGGACTCTGGACTCTGCTACTATCGAAGAGGACGTAAGAGAAACACACAACGGCTCAGCAGGGGGAGCTTGTGCAGACAAGATTGTATGCCTTGGCTGAGCTCTCTCTGTAGGGATTCTTCAAACGGTGTTCTAAGTAGCAGTGATCCCCAGGGTCTTCTGGTCACTATCCCATGAGGCCTGAGCTGTCCCTATGCGTGTGCAGAGGTGAGGAGGAGTGGGGGGGGGGGGGGGGGGAGAAGCCTAGTCGGGTGGTTAGGCACCGAAGCGGCAGTGCATCCAGCTCCTAGCAGATCCCAGTGAGCTCTGCCTGTCTACGGGTATGTGGGTCACTCACAGTTTGCAGCAGACTGCTTCCTTAGATGTTTTTTTCTGTGGTAGCACTGGCGGGATAATCCGACGGCCTGTATGGCTCGTACCGGCGCCTGGAGTCCGCGATGTTAGGCCCACAGGAGTGGCTTGTCTTTTCCTGGTCTGCGCGTCCTTTTCCCACGCTTTTGTCCGGCCAAGGTGCCTGCGGATGATATATCAGGAACTACGTGCCGTCGGGCTTCACGCGCCTCCTGTTACTTTAGGCCGTGGCTTGGCGGCAATAGTAGGCCCCGATAGCGGTTGCGCCACCGATGGCTCCAGGAACGTCCGAGACGGCCAAAAATGCGGCCGACAGTGTTGCCAATACCGACGTGCGGTCAGCAAGGCCGGGTGCCTGCAGGATTAGGGCAGATGGTAGCGGATTTAGCGCCCTGGAGAAGACGGATGCGAAAGCGCGTCCACTCGGCTCATCTTCCGGCCACACCCCCCCTCAGCTACTATTCTGATGCTGCCACTAGCCCGATGCCACACATCTGATGCCAAGTGCTCCTTCTTACACCCACCATCTTCAGCGGTAATTTTATTGCCACCCACCTCCCCACCGGGTCACTCTGTGGTCTCTTCATGCTGCTGCCACCTCCACACTATGTCTCCTTGCCACTCTGTGGCCTCCTGATGCTCCTGCCACTTCCACACTATGTCACCTTCCCACTCTGTGGCCTCCTGATGATGCTGCTGCCACCTCCACACTATGTCACCCTGCCACTATGTGGCCTCATGATGCTGCTGCCACCTCCACACTATCTCACCTTGCCAGTCTGTGGTCTCCTCCTTCTGCTGCCACCTCCACACTGTCACCTTGCCACTCTGTGGTCTCCTCATGCTGCTGCCACCTCCACACTATCTCACCTTGCCAGTCTGTGGTCTCCTCATGCTGCTGCCACCTCTACACTGTCACCTTGCCACTCTGTGGCCTCATGCTGCTGCCACCTCCACACTATCTCACCTTGCCAGTCTGTGGTCTCCTCATGCCGCTGTCACCTCCACACTGTCACCCTGCAACTCTGTGGTCTCCTCATGCTTCTGCCACCTCCACACTATGTCACCTTGCCACTCTTTGGCCTCCTTATGCTGCTGCCACCTCCACACTATCTCACCTTGCCAGTCTGTGGTCTCCTCATGCTGTTGCCACCTCCACACTATGTCACCTTGCCACTCTGTGGTCTGCTCATTCTGCCACCTCACCACTATGCCATAGGGCTACTCTGTGGACTTCTCATGCTGTTCTCACCCTTCCCACTTCATGACTGAGCCACTATTTTGCCTTTCAGCCTGGCTGACATAATCATTTATTTGACCCTTCTTCTGATCTGTCAGAAGGAAGGAAAAATGAGACGCACAACGGATCCTGTCTGTGTAGCAGCTGTAAGACCTGTATGTTCCCATCAAGATTGGCTTGTCATTTGGTAGTCAAAAGCAGGAGTGGGTATAAAACACAGAAGACATGCAAATATTCCATTCACGGGTCACCTCTGTTTTGGACCCACTCCTGTTTTTTTGGAATAAGCAATACTGATGTATTACTGACCAAATGCTGACCGAGTGAAGGCAGATGCTCCACAGACAGGATCCGTTTTTTGGGGGTTATTGTTCTGATGGATCAGAGCAAGGGCAAAATAATCAGTGACGTCAACACAAACTTACTGCTGACACCCAATCCACTCTGTCGGGGGGGGGGCTCTACTTGTATAATAAAGCAGGTTCTGTAGACATCTATGTGGAATCGGCTAACGACGGTGTAAAAGGAGTGAGCTTCTTCTTGATGCTAACATCGACCTGTAAGGCTGAGTTCATAGTTATTTGGTCAGTTTTGGCCCCATGACTGCCCAAATAAGTGAAGTATGCTGTGATTCTAAGAGCGACGCCTGTCATCTACATGTCATACTGATTCACAGTATTATTTCACTACCAGAGAAGACTTCCTATGCGTGTTACTGCAAGGCACAGTGTTCTACACCACTATAAAGGCTCTCTGCAGCCAGGAAATAGCTGTTTTTAACGCGATTCACCGCAAATAAATTCGTATCGAACTGAATTTTTTCTGATAATTTGGCGAACCGCCCGAAACTCATCTCTAATTGCCATATTTGGACCCTTATAACTTTTTTGTAGTTATGTCTACGAAGCTGTGTGAGAGCTTTTTTTTTTGCGGATGATCTGTATTTTTCATTGATACCGGTCACTTTTTACTAAATTTTTTGTGGGAGGTGAAACGACAAAAAAACTGAAAATTTTCCATTTTGACTGTTTCCTTTTCGTCATTTGCCTTATGGGATAAATATTTTTAGATCTTAAAGGGATTCTGTCACCAAGTTTTGGGCTATAGAGATGCGGACATGCACGGCTAGATCGCCGCTAGCATGTCCACAATATACCTGTCCTATAGGGCTGTGTGATTTTATTTCCTTTAAAAAAGGATTTAAGAGATATGTAAATTAGTCTTGTAGATGCCCAAGGGGCTATACGAACCTTCCTGGTGCCCAGCCACGCCCGCCTGTGAAGGAGCCCAGCACCGCCTATGTCCTCCGAATCTCCTCCTTTCATCAACGATAGATTGCTGTAATCTCGCGATGTGCGAGCTCGCGCATGCGCAGTTCTTTCCCTGAGGCTGATGCCAGCACAGGGAAGGAACACTATACCGGCACTGCGCATGCGCGAGCTCGCGCATCGCGAGATTACGGCAATCTATCGGTGATGAAAGGAGGAGATTCGGAGAACATAGGCGGTGCTGGGCTCCTTCACAGGCGGGCGTGGCTGGGCACCAGGAAGGTTCGTATAGCCCCTTGGGCATCTAAAAGACTAATTTACATATCTCTTAAAATCACACAGCCCTATAGGACAGGTATATTGCGGACATGCTAGCGGCGATCTAGCCGTGCATGTCCGCATCTCTATAGCCCAAAACTTGGTGACAGAATCGCTTTAATAGTATGGGCGTTTTCGCACACGGCAATGCCCATGATGTGTATTTTTATTTTGGGGAAAGGGATTTTTTATATTAATCTTTTTAAAAACCTGTATCTTTTATTTATTTATTTTTACACTTTTTTTTATAGTTCCTATAGCGAACTATAACAAGCAATCATCAATTTGGTATTCTTATAGAGTCCAATGCATTAGCAGATGAGTCAATGAGGATTTTACTATGTTCCTATGGAGCCCTGCCACAACCAGGGGCTCCCTAGGAACTAATGTGCAGCAGCATCTGTTCATTCCGGAGGACAGCAGCTGCCGCACACTGAATTTGGCTCCCCCGATCCTTGCCCTGGGGAAGCCAGAGCACACCCGGAAGTGTGTGCTTCTGTGTTTTGACCACGGTATCTGAGAGGATAAAAGGCAGCGATCGGCTTTACTGCTGGTCGCGGACATTAGGCCTGGTTGTGTGCTGTATGAAACATCACTCACCCAGTTACTATGGCGCCATCTTTAAAGACCCGACATGTGAGGTACTAGTACATCACATGTCAGGAGGGGGTTAATGTTTCCATCAGGGGTTTTAGAGTTTTTGACAGCTTTCCTTGCTATTAAAAATATCTAAACCCTGACATAAACCTGACAAATTCTCTTCAATGGATCTGCCATATAGTAGCTGTCATGACTCTGCTGTGAATTCCAGTACATCAATGTGAACTGCGCCTTATTAATCCCTGGTTAATTTTTCTATTCCTCTGAGCTAACCCCTCTCCATTTTCTTTTCTTCTGTAAGACACTCTCCTGTTTCGTGGTCCACTGGGGCCCCCAGGAATTCTTGTGGTGCTCGGCCTGCGGGGGACCCCATTGGAGTAGCGGGAAAGGTCACGCATGTGCCTGCGGAATCTTTGGTTCCGACTCCTTTGCGGGCGGACGCATCCGTGTGCATGCTCAAGAGGGGGTTCGCAAAGGGTTACGCGGCCGAACGTACGCGCATCTTATTCGCTACGCTGGCCGCTGACGGGGAATATACAGCAAAACACACAGCAAAGAAATGGTTAGCAGACAACAACATTAACGTTTTGGAGTGGCCCAGCCTTGAATCCAATTGAGAATCTGTGGAGGGAGCTAAAGATCAGGGTGATGGCAAGAAGACCCTCCAACCTGAAAGATTTGGAGCTCATTGCTAAAGATGAATGGGCAAAAATACCTGTGGAGACATGCAAAAAGCTGGTCTGCAATTATAGGAAGCGTTTGATTGCTGTAATAGCCAATAAAGGCTTTTCTATTGATTATTGAGAAGAGTATGAATAATTTTGGACTGGAAACTTTTTGCTCAAATGTAAATAAAAGCTGAGAAATGTTATTTTTCCCCCACAATAATGCCTCTTGTACATCGTCTTATTATCTTTTGGGAGGCACCTATGTCATTTCCAGTCAAAAAATTACTTGCTGGTTGAATAAAAGTAACTTTAAGTCAAAATTTGCCAGGGGTATGAATAATTATGGGCAGCACTGTACCTGTACATAAACTCTAGTAGATTAGATGGCAGGCATGGGTTAAGTGATCAATGACCAGTCAAGGCCGCACAAGTGTCAGGGATTAGGATAATCATATGGTCTATGAGGAATAGACACATAGCACTCTGTGATTCGCTAGCAGGTGTTTAAGAGGTGATCTCCCTGGCTGGTCAGTGCCCACTGTTGTTTTGACAACCCGAGTGTATGTTGCTGTTCACATTGGTTCAGACTACCTGTGCATGACCTCTGACTGCCTCAATCCATCTCTAGAGACTGCCTGTGGGAAACTTCTATGCGGAACTGTATGTCTCGTGTTGGACCTCGGATCGGATGCTGGAAATGTCTCGTCCCTAGGTACTACGTTACACGGACCATTTCTGTGCATATGAACTTTGGCCTGGTCTAGCTGACCCTTGTGAGTTTTCCTGCACAAGTTATTATTTGGATTGATTACCTGCATATGATTTCTGGACTGTACTGCCGTCATTTAATAAATCCACCATTGTTTAAACTCTGTCTGGTTGTTTGGGGGTTCTGCACCATTACATCTTCTATGTATTTCTGATAAGTAATCTTTATTTAGTGCCTGCCATCAGAAGGTACATGTAGAAACTAGAAAAGGTACAATTTCTGGAGAAATTGTGTGAAGTGTTCTTGCCTCCACCAGTAGCTTACAACTGGAGTGGGCGGAGTAACTGGGTGGAGTGGCTTGAGTAACTGTTGTGTGGTTGGATTGGCTGGAGTAACTGTGGAAAGGTTGGACTGGGCAGAGTAACTTTATGGAGTGGGCAGAGTAACTGTGTGGAGTGTTTGGACTTGCACCTAAGGGTCGGAGTGGGTGCACCTAAGGGTCGGGGTGGTTGCACCTAAAAGTTGGGGTGGGTGCACCTAATCGTTGGGGTGGTTGCACCTAAGGGTCGGAGTGGGTGTTTCCAAGTTTAGTGACTTTGCCATTGACCCTCTAAGAGCAGCGGCAGTTTTAAATTTTCCCATTAAAACATATGGCTGAAATTTGATTGGCCGTTGTAGACTCCGCCCACTTTTAAACATTTGAATTCTAGTCACCTATTAACTGAATATATTAAGTTTAACAACCCTGCCATTAACATTGTTGAAATGGCAGCAATTAAAATTTTTCTCATTGAAGTCAATAGGGAAAATCTGATTGGTTGTTTGTAGCTCCGCCCACTTTTTAATGTCCCCAAAATGTGACAGAAATTTTGAGGTTGACCCCATGACTAAGTGACCCAAGTTTGGTCAGTTTAACTCCGAAGCTGTATGAGTGACAAACGTTTGCATTTTTCCAATAAAACTCTATGGGAGAAAAATAGGTTTTCGGGGGCCCGCCCCAGGAGCCCGGAGGGTGGGATCGGTTAACAAAGCACAAGCAAGATACTCGGGTATGTGCCGACCAAGAGTGCAAAGTTCGGTATTTATACTCCTAAATCTGT
The DNA here is from genome assembly GCF_905171765.1 of Bufo bufo. Taxonomy (NCBI): domain Eukaryota; kingdom Metazoa; phylum Chordata; class Amphibia; order Anura; family Bufonidae; genus Bufo; species Bufo bufo. The sequence continues at coordinate 634,377,646 of NC_053390.1, forward strand.
GGGAGGAGTAGCAATTTGAACATCTCATTATAGTCAATGGGGAGAATTTGATTGGTTCTGTGTGGCCCCGCCCACATTTTAGGGTCTCCGAAATGTTCTAACAAATTGCGCGTTGACCCCATGACTAAGTGACCCAAGTCTGGTGACTTTAGTTTCAAATCTGTGCGACTGGGAGCGATTTGAAAATTTTCCCTGTCAAAGTCAATGGGAAAAACGTGGATTTTGGGGGCCCGTCCCAGGGGCCCGGAGGGTGGGATCGGTTAAAAAAGCACAAGTAAGGTACTAGGGTGGGTGCCGACCAAGTCTGCAAAGTTTGGAATTTGTACTCCTAAAAATGTGGGAGGAGTAGCAATTTGAACGTCTCATTACAGTCAATGGGGAGATTTTGATTGGTTCTGTGTGGCCCCGCCCACTTTTCAGGGTCCCCGAAATGTGCCAAAAATTTTCGGGTTGACCCCATGACTAAGTGACCCAAGTTTGGTGACTTTAGCGTCAAAGCCTGGCGAGTGGGAGCGATTTGAAAATTTACCCTGTCAAAGTCTATGGGAAAAAAGGGGGCTTCCGGGGCCCGCCACGGGGGCCCCGGGGGTGGGATCGCTCCACAAAGTAATAGCAATCCGATCGGGAACAATCTGCACGTTTTGGTAAATTTTTGTCTATGTAGTGTAAAAACTGTGGGAGGAGTTAGGGTGGCAAATTTGGCTATAATAAGAATAAGAATAAGAACTAGAAAAGCTACAATTTCTGGGGAAATTGTGTGAAGTGTTCTTGCCTCCACCAGTAGCTTACAACTGGAGTGGGCGGAGTAACTAGGTAACCTAATCGTTGGGGTGGTTGCACCTAAAAGTCAGGGTGGTTGCACCTAATCGTAGGGGTGGTTGCACCTAAGGGTCGGAGTGGGTGCACCTAAAAGTCGGGGTGGGTGCACCTAAGGGTCGGGGTGGATGCACCTAATTGTTGGGGTGGTTGCACCTAAGGGTTGGAGTGGGTGCACCTAAGGGCTAGGGCGGGGGCACCCATGAGTCACCTGGTAGTCCGGGGGGTGTCACCTGGTGGTCTAAGTTAAATGGCTGAAATTTGATTGGCTATTTTAGGCTCCGCCCACTTTTTCAAATTTGAATCCCAGTCACCCATTGACCAACTGTTCCAAGTTTAGTGACTTTGCCATTGACCCTCTAACAGCAGCGGCAGTTTTAAATTTTCCCATTAAAACATATGGCTGAAATTTGATTGGCCGTTGTAGACTCCGCCCACTTTTAAACATTTGAATTCTAGTCACCTATTAACCGAATATATTAAGTTTAACAACCCTGCCATTAACATTGTTGAAATGGCAGCAATTAAAAATTTTCTCATTAAAGTCAATAGGGAAAATCTGATTGGTTGTTTGTAGCTCCGCCCACTTTTTAATGTCCCCAAAATGTGACATAAATTTTCAGGTTGACCCCATGACTAAGTGACCCAAGTTTGGTGAGTTTCACTCCGAAGCTGTATGAGTGACAAACGTTTGCATTTTTCAAATAAAACTCTATGGGAGAAAAAAAGAGGTTTTCGGGGGCCCGCCCCAGGGGCCCGGATGGTGGGATCGGTTAACAAAGCACAAGCAAGATACTCGGGTATGTGCCGACCAAGAGTGCAAAGTTCGGTATTTATACTCCTAAATCTGTGGGAGGAGTAGCAAGTTTGAACGTCTCATTATAGTCAATGGGGAGAATTTGATTGGTTCTGTGTGGCCCCGCCCACATTTTAGGGTCTCCGAAATTCTCTAACAAATTGCGCGTTGACCCCATGACTATGTGACCCAAGTTTGGTGACTTTAGCTTCAAATCTGTGCGACTGGGAGCGATTTGAAAATTTTCCCTGTCAAAGTCAATGGGAAAAAACGTGGATTTTGGGGGCCCGTCCCAGGGGCCCGGAAGGTGGGATCGGTTAACAAAGCACAAGCAAGGTACTAGGGTGGGTGCCGACCAAGACTGCAAAGTTTGGAATTTGTACTCCTAAAAATGTGGGAGGAGTAGCAATTTGAACGTCTCATTACAGTCAATGGGGAGATCTTGATTGGTTCTGTGTGGCCCCGCCCACTTTTCGGGGTCCCCGAAATGTGCCAAAAATTTTCGGGTTGATCCCATGACTAAGTGACCCAAGTTTGGTGACTTTAGCGTCAAAGCCTGGCGAGTGGGAGCGATTTGAAAATGTACCCTGTCAAAGTCTATGGGAAAAAAGGGGGCTTCCGGGGCCCGCCACGGGGGCCCCGGGGGTGGGATCGCTCCACAAAGTAATAGCAATCCGATCGGGAACAATCTGCACGTTTTGGTAAATTTTTGTCTATGTAGTGTAAAAACTGTGGGAGGAGTTAGGGTGGCAAATTTGGCTATAATAAGAATAATAATATATATGTGAGATAACAATAAGTGGTCTTGCTATGCAAGAACACGTAATATTAATAATATATATGTGAGATAACATTAAGTGGTCTTGCTATGCAAGAACACTTAATAATAATATATATGTGAGATAACATTAAGTGGTCTTGCTATGCAAGAACACTTAATAATAATATATATGTAAGATAACATTAAGTGGTCTTGCTATGCAAGAACACTTAATAATATATATGTAAGATAACATTAAGTGGTCTTGCTATGCAAGAACACTTAATAATATATATGTGAGATAACATTAAGTGGTCTTGCTATGCAAGAACACTTAATAATAATATATATGTAAGATAACATTAAGTGGTCTTGCTATGCAAGAACACTTAATAAAACCAGCCATTACATAGTGACAAACTAAGGCCTCATGCACCAGGGAGCGTCCCAATGTCGGTCTGCAAACAAGGGATGTGCAAATTTCACATACCTTATGTGTGCGTTCCTCATTTTTCTCACACCTATCAATAAAAAAGGACTATTCTCATACGTAATACAGACAATAATGGGACATGTTCTGTTATCTGCGGAACGGCCACGCGGATCAGCAAAGAATACAGATGTGTGTTCCATTTCCATTATGCAGGGGAGTCCTCTCCTGCATAACGAAAACGGGACGGATCCGTCTTGCAGCCCATAGACTTCTATTATGATGGACTGAATAACGGACTGCCTCTAAAGGCATTGCGTTATGGTCCGCGGTAACGGAATCTATAACGCAATTCACCTTTTACCAGTAAATGAAGCGTGAACGAATTTCATAACCTGAAATTTGCTCATCTCTAACCCTAATACTTGGTATTGCACTATTTGTCAGAAATGGCCTCCACCTTGTGTTTCCTATGTGTCTACCTATTTCTGACACCAATAGAAGGGCTTTTTCCCACTCAACTGTGGAGATATTCATGGTGTGTTGCACAAATAGCCCTTTTTCAGTCATTCTACAGCAGGAATCATCAACCTTCGGCACGCCAGCTGTTGTGAAACTACAACTCCCAGCATGCTCCTTCCACTTGTGTGGGAGTTTAAAGAACAGCCAAGCAAGTGTGTATGATGGGAAATGTAGTTTTACAACACCTGGAGTGCCAGAGGTTGCTGACCCCTGTTCTACAGCATCTCAATGAACTTAACATTCAGGTGCTGCCGAACCCATTCACAAACAGTATTTTTTTCTTATAGTCTTTCCTTGGTAGATCACTGATGTGTAGGGTCATCGTCATGGTGCAAGTTCCACTTTCAGCTGAGCTTTAACTTCTTGACAGGATGGTCTCATGTTCTCAAGCACCGTCTGGTACTATGAAGACGTCACTCTGAATTATATAATGATGAAGTGTCCAGGCATTGGTGCAGAAAGAAAGCCGACACTATATTTTGACAAATATGCTTTACAAACATCTCAGTTGCTTAAAGGGAACTGGTCAGTGGCAAAAACCACCAGCAGTACCTTCAAGTAGCCGACAGTGTGTTTCTCATGATGATTTTCTTCCTGCAGTCAGATGCGGTAAAAGCAGGAAAAAACTATTTTTCATCCCCTGAGCACGCTATTTTCAAGTCACTCTTGAAGTCAAGTGGGCAGCGGCCTCCTTGCTTCAAGTCAAGGTAACCGCGACCCCTTCCCTGCCCCTTCGCTGTGACTGACAGGGCTTATGCCCGACAGCCGGCAGGGGATAAAAGATAGTTTTTTCCTGCTTTTACCGCATCTGACTGCAGGAAGAAAATAATCATTAGAAACACACTGCCGGCTACTTGAAGGTACTGCTGGCGGTTTGGGGTGGTTTTTACTGCTGACAGGTTCCCTTTAGGGTGTTTGGTGGAAAGGCGAATTGCACAACCATGTGCAATTTCCCTGTGTGGTTGTTAAAGGAAATATTAATTATTGGTGTTTATGCAAATCTCAATAATTAATAATCAGAAATAGGCGTGAGTCATCTAGTGATGACTCCGCCTATTTATGCCTAAAATATATATATACTCTCTAGCTACCTACCTCTGATTGCATATACACTACACTGAACTACACTACATATGACTTACTGCTGCTACTACTACGGCGGCGACCACTAATGACCATATACTGTACTATGAATAATAAAGTATTTATTATACAATACAATAATTCAAGTCTAATTATACGCTATATCTATATATATTTATAGATATGGTTATAAATATATATATACATATAGACACACACACCACAGTACAGCAATAACACTACGGTAAACAATATTATTAAACACAATACAAACCTAACTACACTACACAATTCAAAATTCCCAATTCCACCCCACACACACTATCTATACATTACACTCACACAAATATAAATACCAACCCACCCGTCTGGCTACTCACTGTCCCTATGGTGTAGAAGAAGTAAATGGTGGCACTGCAAGGGTTAATACTTGCAGGCCAGGGATGTAGCCATGAGTACAGGTTCAGAGAAAACAGGGTCAATACAGCTCAGCAATGCAAGGGTTAAAGCGGGGCTGTAAGCCACACAATCACTGCAATGTAGGGGTAATCACAGTGCAGGGGATGATGGACATAAAGGGGTAAACCCAGGGTTGGGCACCAGGGGTTACCTGGGTCAGGGGTATTGGGGCTATTGCAGGGGCTGAGGTTAATGCTGCAGGAGGTCAGCAGCAGTGGCAAATACTGACTGCAGGAGTTCAGCAGCCGGGGTTAGGGGATGGTTGGTGGAGCAGGGGTTATGCAGCAGGGGTTATCGGTGGTCAGGCCAGGGGTGAATAGGGGTAAATCAGGGCAGGGGTTTTAGGGGTACTGCAATGCTGGAGGGAAAGGGTTACGCAGCCATCTCCAGGGGCATGTGGGACTCTGCCTCTCTTCCTTCAGGGAGCTGTTCCCATGTGTCTGTTTGTAGTCCAGTTCCAAGAGAGAGCGCCTTTGTCCTGGCTTGGGCTAATATAAGCCCAAAAGCAGCCCACCTCCCCCCTCTTCAACAGGAGAGTGATGACATCATTATGGGTGTGTGACGGAATGCTTGAACTGCCAGTTGACCACCTTAGGCTAGCTCAGGATCTGTACAGACAAAGGAATCAAAGGACTTCCTGCCCAACGTGTAAATGAGAGCATCCCCCCAAATGCCACACCATAACATCACACACTCCCACGTCATAACAGAACTAGGCTGATATATGTATATATACACTCACCTAAGAATTATTAGAACACCATACTAATACGGTGTTGGACCCCCTTTTGCCTTCAGAACTGCCTTAATTCTACGTGGCAATGATTCAACAAGGTGCTGATAGCATTCTTTAGAAATGTTGGCCCATATTGATAGGATAGCATCTTGCAGTTGATGGAGATTTGAGGGATGCACATCCAGGGCACGAAGCTCCCGTTCCACCACATCCCAAAGATGCTCTATTGGGTTGAGATCTGGTGACTGTGGGGGCCATTTTAGTACAGTGAACTCATTGTCATGTTCAAGAAACCAATTTGAAATTATTCGAGCTTTGTGACATGGTGCATTATCCTGCTGGAAGTAGCCATCAGAGGATGGATACATGTTCTCATTCTGTTTACGCCAAATTCGGACTCTACCATTTGAATGTCTCAACAGAAATCGAGACTCATCAGACCAGGCAACATTTTTCCAGTCTTCAACAGTCCAATTTTGGTGAGCTCGTGCAAATTGTAGCCTCTTTTTCCTATTTGTAGTGGAGATGAGTGGTACCCGGTGGGGTCTTCTGCTGTTGTAGCCCATCCGCCTCAAGGTTGTGCGTGTTGTGGCTTCACAAATGCTTTGCTGCATACCTCGGTTGTAACGAGTGGTTATTTCAGTCAACGTTGCTCTTCTATCAGCTTAAATCAGTCGGCCCATTCTCCTCTGACCTCTAGCATCCACAAGGCATTTTTGCCCACAGGACTGCCGCATACTGGATGTTTTTCCCTTTTCACACCATTCTTTGTAAACCCTAGAAATGGTTGTGCGTGAAAATCCCAGTAACTGAGCAGATGGTGAAATACTCAGACCGGCCCGTCTGGCACCAACAACCATGCCACGCTCAAAATTGCTTAAATCACCTTTCTTTCCCATTCTGACATTCAGTTTGGAGTTCAGGAGATTGTCTTGACCAGGACCACACCCCTAAATGCATTGAAGCAACTGCCATGTGATTGGTTGACTAGATAATTGCATTAATGAGAAATAGAACAGGTGTTCCTAATAATTCTTTAGGTGAGTGTATTTATATTAGACATATCTACATATATATATACAGTACAGACCAAAAGTTTGGACACACCTTCTCATTCAAAGAGTTTTCTTTATTTTCATGACTATGAAAATTGTAGATTCACACTGAAGGCATCAAAACTATGAATTAACACATGTGGAATTATATACATAATAAACAAGTGTGAAACAACTGAAAATATGTCATATTCTAGGTTCTTCAAAGTAGCCACCGTTTGCTTTGATTACTGCTTTGCACACTCTTGGCATTCTCTTGATGAGCTTCAAGAGGTAGTCCCCTGAAATGGTTTTCACTTCACAGGTGTGCCCTGTCAGGTTTAATAAGTGGGATTTCTTGCCTTATAAATGGGGTTGGGACCATCAGTTGCGTTGAGGAGAAGTCAGGTGGATACACAGCTGATAGTCCTACAAAAAATTGGGAAAACTTTGAAAGTAAGGGCTATTTGACCATGAAGGAGAGTGATGGGGTGCTGCGCCAAATGACCTGGCCTCCACAGTCACCGGACCTGATCCCAATCGAGATGGTTTGGGATGAACTGGACCGCAGAGTGAAGGCAAAAGGGCCAACAAGTGCTAAGCATCTCTGGGAACTCCTTCAAGACTGTTGGAAGACTATTTCAGGTGACTACCTCTTGAAGCTCATCAAGAGAATGCCAAGAGTGTGCAAAGCAGTAATCAAAGCAAAAGGTGGCTACTTTGAAGAACCTAGAATATGACATATTTTCAGTTGTTTCACACTTGTTTGTTATGTATATAATTCCACATGTGTTAATTCATAGTATTGATGCCTTCATAGTCATGAAAATAAAGAAAACTCTTTGAATGAGAAGGTGTGTCCAAACTTTTGGTCTGTACTGTATATTCAAATATCACCCTTCCCTCAACAATCCCCCTGTTGTCGAATTACACGACAATAACTTGAGGGAAGGGTAGGGATGTATTTGCCTCCTTAACCCCACTCACTCTTGGTGACAGTTCAGGAAGGACTGAAGTATACTCTGGCCCTTAGGTACTGAAAGGATTTGGACCTTTCTGGACCTCTACGACAACCTTGGTTTGAGACATTGACGTCAGGAGAGATGTTTCTCAGTTGCTAATAACAGACACACACAAGTATCACTGAGAAACACTAACTTTATTATGCTATTGCTTGGCCTTATATAGGCAGTAGAAAAGTTTGCATAACAACAGCGTTAAACCAATCATAAAAGATAAACATTGATGCTCATACAGAAACTACCGGAACATCCTTTTATGGTATGTGGATGTGCAGTAAGCAGAAATGATAGGTTTTAATCACTCACTATAAGAATGTACGCAGTTGTGCCGAATGACCCTGAATAAGGCAAGAACGTTTCTTCTAGTTCTAGGATATTCACAGAATCTGTCCTGGGACAGATAAGTGAACCTAACTCACAGCGGGGAGGGGGGGGGGGGGGGTGAAACAGTGTGTGGGTGAGATGTTATAACAATTCTTTACATATTTAGAGAAGACAAGATGGAGTCACATTTCTCTTCAATCCCCTCTTAGAACCAAATTCTTAGATAATATGGTTCTTACCCTTGCCCTTTTCCCTGTATGTCGCCAGATATTTTCTTTGTGGTCAGGACCTAGCGAATGGAGGACGCCCAACCACCACCCCCCCCTACCTAACTGGCCTGAGGTGTGCCTTGGCCTCACTAGGTCGGTATGCCTGGAAAAGGGGGCATACCCTGGAAGTGAAAGTTGGATGACTGCCTGAAGACATGGGCATGGGTGGGCAGGGGATGTCCGAATGTCGACGTGCTGCCTGGGAGAAGTGGACCGCTTAAAACAGGTAACGGTCCCTCCCACAAATCCAGGCTAACCTGTGGCCAGCCTTATCACTTGTGGTCAGGACCTAGCGAATGGAGGACGCCCAACCACCACCCCCCCCTACCTAACTGGCCTGAGGTGTGCCTTGGCCTCACTAGGTCGGTATGCCTGGAAAAGGGGGCAAAAACCCACCAGTGAGGGAAGGATGGCCTCGTGCTACTCTGCCAACGTACTAAATGCCTGGACCAGTTCTGCCAGAGGCTCCGGGATATACCGGACAAAGCACCCTGAGCGCCAGCGCCCCAAGTGCTTGATGATGTGCGCCGGAACTCCATGTTTGGACGCTGCGGATGCCGCACCAATGCGGAAGGAATGCCCCGAGAACTGCGCCGGATTCACTCCAATACTGATCAACAGGGTACGGATATGCTTGGTGAACTGGCTGGTCGTGAGTGGATTAACAGGGAATGGTAGCAACGGGTCGGTGGGGCCGTGGAGATCGAGGGCCAGCGCGAGGTTGTCCAAGACAGCCACTGGACACCAGGCGTTAGTGGTCTGGAAGAATTTGACTACATGGCCAAGACCTACCTGCCTGGTTTTATTGTGAGGCAACTGCAAATGGAAGATACTGCCGATCCTGACTAAGTCTCCCTTGCGGAGAGCCACCGCCCCTCGTCTGGCCTGTGTCACCTCACCTGGTCTGAGAAACCCATAAAAGGCCAAGTACATAGCTGCCTTGATCACCAAGCTGGGCAGGGCCCCGAACGGTGCCAACGAGAGAACGTCCGACAGGCTGCGAAATGTGACCCCCGTAATAGGTTGACGGCTCGGCTTGCCCGTGACCTGGCTTTTCTGGATGCCTCTGAGGACAGCCTTAATCGGGTGAGCTGAAAAAATGGAGGGTCTATCTGGCTCTTGGAGTGCCAAAAAATGTTGCACCCCTGCCAAATATAGCCTGATGGTGTTGTAGGACAACGCTAGTACTGAGTGACAATAAGATATAAAGGCAACCATGTACTTGACCTGACCAGCATCACCCCTAGGGTATACTGACTGGAAGTCTAAGAAAACTACCCACGCTCGGCCGTATGACTTTAAAGTACTGGTCGACAAAGACTTCGTTATGAGAGAACTGGCGACCACCAACAGAGAGTCTAGTCCAAGACCAGCCGCCGCCAGTCCGGTACCGGGGTGCCCACCTCGTCTGCTTCTGGGTTCTGTAAGAAAAAGCGTGCAAAGTCAAAACGGGACAAAGCGTCAGCCGCCACATTGCAGACCCCGTCCAGAAACTGAGCCTGGAAATGAAACCCCTGTTCCAGAGCTATCCAGGTCAACCTACGCATGAAAGACATGATGAGTAGCGATTTGGACCTGCCCTTGTTAATGATCTCTGCGGTCGCCATGTTGTCAGTGTGGAAAACCACCGTGTGACCCGACCACCTACGCCCCCAGACTACAGCGGCTGCCACAATAGGATAGATCTCGAACAGTGCCGACGTCTGAGAAAACCCCGGCATCTGTAGAACATGCGAGGGCCATGAGCCGGCAAACCAGTGAGGGCCGAATATGGCCGCGAAACCTATGGAGGCAGCTGCGTCGGAAAATACGTGTGGTGAATCAGAAGTGGCCTTCGGAATAAACATCGAAATGCCATTCCACCCACTAAGAAATCCGTCCCACATGAACAGATCTGCCCGGGCGTTGGTATCAAGATGCACTGATGCGTCCAAATCGCTGGTCTGTTGCAGTAAGACTAACAATCTAGAGATGAACGACCTGCCCTGAGGAATGATCCTCATGGCAAAGTTCAACATGCCCAACAGAGACTGCAATTCTCTCTTGGTGCAAACCTGGGACCTGAGCAAGGAACGGACACCTGATTTGATTCTGTCGAGTTTGTCTGATGGTAAACTGGCCGACATGGTGCGTGAATCCAGAGAGATCCCCAAGAATGTGACAACCTGCGCAGGCCCTTCCGTTTTGTGGGCCGCCACCGGAATGTCCAACTCCTCGAACACCTGCAAGAGAACCTGCAAGTCAGCAGGCGCCCGTGAGGGTTCCTCTATCAATAGAAAATCATCCAGGTAGTGAATGACATTCTGGCAACCCTGAACTTCCAACAAAATCCATTCCAGAGCCTGCGCTAACTTGTCAAACAGACTGGGGCTGCTCTTGGAACCAAACGTCAACTTTGTGGCAAAATAGTACGCATCTCTCCATCTGATGCCGTGCCACTGCCAAAGAGATGGGCTGATGGGCAGCAGTTTGAACGCATCAGAGATATCTGCCTTGGACAGCCAAGCGCCCCTGCCTGACTGCAGAATGACCTGGATAGCCTGATCCACGGAAGTATACTTTAATGAAAACTCTTCTGACGGAATCAGAGAGTTGAGACTAGGAACGTGGGAAGAATGTGGAGCAGACAAGTCATAAATCAAACGGAATTTATTAGAGTATTTACCCTGCACCACCCCCACTGGGCTCACCCTCCACGTGTCAAAAGGAGAAGACTGGAAAGGGCCGATGATAAAGCCCTTCTCCAGCTCACTTGCCAGCAGCAGATCCACCAGATCCGCATGGGTAGAAGCCGACTGTAGATTGGGGCACTCGTGTGTCTGCTGAGGCAAGGCTATGAGCCCAGTGTGGAGTCCCCGTAGGAAACCTTCCACCAGAAAAGCGCGGAACGGCTGAACGGGATGAAGCCGCAGCAGGCGGTCGAGGACCTCGACATTCACCCGGCTCAGTCATGCCGGCTTCACGGTGCAGACCGTGACAGGGTGTGCCCTGAAGCATGTGGCACAAATATGCAGAAGCCTACACTGGCTGAAGTTGCATACTGCATAATTAAAATTATTACAGAGCTGGGCTTTGCCCAAGTAGTGAACGGGTCTCCCCAGCTTATCAAACTGGTTAGCGTGCAGGCTAGGACCCGGGGTAATCCCACCTCTGGAGGTACTGGGGGCAGCAGTGAGGTCGGCCAAAGGGCACCAAGCGGTAGTATGAGCAGGAGACTGACATGTTGCGCACACCGGGGACTTCAGGCTGGCGAAGTGCCTGCAAAATAGCTCCATGTCAATGTCGCTCCAGTCCGTGACTACCTGAAACTGGGCCCAAATGGCTGCCGCTTTGGCCGAGAAAGACCTATGGTAGTCATAAAATGCTGTGCCCCCGTACTTATGAGCCAAATCTACCACCCTGTAGAGGTAAATGTCCAGCTCCTCTCTCCTATTGGGGCTGGCGGAGCACAACACGTCTCTGAAAAGGCTGAAAGCCAGGACGAATTCAGCCAGGGTCAGCTTGCGGCTGAGCCTGGGGTCTTTGGCCTTGAGTACAACCGACAATTCGCTGCAACCGAAGGACCTATTCTCCGTTGCATCATGGGATGTAATCAACAAGGATGCCAGATTGACATCCTTGCACTCTAAAATGTCTTTCCTAACGCTGGGCCTGACAAAATATACCGGCGCCACTGAAGGCGCTCTCCCACCCTGTGACAGGTTAGGCGCTGGAAGTAGGTACGGCACAGTACCTGTGACCCCAGCCGAAGATGCCGCGCCGCCAGCCGGCCCAACTGCTGGGGGGGGAATGCGATGCTGTTCCATGACTTCCATCCGGGCTTGCAAATCCTGCATGGAACTAGTGAGCGAGTTTAAGACTGCGTGGATTTGCACCAGTGAATTGGAAATGGTGGTATTATCACCAGAAGAAGCCGGGCCGGCCTGAGGTGTAGCGGGAAACAGTAATTTGAAAAGTTCCGCCTTTCTGGCAGTAGCCGCGAACGGAATCCCTCTCCTGAGCAACTCTGCCGTTAACTTAGGCACAGTCCAAGCCCTGATGGATGGAGTGCTGCCGTGTTCGGACCCTCTTGGAGACGGAGGCAGAGACACGAACTCCTCGATGTCTGATGGCTGAGACATGATGACTAAAGACACAAAAAAAAGAAAGAAAACACCAAACAAACAAACAATAAATAAAATTAAAAAAAACGTGGAAAGAAAGAAGAGGGGAAAGAAAAAGAAAAGAAAAAAAAAAAAAAACACAACCTGTTAGCCCTATGACCTGCAGGCCGTTTAAGCCGACAGACAACTGACAGAAGCCAACCCCCCTCCCCCGACAGTATGAACGTATGAGGAGCGGTCGATGAGGCTCACGTGAAGTATGATAGTCGTTTCCACTGACGGATGAAGCGAGCCCGAGTTTAACTGAATCTGTGGCGTGGCAGACTGATTAAAAACGAATACTGCGGGCTAACGAACCTACAGACGTGGTAGGTGAATGTATGTAAGAATAGGAGTCGTGGAAAACAGACCGTATGACGTATGACACTATACTACGAGATGAAACGAAGTGTCTCTGACTGTCGTGCGAGAGTGTGACAGTGGTTGGTGAATGTATCTATGCTAGTGGTGTATGCAAAAAGGCTGGCGGAAAGATTACCACCAGGACAACATGAAAATCCTTCCTTTAGAAAGCCCCCTTTTTTTTTCTTTTTTTTAATTAATAGTAATCACGCCCCCTAAAGGAAGAACTTTCATTTCATCTTTCATTATTTATTTATTTATTTATTTTTTTTTTATTACGCCGTTGTCATATGTGCAGACTACCTGTATGGGGTAAGTAGGTGGTATATGTACGTGAAGTCAATGTGTGCCCAGACTGGATCGCTGCTGGAAATGCACAGAACTGACACCGGGACCCGGCCACTGACCTAGGCAGCAGTGGCCTGGTAACATGCAGCGCCCAGTGTGATGTGGTTTGACTGAGCAGCGGAGCAGAGCCGGCAGCGCGTGTAGCAATGCTGCCCCCCGGTGTCAAGCCTGAAAAGCGCACATGTCTGATCGCAAGTGAAGCGATCCTGCTGCAGACTACCCCCTACCCTCCCCACCTCTTGCCCTGCTTCGCTTACCCCACCTTGCTGAACAAAGACCAACGCTGGAAAAAGCTTGAAGCCGAAAACAAAGCACCACCCGGCGTCTAGGAGCTCCAACACTAGCGGACGCTTAGTGATGACGTCACACCCGGAAGTAGCGATGTCCGAATGTCGACGTGCTGCCTGGGAGAAGTGGACCGCTTAAAACAGGTAACGGTCCCTCCCACAAATCCAGGCTAACCTGTGGCCAGCCTTATCACATATCCTTCATGTGAGTTGTCTTCAGGATTAGGCAGGAGAGTCTCATAAAATTACATATTTGATACTCCTTTCATTATCAGTTTCCGTACACATGGTATGATACATGTTGCAACTAATGCTATTACTATAATAATTATCAGGATAATAATTCCCAACTGTACAAGTGCCTGTTTCCAGTTAGTGAACCAGCCAAAATACTGATCCCAAGGGTTATCGATATCTGAGTTTCTTTTGAGTTCGATTGATAAATCCTCGAGTTTCTTTATTGCCAGTGTGACCTTACCATTAGGGCCGGTGTTGTTGGGTATGAACGTGCAGCATGATGAGGGGTCTGTCAATACCTTACAGACACCACCTCTTTCTGCAAGTATCGTATCGAGTACCATACGGTTTTGAAATGTCATAATGGAATCTGCCTGTAACTGTTCTGCTACATCCTGTAACGCATCCCTGGTGTAGTTTACAAACCTTTGTTGATTATAGTAAATATAGTTGATTCAGTCTACATTTTTGTTGATTGTTATGTGGGGAATTATGGATTTAAATACTGCTGCCACCTGACCTCTGGCCTTGAATTCATCAGGGACTCCTCTTGGGACCCTGATTGCATCAATATACACGTGTGGGTCGAAGCTACCTTTTGGGAGGGCGTGACAGTTGCGGATATGTGTGCTGGTGTCTTTTTAATTTTCAGTGAAGATGTGTATGTTCATGATGGCTTTAGCAAGGGCACATTCACCTTTCCAGGAACCCTCTAGTCTAGATCTTATCTTTCCATCCCCACAGATCCAATATACATCTCCAATCGAGTATACTTGATTCTGTGTGAGGGAGGTATCTGTTTCACTGTAAGTTGCACAGTATCTTTCAGTGAAATTACCCAGGAATCTTCCTTGATCTTCCCCTCTGGTGCAGGTATAGGTACCAGGATAGATATGTATACCTGCACCAGGGCGGGGAGTTTTTATGAGGAGTGGGTATTTTTGCTTCCATTCTTCACATGCAGACTGGTTACTAGATGAATTTGAGAATAATTGCAAAAAACATTCCTCAACACTAGAGGGCAATATTAAGGGCACAGTACCTAGGTGAGGCTTAGCGGTCCCACATATATAACAATTACTTTTATTTACTGAAGCTGCACTGTACTTCATCCATTCTAACCATAGGTTGGCATCGGAGAACCCAGTTTCTGCTGCAAGAGCCGCCTCATATGTTGGGTCAGATATTGCTCTCATATTGTTAAAAGTTAAGATATGGGGTTTGAGGGGGTTTGTTTGTTTCTGAGGGTATGTCCATTCTTATAGTGATTGCCGCAACTCGTGGAAGGACTGCACTTCATTATGCTGCATAAACAGAAGGAGTAAGTTGCAACGTGAGTACTGGAGGAATTGTACCAGAAGGTAGTGATTCCACCTTTCTGAGTTATAGCAACTTCAGCTTTGTTTTCCTCCGGCAGAGTCATTAGGATCGTCAGTAATCCCACAGTCCAAGTGGACTGTCTGTGCCATTTCCAGAATTTAGGGAGTGCATCCTGGTGGAGGTCAGAGCTGTCTGCTCCCGTTAGTACCTCACTTTGTCCTTTTTCGAGGTCAGGACTGTCTGTCCCCATTATTACCTCCTTTTGGGGTGCCTCCTTTACCAGTTTCACTCTGGTGGCGTGGATCCAAGTAGGTGCTTCTTCCGTGAGCACTGCTGTGCGGGTCGCGGCTACCACTGTAGTCGGTGGCCCGTAGGTGAAGTCTCCTGCAAATTTCACTTTCTTTAATTTCTTTATCAGCACGATATCTCCCACTTGGAATGGGTGAGTTGGTTCCTATGGAAGACAAGGAGACTTACAAGCAACTTTTTCCTCAATTTCACTTAAGGCTTTAATCAATCTGGTTACATTGGTGTTTGGGGTGTTCCTCAAACATGTGATACACCTTCCCACATAATCTGACACTAACTTTTTATGCCTATTTTTACTATTTTTTATTTTTACATTTTTATATTTTCCTACATTTTTATCACTTATTAAAAAGGACATTTTTTTCATTTTTTCATAGACTCATAATCTTTAACTATTGATCCTATGACTTTTACCACCAGCACTCACCTTATATTTTAATGTTTTAATACATACTTTTTATCATAAAAGACTTTACAACCACAATAAGTATTTACTATTACAAATAAATCATAATAGATTGACCCAAATAAGAGTGTGCCTCCTTATCCTTCTATTTCTAAAATTTTATTCTCCTGACTGGGTGAATCAGGCTTAGCAGTCTCTGCACCTCTACCATTTACCTGAATAGTAGAGCCGTCTATTCCATTTATCTCACTAACTGTTTAATGCCTGTAATATAGAAATTCTGTGCTAGCAGCTGTCACCGCCACTTCTGTGAGAAGGTCTGACAGACGTCCTTTCCTACCTCTTGCATGATGTTCTTTGTTTTGGTTTCACTTTGTCATCTCATTTCCTTCTCCCAGGTGTCACCTATTTAGACTAATCCTCTTTCCTTTATATTCCCTCCCATACTGCCTCACTTTGCGGTTTATACTACTTCCTGGATTGAAGTGTTCACTGCTGAAGACTTCTGTTGCTGCTTGTTCAGACAAGTCCTTTCATGTATTGTGTTTCCTTGCTGACTTGATTCTAGGTGACCTTGACTCCCTCCGTATTAAGTGCAGGGAGCCGGTGGTCGTGTCCCCTCACTATTATAGGGTTTTCAGGTGTCACACAGTCTAGGTACGAGGGCATGCAATCGTCTACCTCTGAGACCCTTGCATGTGCTTAGCAGTCAGGGTGATCTCTTAGGGTTTTATAGGTCACCTTTATGCTCCTTAGGTTGGGATCAAGCCAGTCGGATGTTTATCCATAACTTCCAGCTATCTGCAACATCATCCGTGACAGCAGCATGTGTGTTGTTTGAATGCTGTTGTGTCCTACTCCATGAAAATGTGCAATAAACAGAAGGGAGCTGTGCTGTGGTATGCATGGTTTCCCCTCTTTGCAGATTAATCCTGTCCTAGGATTCTTCTGCAAGATTGGATAACACCAATCAGCCATTTCATCGTCAGTAGCTGAGGACTGGAGATCCACAAGCATCTGAGTTAACTCAAGTGAAGCAGGTACTAATTTCACCATTTGCAATGTGGCCGGGGCCATGAGTGCAGCCTTCTTGGCCTCCGCGTCTGCCAGGCCATTGCCTTGGGACACATGATCTTTACCACCAGTATGCGCCCTTCAGTGGACAATTGCAATCTGTGAGGGCAATCTTATGGCTTCTAAAAGTTGTATGACAAGTTGTGAATGTGAGATGTGCTTACCATCAGCTGCAATGAATCGTCTCCTTTGCCAAATGACCCCGTGGTCCCAGACCACTTCATGTGCATACCTGCTGTCAGTGTAAATGGTGACTGGCTTTCCTTCATGTAGTATGCATGCTCTCGTGAGTGCAATTAATTCTGCTGCTTGTGCAGATTGGTGTGTGATGGGTCTGGCTTCCAGGACAACATGTCACTACCAGAGCTTTGGGACGTTCTCACAGCTCTGTTTCTCCACCCCTGTGATGATGTCACTACTAGAGCTGGGAGGAGTTCTCACTACTCTGTTTACTTTTGGTTTCTTTCACCACAGCTGTTCTTCATGTGTTTGATTTCCCTCTCTTTATATCACCCCTCCTCCTATGATAGGATGTGGATTATAGTTCTCACTTCAGTTGTTGCTCTTGCTTTAGTTTCTTCACTTGTAGCTATCAGTTCACTGGACCTGTGTTCTGCTGCAGCTAGCACTCCGGATATTGCCAGCCTGTCCTTGGATCCGTCTTCTCTGCGGCTGCAACACCTTCAGCTAAGTCTGCAGACATTGTTGTATTCCTGTTTGTTTTCTGACTGGATCTGAGGTGGCCACGGTTCCCTCCATATACTGAGTAGGGCACTGGTGGCCGTGCCCCTTCCACTATTGTAGGGGTTACAGTGGTCATTAGTCTTAGGCACGTGGGCATGCCTCGTTCCGCCATTTGGATCCGGGCATGTGCTTTAGCAGAATAGGGAAAGCGTTGAGGGTCGGACAGGGGTCACCCTTTATCCTCCCTAGTTCTGGGTCCAGTCAGTTGCTCTGTACTGTGTATTACTATTGTTGCTCACATACAGCCGTGACATTATAATCCACCAAAACCGTCCTTTTTTGACATGGATCCGCTTTCTGACCTGGTTGACCGCATGCAGGGTCTTTCTTTGGAAGTAGCGGATCTCCGTCAATCTATGACCCAGCTTCAAGCATTGGGCCCTGCTCCGGCTCATGGAGTCTGTTGCGAGCCAAAGGTCTCCCTTCCGGCGACGTTCTCCGGGGGCAGTGAGAATTTTGTTCGTTTCAGAGAGGCATGCAAACTCCATTTTTGCTTGTGTTCTCACTCTTCTGGTAATCAGGAGCAGAGGGTGAGGATTGTCATTTCCCTGCTCAGGGGTAATGCTCAGACTTGGGCTTTTTCGCTGCCATCAGGGGATCCCTCCCTTCGATCCGTGGAGGGATTTTTTGTGGCCCTGGGGCAGATTTATGATGACCCGGATCGTGTTGCTCTGGCCGAATCTAACCTACGTGTTTTATGCCAGAACAAACTGTCTGCGGAGCTTTATTGTTCTGAATTTCGGAGATGGGCAGCTGATTCGGGTTGGAATGATGCTGCACTCCCGAGTCAGTTCTGTCATGGTCTCTCGGAGAGATTAAAAGATGCGTTTGCTTTCCATGAGAGACCAACGTCCTTAGAGTCTGCCATGTCATTGGCGGTACGCCTTGACAGGCGTCTAAGAGAAAGAAACGAGACCTCTCTGTCCAACCATTGTCAGTCTAGGGGCAGTGGTGCGGACTCATTCAGTGTGCAGGGGCCTCATCCTGTCTCGCTCCCCTCTGAGGAGGAGCCCATGCAGCTAGCTCGACTTGCCCCTGATAAAAGAGGATTTAGTCCTCAGAGTATGGTCTGTTTTTGTTGTGGGGGCATAGGTCATTTGGCACATGTTTGTCCGTCTAGGAGATTCTTGAACCGTACTAAGAGCGATAATAAGAGAAAAATCTCAAAAGGTAAATCATCAGGTTCTGCTTCATCTGCTACTTTGGGCAAAGTTGATGTAGGATTTGATGCTTTTCCTCTGACCTGCAGTTCCCGTTTTCTCCTGTCTGCCAGGGTGGCGCTAGAGAGCAAAGTCATTTCTTGTGAGATTTTTGTCGATAGTGGAGCGGCCGTCAATCTTATTGACACTCAATTTGTAGCCATGCATGGTTTTCAGGTTTGCACATTAGATAAAGATATACCTGTTTTTGCTATTGACTCTGCTCCACTCTCAGAGATCTCTGAAGGGCATTGTTCACAATATCCGGCTAGCTGTAGGTGACACTCATGTGGAGGATATATCTTGTTTTGTCCTTAACGGATTGCCGTCTCCTCTAGTTTTGGGGTTACCCTGGCTCACTAGATATAACCCCACTATTGATTGGCAAGGAAGGCAAATAAATGAGTGGAGTGATTTTTGTAGAGAGAATTGTCTCACAGCGACTTTTGCAGAGGTGTCTACTAAAACGGTGCCATCATTTCTCTCTGATTTCTCGGACGTGTTTTCCGAGAGCGGTGTTCAGGAGCTACCTCCTCACCGGGAGTTTGACTGTCCCATTAACCTCATTCCCGGCGCCAAGCTGCCAAAAGCACGCCTCTACAATCTCTCACAACCGGAAAGAATCGCTATGCGAACTTACATCTCCGAGAGTCTCGAAAAGGGGCATATTCGTCCCTCAAAGTCACCTGTGGCCGCGGGTTTTTTTTTTGTTAAAAAGAAAGATGGCTCTCTGAGACCTTGCCTAGATTTTAGGGAGCTGAACCGTATCACGATTCGCGATCCCTATCCCCTTCCTCTGATCCCGGACCTCTTTAATCAAATTGTTGGGGCCAAGGTGTTTTCCAAATTGGATTTGAGAGGCGCGTACAACCTGGTCAGGGTCAGAGAGGGGGATGAATGGAAAACGGGCTTTAATACCCCTGACGGGCATTTCGAGAATCTCGTTATGCCTTTCGGCCTGATGAATGCTCCGGCCGTCTTTCAGCATTTTGTTAATAGTATTTTCTATCATTTAATGGGGAAATTTGTATTGGTGTATCTTGATAATATTTTGATTTTTTCCCCTGATGTTCAGACCCATCAGGATCATCTTTTTCAGGTTCTGCAGATTCTGCGGGAAAATAAATTGTACGCCAAGCTGGAGAAATGTCTTTTTATGGTATTGGAGATTCAATTTCTGGGTTTTCTCCTCTCTGCTTCTGGTTTTCGCATGGATCCCGAGAAGGTCCGTGCTGTACTTGAGTGGGAGCTTCCTGAGAATCAGAAGGCATTGATGCGCTTTCTGGATTTTGCGAACTATTACAGAAAGTTCATTTTGAATTATTCCTCTGTTGTCAAACCCCTCACTGACATGACAAAAAAGGGGGCGGATTTTTCCTCTTGGTCGGAGGAGGCGCTTACAGCCTTTTCTAAGATTAAAGAGAATTTTGCGTCTGCTCCCGTCTTGGTGCATCCCGATGTTTCCTTACCTTTTATTGTTGAGGTGGATGCTTCCGAGGTGGGTGTGGGTGCGGTTTTGTCCCAGGGCCCTTCCCCTGCCAAGTGGCGACCCTGTGCCTTTTTCTCTAAAGAAAACTCTCCCCGGCAGAGAGAAACTATGATGTGGGAGATAGGGAGTTGTTGGCCATCAAGTTGGCTTTCGAGGAATGGCGCCATTGGTTGGAGGGGGCCAGGCACCCTTTCACCGTTTTTACCGACCATAAGAATCTGGCATACTTGGAGTCGGCCAGGCGTATGAATCCGAGACAGGCCAGATGGTCTCTGTTCTTCTCCAGATTCAATTTTGTTGTTACATTCCGACCTGGGATAAAAAATGTGAAGGCTGATGCTCTCTCTCGCTGTTTTCCGGGAGGAGGAAACTCCGAGGACCCGGGTCCCATTTTGGCGGAGGGGGTAGTTGTTTCTGCTCTATATTCCGATTTGGAGGCCGAGGTCCAGGCTGCCCAAACTGAGACACCTGCCCGTTGTCCTTCTGGGAAGTTGTTCGTGCCTCCTGAGCTACGTCACAAACTCTTTAAGGAGCATCATGATACGGTTCTTGCTGGTCACCCCGGGAGTAGAGCCACGGTAGATCTCATTGCTCGGAGATTTTGGTGGCCGGCTCTTCGTAAGTCGGTGGAGGGTTTTGTGGCTGCTTGTGAGACGTGCGCTCGAGCTAAGGTCCCTCGTTCACGGCCTTCAGGTTCCCTTCTCCCGTTACCCATTCCTTCCCGTCCTTGGACACACCTGTCCATGGACTTTATCACGGATCTTCCTCGTTCCTCGGGGAAGTCGGTGATCCTGGTGGTGGTGGACCGTTTTAGTAAGATGGCTCATTTCGTACCTTTCCCTGGTTTACCCAATGCTAAAACGTTGGCGCAAGCTTTTGTCGACCATATTTATTAAATTGCACGGCATTCCCTCTGATATTGTTTCCGATAGGGGCACGCAGTTTGTGTCCAGGTTCTGGAAGGCTTTCTGTTCTCGCCTGGGGGTTCGGCTGTCCTTCTCTTCTGCTTTTCATCCGCAGTCGAATGGTCAGACTGAGCGCCTCAATCAGAATCTGGAGACATATTTGCGCTGTTTTGTGGCAGAGAACCAGGAGGATTGGTGTTCATTTCTCCCTCTTGCTGAGTTTGCTCTGAACAACCGTCGTCAGGAATCTTCTGATAAGTCACCATTCTTTGGTGCATATGGGTTCCATCCGCAGTTTGGGACATTCTCGGGAGGGGCTCTTTCTGGTTTACCTGAGGAGGAGAGATTTTCCTCGTCTTTGTCTACCATTTGGCAAAAGATTCAGAGTAATCTTAAAAAAATGAGTGAGAAGTATAAGCGTGTGGCTGATAAGAGACGTGTGGCTGGTCCGGACCTGAATGTGGGTGATCTGGTGTGGTTGTCTACTAGAAACATTAAGTTGAAGGTTCCCTCCTGGAAATTGGGTCCCAAGTTTATTGGGCCTTATAAAATCTTGTCAGTCATCAATCCTGTTGCCTTCCGTCTTGATCTTCCACGGGTTTGGAAGATACATAATGTATTTCACAGATCTCTCTTAAAACCATATGTCCAGCCCACGGTACCCTCCTCTTTGCCTCCTCCTCCGATTTTGGTTGATGGCAATCTGGAGTTTGAGGTTTCCAGAATTGTGGACTCTCGCATTGTCCGCGGTTCTCTTCAGTACCTCGTTCATTGTAAGGGTTATGGTCCTGAGGAGAGGATGTGGGTTCCGGTGTCGGACATTAAAGCCACTCGCCTCATCAGGGCATTTCATAGGGCTCATCCTGAGAAGGTGGGTCCTGGGTGTCCGGAGTCCACCCGTAGAGGGGGGGGGGGGTACTGTCACTACCAGAGCTTTGGGACGTTCTCACAGCTCTGTTTCTCCACCCCTGTGATGATGTCACTACTAGAGCTGGGAGGAGTTCTCACTACTCTGTTTACTTTTGGTTTCTTTCACCACAGCTGTTCTTCATGTGTTTGATTTCCCTCTCTTTATATCACCCCTCCTCCTATGATAGGATGTGGATTATAGTTCTCACTTCAGTTGTAGCTCTTGCTTTAGTTTCTTCACTTGTAGCTATCAGTTCACTGGACCTGTGTTCTGCTGCAGCTAGCACTCCGGATATTGCCAGCCTGTCCTTGGATCCGTCTTCTCTGCGGCTGCAACACCTTCAGCTAAGTCTGCAGACATTTGTTGTATTCCTGTTTGTTTTCTGACTGGATCTGAGGTGGCCACGGTTCCCTCCATATACTGAGTAGGGCACTGGTGGCCGTGCCCCTTCCACTATTGTAGGGGTTACAGTGGTCATTAGTCTTAGGCACGTGGGCATGCCTCGTTCCGCCATTTGGATCCGGGCATGTGCTTTAGCAGAATAGGGAAAGCGTTGAGGGTCGGACAGGGGTCACCCTTTATCCTCCCTAGTTCTGGGTCCAGTCAGTTGCTCTGTACTGTGTATTACTATTGTTGCTCACATACAGCCGTGACACAACATGTGTGTCATGTTGTATGGCGTGTATACAATCATGTGCCTCTGTCAAGTGATCCTCAGGTCCTTTGAGTCCTAATAGGGCATTCAAGATAGGTGCTGGACCAGAGGTGTGTGTTGCGTATTTGATTTGGAGGCAGGGATTGCTGAGGAGTAGAATCTCACATCTAGACAGTCTTTGTGCGGACATGTGCTGTGTGTGTGTATGCCTTTGAGAAGGATACAGGATAGTCTCATGTCCCATTGTCAGTGGCGTTGAAAATTCAACCATCATAGCACAGGCTGCAAGAGATCTCAGACAGGCCGGCATTTCTTGGACGGATGCCGGAACCACCTTTGAGAAAAAGGCACAAGGACGTAACTTGCCTCCGTGATATTGTGTCAGCACACCCGCCATGGTTTTACAATTTTGTCGAGCATATACGTGGAATGTGAGTTTGTAGTCAGGGAGGCCCAAACCTGGACTTGTCATTAAAGAACATTTCAAATAATCAAATGCATTAAACATTTCCTCAGACCACCTGATGAGATCTGGCATGTCTGCCAGAGTGGCTTGTCTCATTACATTGTCATAGTAGGAGCAATCAGGAATCCATTGTCTGCAGTAGTTTATCATACCAAGGAAAGATAACATTTCTTTCTTGGTGTGCGGGGTGACCAGGCCCGCAACAGACTGGACTCTTTCTGTGCTGATTCTCCTTTCTCCCTTTGTGAGAACAAAGCCCAAGTATTCAACTTTCTTTTTAAACCATTGCATTTTCTTGCGTGACACCTTGTGTCCACATTCAGACAACCATTTCAACAAATATAAACCATCTGTTACATTTGCCTCCTCTGACACACTACACTGCACTGCACAATAACAAATCATCCACGTATTGCAAGAGTACAGAACCCTGGGAAGGGGGAGGGGTGCCATGGTTTTAAACTGGCTTGGAGGACAATGCTGTACACTACAGGTGAATCAGCATATCCCTGGGGCATCCTGCACCAGGTGAGTTGACGACCCTCAAAAGAAAAAGGCAAAAAGAGTCTGGTCTACTTGTCAACCAGGATAGAGAAGAAAGCATTTTTCAAGTCTATCACGCTGAAACAGACAGCATCTGCAGTGATGACTGAGAGCAACTGAGAAATGTCTCGGCTGTCTCTGTTTACTCACGGTTTTGGCTCCTGAACTTTTGTAACTATGTGTGGGGGTCTGTATCTTCCTGATCTCAAAGCATCCCGCTGCCTCCTTCTCATATAAATGTTTCTCAAAGTCTTGTATTTTGTCTGAGGTCCATGAGAAAACGCTTTGCTTTACAATCAACATGAGATTGGGAAGGAGAACTAGGCTGTCACTATTTGCAGCCTGCAGTCCCTGGTTGGGAGGGGGAAACTCACAATTAGATTTTCCTCCACCCACAGTAAGAAAATTCATCAAATGACAGAGTGATAATATTACAGTGAGATATGTACTTACACTTACCAACAGAACAATAGCTCTCACACAGACAGATGAATCTTAACACTATGTATCTTATACTCTAAATATAGGTATGCGTCAAACCAAGGTAGGTCAGTCTCCCTGAGACTGTTCTCTTACATGTACCCCTGGTACTAAAAAATCTCTGTCGACAGTTAGATAAAGTAAATAGATCTCCCGGAGATCCTATGGTGTGTCCCTGACACAAACCAACTTACGGATAGATCTCCCTGAGACTCTATGTCGTGCGTGGCACTCCAAGTGCCGGCCTTTATTCATGAAAGTACTCAGAGTACTTATTATAAACTCCCGGAGTCTATTTTTAAGGCTTAACAATGTATCCCGGATACATAATAAAAACTCACGGGTAGAGATGTGGCCAGTGCCCTCGGACCGGGCAGTGGACAAAAGGGATGTCTCTCTCTTACCGGACACGAGGATGGCCTTCTCTATCCCGGACGGAGCCCCCAAACTGAAAGGATTTGGACCTTTCTGGACCTCTACGACAACCTTGGTTTGAGACACTGACGTCAGGAGAGATGTTTCTCAGTTGCTAATAACAGACACACACAAGTATCACTGAGAAACACTCTAACTTTATTATGCTATCGCTTTGCCTTATATAGGCAGTAGAAAAGTTTGCATAACAACAGCGTTAAACCAATCATAAAAGATAAACATTGGTGCTCATACAGATACTACCGGAACATCCTTTTATGGTATGTGGACGTGCAGTAAGCAGAAATAATAGGTTTTAATCACTCACTATAAGAATGTACGCAGCTGTGCCGAATGACCCTGAATAAGGCAAGAACGTTTGTTCTAGTTCTAGGATATTCCCAGAATCTGTCCTGGGACAGATAAGTGAACCTAACTCACAGCGGGGAAGGGGGGGGGGGGGTGAAACAGTGTGTGGGTGAGATGTTATAACAATTCTTTACATATTTAGAGAAGACAAGATGGGGTCACATTTCTCTTCAATCCCCTCTTAGAACCAAATTCTTAGATAATATGGTTCTTACCCTTGCCCTTTTCCCTGTATATCGCCAGATATTTTCTATATCTGGGGGGGGGGGTGAAACAGTGCGTGGGTGAGATGTTATAACAATTCTTTACATATTTAGAGAAGACAAGATGGAGTCACATTTCTCTTCAGGTACCTAGACATCACTAATCGCGACCGACTCCTCCGACCTGCCCTTTACTGTATCCAGGCGTCTCCATCCACGGGATACACCGTCTTCTTCTTCTCTGGACTGCGGTCTGTCAGTGTCGATCTTCAGGTATCAGCCACTCCCAATGTCGTCTTTTCCGGACTCTGGAATGGCTTCACCCTCACAGTCTCTAGGTCGATCCACGTAGCAACCGTGGACTGGCCTTCTTTCGTTTCTGCTGTCAGTGTCGATCTTCAGGTACCCGCCGCTGCCCCCATTGTCATCTTTTATTAGACTCTGGGATAGCTTCACCCTCACGGTCTTCAGGTAGTACGGTCCACCGTGGAATGGCCTCCTGTTAGTAACGGCACGACTTTTCTTCCAACACTGCTTCTTTCATCTTGATTGAAGAATCAGTTGTTGGGGAGGTTCTCCCATGGACAGATACGTAGGTCTTTACAAGGCAGGTCAGAATTTCTGGTAAGAGGTGATGTCATGGTACCTAAATTCTAACTGCGGGAAAGAACACCGCACTAACTGACATTCAGTCCAACCCTTACAAACTTCACCGTTCTTGGGGTTAAAGTGGCAAATAACTTTGTAAAGGAGGGGGGCCTGTCCCTAGGGTATCTACTCTTTTCCATTCACACAAAAACAGGTCACATACCTCCCAACACCACCAAATTCAATTTAATGTGTGTACCCATAGAGACTCATGCAACCTGGCCTATCTCTCTACACCTCCAAAGACACAGGTAGGTCATAGACCCCCGTGTCAATGGGAAACGACTATAGGATGCAAATGTGTACAGCCAAATTATAACTCACCGCAGTGCGTTGGGCGAGTTTTCCTTGGTATAGGCTGTCACACATTTGTACCTAGAGTGTCTATTGGTACACAATCGACCAACATACAAAATCAATATATGTACATAGTACTATGGGGTTTCAGGATAGCACAAGTTATACGTCCCGTTCTGTCTGGTTCTTCTTGGTAAATAAGTCCCTTGACCCTCCAATACACAGTCCCATGTAGATGATGATGACCAGAACCAGAAGAACTTTCACTGGGTGAAACAAGAGATCGTAGCTGAATAAGCTCTTCCACCCGAACATCTCCAAGTCTTTCTCCAGAACCTAAGATAATGCTCCCGCTGGATTGTGGCACAGTCCTCCGTCTCTTGAAAACCTCTGAACAAAGTTCGCTCGACTGCCAAAACCCAGTGGGATCCTCTGGAGCCTCACAAGAGTGTCAGGGGGGATAGCTAGTCTCTTCTGTGGCGTCATCTGGGTTTTTCCTCTGCTCCATAGTGAACACACTTATGACAGAAGAAAATACCAGGCGCTCCTGGGGGATTTCTCCCCTCACGGTGCAATTAGATGTCAAATCCCAGCACCAATACCTTTGACCCATGAGTAGAGAAAGGCATTGGGCTGCCCTTCATCTCACAGGATCCCTCGTTATCCTAACACTGGTGTCTGAACACCCTACCTTCAGAGGATCACGTCTTCTGCTACACATCCCTCTGCACCAACAGATAAGGATGGCTACCCTACTAGGTTAGGATGTCCGAGGGGAGCTGTGGACAAAACACCATCTTGTTATTTATTGCACTGTATCCCTGTCCACTCATGTGTACTCAGGCTGATTTCCCCCTGTCATCCTGTCTTGTGGAGGCCTGCAGAATCCATGGCATGGGTCATGCCCTGGCTCTTCAGGACTCCACAACACAAAAACACAGTCCACACTCTGCTGCCAATCATTCTGTGCCCAATCCCAATCAGAGCTGTGTTACCTGATCGGACTAGAATTAAGTGCGCACTACAACATTACACCAATGTTGTCTGTCCGCCCCAGTCCCCAGTATAACACAACCCTATCGAAAACCTTGAGCAAAACAGTGTTACCTGTATCGATCAGAGACCTTGGTTGCTCATCCTGACATCCCACTTAACTGTGTTCCAATGTCACCCGTTCCGCGATCCAACAATTTTCTCGATCCACAGTATAACACCGTTTTACTCAAAGGGGACACAAGAATGAATCAAAAACAGCAGTGACTGGACTCACAGCAAGGAATGTAAACTACATAAATCAGCAGGGTGGAAAACATTCATAGACAAGGTCTACAGCCATCAACATCAAGAAACATACAAACAGATAACAAAAACACATAACATGGACATACACAGGGAACAAACGGTGTAACAAATAGTACAGGGGTGTCAAATGTTGCCTAGCCTAGCTTGGCCATTCTGACCCCTCAGCACCTGGTGAGGCGTATGCCGCTAAGGTGTAACTCCTTTATGGCCAAGCTGACTAGACCCCACTGCACAATTTGTTACCTGGCTAATATTACTGTTGGACACATTGCAATTCCTTGCACAAGGGCAATTCCTTGCAATGTGTCCTTTGTTCCCACACCTGAAACACGTGACTTGGTTTTCTGTCCTGTGTGTTATGTTCCTATCTGCGTTGCAGTGTCTCGCTATATGACCTAAGCCAGCACATGCAAAACATCTGATGTTTGCCCTGCATGGCCTAGGTCCTTCTACACTGCAGCCGTGCTCCCTTCTCCTGAATTGTTCCATCTTCAGGGACGCACTCTTCACAACAGTTCTTTTTCCAAAAGTCAGGGAAAAATCTCTGTTAGTCTGGACCGGCTTGGTCTGATGATTTGACCGGTCACAGACTACTCTCCCCCCTTTTTGCCCTGCACAGTGCAAAGTTTTGGGAGATTCCGACCCTGACTTTATGGAAAAAGAAAGGGCCGGCACCAAATTGGTGATAACCTGTTGCATTCCAGACATTAGCTGTTACCTTACAGCAACCTTAGCCTTCAATTTGGCTACCGTCACGTCAGTAGAGGCAGTCCGCTCCTTGAAGGCCTTGACCTCAGTATAAGACTGAGTCAACTTAGCCTCAATTTCCTCCTTCTGCCTCTGCAGCTCTACTAACTGTGACTCTATCCTGGCCACCAGCGCATCTCGGTCAACAGTAGACTGCACATTTTCTGCCAGCTGCGTCTGCAATGCCGAAACCTGGTCTGAATTACTGGCACAGCAATGGCAGTGAATGTTCGGAGGAATTGTCTCCGTTGATCGAGACACCAGCGCAACTTCCTTTGGCTTGCAGATGCTAACCTCAAATGTATGCAGAAGTTTGGCTAGCATCCAAAGCCGTTTGGTGGCCTTGTTCAACACCGTCTGTTTGTTAACACATAGCTTGTCGTAACTACAAGCCTGTGCTAACAAATCGGACCACAGCATTTCTGCTGACTTGTGAGTGGTGGGGAGGATGGGGTTAAATGTGCTGTGTTTAGCCAGGTGGTGTAGTTTGGAGAAGTCCATACTTACGTCTTGATGAGAGGCCATCTTCCTTGGTGCTGTCCTTTGTTGTCCCTTGTGTGCTGCGTGGAGAAGGTCCTGTAGTATCTGGAACGCCTTCTCCCGCTCAGCCGGACTTCTCTGTTCAGCTCCGACGGTGATGCTCCTCTCTTCAGTGACGTATGCGACGACTTCTCTTCAGTGTTCAGTGGGCGTGCAAGGCAATCAAAAAATCGTTACTACACAAAAATCAAAAAGATTTTAGAAATTGCCTTGTGTTTAGTTCTGATTAGTGTTTAGTTCTGATTGAGAAAACCGCTTTACCTGTCCGAACTATCAGGCTATGGACGCTCAGAATCCCCTGACCACGTCCCTCCCGTCTGACTAGTTCACAGCGTAAGCGATTTTTCTCACCAAAACCAAACACAGATACAAATTTCTAGCAGTGGGCCTGGCTCGCCAATGTTAAAGGAAATATTAATTTATTGATATTTATGCAAATCTCAATAATTAATATTTATAAATAGGCGTGAGTCATCTAGTGATGACTCCGCCTATTTATGCCTAAATTATATGAAACTAACTCTATATCAAAGGAAATATTAACTATTGATATTTTGGATAATACCAATAAATAATATTCATAAATAGGCGTGAGTTGTCTAGTGATGACTCCGCCTATTTATGCCTAAATATATATATAGCTCTCTAGCTAACTACCTCTGATTGCATATACACTACACTGAACTACACTACATGTGACTTACTGCTACTACTACGGCGGCGACCACTAATGACCATACACTGTACTATGAATAATAAAGTATTTATTATACAATACAATAATACAAGTCTAATTATATGCTATATCTATATATATTTATAGTCCAGAAAAATGAACGGCACTCCAATAGGTTATAAGAAAATAACTCCTTTAATCACCCGTGCGGTGCAACGTTTCGGCTCAATGCTAGAGCCTTTTTCTAGCATTGAGCCAAAACGTTGCACCGCACGGGTGATTAAAGGAGTTATTTTCTTATAACCTATTGGAGTGCCGTTCATTTTTCTGGACTATAATTGGGGTAAAAAGCCTATTCCCTTAAGGACGTGCACCCAGACTCGCTTATTAGCCTGTGCCGCCATTTTTCATTGATATATATATTTATAGATATGGTTATAAATATATATACATATAGACACACACACCACAGTACAGCAATAACACTACAGTAAACAATATTATTAAACACAATACAAACCTAACTACACAACTACACTACACAATACAAAATTCCCAATTCCACCCCACACACACTATCTATACATTACACTCACACAAATATAAATACCAACCCACCCGTCTGACTACTCACTGTCCCTACGGGGTAGAAAGGGTAAATGGTGGCACTGCAAGGGTTAATACTTGCAGGCCAGGGATGTAGCCATGAGTACAGGTTCAGGGAATACAGGGTCAATACAGCCCAGCAATGCTAGGGTTAAAGCGGGGCTGTAAACCACACAATCACTGCAATGTAGGGGTAATCACAGTGCAGGGGATGATGGACATAAAGGGGTAAACCCAGGGTTGGGCACCAGGGGTTACCTGGGTCAGGGGTATTGGGGCTATTGCAGGGGCTGAGGTTAATGCTGCAGGAGTTCAGCAGCCGGGGTTAGGGGATGGTTGGTGGAGCAGGGGTTAATGCAGGGGTTATGCAGCAGGGGTTATCGGTGGTCAGGCCAGGGGTGAATAGGGGTAAATCAGGGCAGGAGTTTTAGGGGTACTGCAATGCTGGAGGGAAAGGGTTACTCAGCCATCTCCAGGGGCATGTGGGACTCAGGACAAGGACCCAAAGCATAGAAGTAAATCAACAACAGAATGGATTAACCAGAAGAAAATACGCCTTCTGGAGTGGCCCAGTCAGAGTCCTGACCTTAACCCGATTGAGATGCTGTGGCATGACGTCAAGAAAGCGATTCACACCAGACATCCCAAGAATATTGCTGAACTGAAACAGTTCTGCAAAGAGGAATGGTCAAGAATTACTCCTGACCGTTGTGCACGTCTGATCTGCAACTACAGGAAACGTTTGGTTGAAGTTATTGCTGCCAAAGGAGGTTCAACCAGTTATTAAATCCAAGGGTTCACATACTTTTTCCACCTGCACTGTGAATGTTTACATGGTGTGTTCAATAAAAACATGGTAACATTTAATTCTTTGTGTGTTATTAGTTTAAGCAGACTGTGATTGTCTATTGTTGTGACTTAGATGAAGATCAGATCACATTTTATGACCAATTTGTGCAGAAATCCATATCATTCCAAAGGGTTCACATACTTTTTCTTGCAACTGTATATATTATTCAAATATCACCCTTCCCTCTAAAGTAGTTCTAGGTCATGCAGAAAAAAAACTGTGGGGCACATTTACTAAGGGACTTGCAACTATTTTAGAATAGTTGCAAGTCCCCATTTTTTATCCAGCCATGTGACAATATTTAGTTGCACGGCCGTTTTACGCCGCATCTGCCAGTTGGACAGGGTGGGGGCGTGTCAGGGGCTGTGCCGTGACACCAGCGATGACAAATTTACTAACATTTAGGCCTCTTGCACACGAACGTTGTGTGCCCGTGGCCGTATTGCGGTCCGCATACGGCGGGTCTGCAATACACAGGCACCGGCCTGTGTGCACTCCGCATCACGGACGCAGACCCATTCACTTTGCGGTGCGGACGGATCACGGACCCATTCAAGTTGAATGGGTCTCGATCCATCCCGGCCGCCGCACAGTCGTTGCCCGTGCATTGGGGACTGCAAATTGCTGTCCCCAATGCACGGAATGGATGCACAACGTTCGTGTGAAAGAGGCCTTACTCCTGGAAACAAGCTTAAATGTAAGCGAAGAACTACGCCAGCCACTGGCTGGAGTAGATTTTACGCCAGGTGCAAGGACTGCCAGAGATGCGCCTAATTTATGATGAGGTGCACGCCTTGTCCTTTATTAGATGAATCTAACGGCAGTGGAAGGGGGGAAACTAAGACCGGTGTAAAAAGCCAGTATTAGTAAATGTGCCCCAGTATGTGAACTGACACTGCTAGGGCTATACACAGACTTCTGCAGTGTGACAGATGCAATCTACAGGAATGTACTCAGTTGCAAGTAATGGGACACATTTACTAATCCTGTTCGTAGGATCAAGTTTATTAAACCTGGTATACTGCCTGGTAGGATTGACCCTACTAATTAAAATAATACCTGTCTTGAGAAAATTGGTTGATGTATTCCTGGGGGAAAAAATGTTTTATGCAAATGAGGGCTTCAGTGCACTGAGGGGTGTGGTCTAGCGCCTCAGCTCCCCTTAGTGCACCTGAGCTTACCATGCCTCTTGGAGTACTGAAGCCTCATATGTATAAAGAATAAAAGCCTTAGGAACGCTGCAACCAAGGTGACAGCTGCATTTAGTTTAAGCAATTATATCCTCTGTAATCTATTGTGATCATTTGTCCCCATAGAGATTGTTTGCCAGCAGCACATCCTTGTTTACGCA
The DNA here is from genome assembly GCF_905171765.1 of Bufo bufo. Taxonomy (NCBI): domain Eukaryota; kingdom Metazoa; phylum Chordata; class Amphibia; order Anura; family Bufonidae; genus Bufo; species Bufo bufo. The sequence continues at coordinate 634,409,777 of NC_053390.1, forward strand.
GGACTACAGTGCTGCACAAAATGATCATCCGATAAATAAGCGGTTGCCCATTCGTTGGGTGATCATCGGCATGTAATGTGGGGCACTTAGCAAATGCTCATCACAATCACAGTTAGGGCTCTTTTACACGAGCAGATGCCGTGCGGGTAATCCGCTGCGTGAAAAACAGCCAAGCCACGCTCTGGACAGCAGAGACACAGAGCAGTAACGTGACTGATAAGCTCCGTGTCTCTCTGTGATCTTTTTGCTACAAAATCACGGTGATAACTTTATCTCACTGTGAGTTTGTAGTAAAAAGATCCCAGAGAGGCACGGAGTATTATCAATCATGTTAGTGCTCCGTATCTCTGCTGTCCGGAACGGGGCTTGGCTGTCTTTCATGCAGCGGATTACCCGCACGGCATCTACTTGTGTGAAAGAGCCCTTACTCCGACACCCAACCTTTGCCTTTAGACAACACAATCTATAGATGCGCCAAATTTATCACAGTGGCGGATGCTGGCTTATAAATCTGATGCATGGCTAGGAACTTTTATTTAACTTTACACCAACTATTGGTTGGCTTACTTTGCACCAATATGTAGCCACATGCAGTGTCATCATAAGTCATGCCCCTTTCTGATAAGCCACACCTCCTTGACAAGCTAGAAAACTGAAACAAATGAGCTAGGCGCAATGGACCATTCTTTTTATTTAGGGCAGTTGCTTAAATAAATAGGTCTAAAACCTGACTTGGACACAAGCTGTAGCTCAGCTATTAAAATTGGAAAATCCTTGGTACAAAAAGTTAGTGCAGCAGCCTCAGCCTATGGGTGCTGTATACACTGCGACCCAGTCGCGGTAATACTGTAAATTGCCAAAGTGCACCTGCACCTGCTGTGTGTCCTAGATCCTCTATCACAATATTAGAATCATTTACATTTGATGTGGTGCACTTTTTTCTAATTGAAGGCTTTTCACTATTTATAGACGTGCACATACATGTAGTTTTTATTTTTTTACCATGTTGTTTTGTGCTTCTCAGTCCCAATGGCTTAGACAGATGAACTACCCTGAAACTCTGAAGTAGATTTACTATTCAAAATTTTGTGCCAGAATTACGACCATATTCTGGCACAAAGTAAGCCAACTAATAGGTTGTATAAACTTAGATCTGAAAATGCTAAAGTATAAACCACTCTGAAAAATCTGGTAAATCTTTAGATTGTCTAATCTGTGGTTACGATTTATTTATTAAAATGTGCTCCTATCTCCTTCAACCTGACAAAGTCCTGCTAAAACCATGGCAATTCGTAGCAAAACCACATGTGGTCTGAGTGCGGTTCCTCCTAGCTGCAAGACAAGAACATCTACATGTATTAACACTGTAAATCGCCGTACTTTTTCCAGAGATAGAAACTGTTCTTCCTCTTGCTCTTCCTCTCAGATTTCAAAAGTTTCTGTATTTTGGGTTGTGGATTGACATTGCATTACAGGGAGTGCAGAATTATTAGGCAAGTTGTATTTTTGAGGATTAATTTTATTATTGAACAACAACCATGTTCTCAATGAACCCAAAAAACTCATTAATATCAAAGCTGAATATTTTTGGAAGTAGTTTTTAGTTTGTTTTTAGTTTTAGCTATTTTAGGGGGATATCTGTGTGTGCAGGTGACTATTACTGTGCATAATTATTAGGCAACTTAACAAAAAACAAATATATACCCATTTCAATTATTTATTTTTACCAGTGAAACCAAAATAACATCTCAACATTCACAAATATACATTTCTGACATTCAAAAACAAAACAAAAACAAATCAGTGACCAATATAGCCACCTTTCTTTGCAAAGACACTCAAAAGCCTGCCATCCATGGATTCTGTCAGTGTTTTGATCTGTTCACCATCAACATTGCGTGCAGCAGCAACCACAGCCTCCCAGACACTGTTCAGAGAGGTGTACTGTTTTCCCTCCTTGTAAATCTCACATTTGATGATGGACCACAGGTTCTCAATGGGGTTCAGATCAGGTGAACAAGGAGGCCATGTCATTAGATTTTTTTCTTTTATACCCTTTCTTGCCAGCCACGCTGTGGAGTACTTGGACGCGTGTGATGGAGCATTGTCCTGCATGAAAATCATGTTTTTCTTGAAGGATGCAGACTTCTTCCTGTACCACTGCTTGAAGAAGGTGTCTTCCAGAAACTGGCAGTAGGACTGGGAGTTGAGCTTGACTCCATCCTCAACCCGAAAAGGCCCCACAAGCTCATCTTTGATAATACCAGCCCAAACCAGTACTCCATCTTGCTGGCGTCTGAGTCGGACTGGAGCTCTCTGCCCTTTACCAATCCAGCCACGGGCCCATCCATCTGGCCCATCAAGACTCACTCTCATTTCATCAGTCCATAAAACCTTAGAAAAATCAGTCTTGAGATATTTCTTGGCCCAGTCTTGACGTTTCAGCTTGTGTGTCTTGTTCAGTGGTGGTCGTCTTTCAGCCTTTCTTACCTTGGCCATGTCTCTGAGTATTGCACACCTTGTGCTTTTGGGCACTCCAGTGATGTTGCAGCTCTGAAATATGGCCAAACTGGTGGCAAGTGGCATCTTGGCAGCTGCACGCTTGACTTTTCTCAGTTCATGGGCAGTTATTTTGCGCCTTGGTTTTTCCACACGCTTCTTGCGACCCTGTTGACTATTTTGAATGAAACGCTTGATTGTTCGATGATCACGCTTCAGAAGCTTTGCAATTTTAAGAGTGCTGCTTCCCTCTGCAAGATATCTCACTATTTTTGACTTTTCTGAGCCTGTCAAGTCCTTCTTTTGACCCATTTTGCCAAAGGAAAGGAAGTTGCCTAATAATTATGCACACCTAATATAGGGTGTTGATGTCATTAGACCACACCCCTTCTCATTACAGAGATGCACATCACCTAATATGCTTAATTGGTAGTAGGCTTTCGAGCCTATACAGCTTGGAGTAAGACAACATGCATAAAGAGGATGATGTGGTCAAAATACTCATTTGCCTAATAATTCTGCACTCCCTGTAGAACTAAGATGCATTTCCTTGACACCTTGTGCAGTTTATTATTGGTATCTTGCTTCACTCAGGTTTTAACAGCTTGCATCATGGGGTTTTAACACGTCTGTCACATTTTGCCATTTGAAGGATTTACAGAAACAGAAAGTACAGGAGACAAGGGAATACTTAATGCATTATTCAATATCCACTGAGAAGTCTTACATTATATAGCCTTTTATACACTACAAATGTATGCTCATTTCATCTGGTAAACATTTGTTTTCCACATCTTTCATATGTTAAATATTTGACAGAATAAAAATTATTATATTTTTCCTTAAGTGTCATACAAGCATGAATCACAAACTAGACGTTGGGGTGCTACGTGTTTCACGAGGCCAACCATACATTCAAGTCTTAATACAGTAACCGTTAGCATCCCGAATTCCTGGAATAAACTGGTTATTTCTCAATATTAACATAATCAAGATGGTATGTTATGTTACACTTTTGGGGTATGTTCATATGTGCCATTTTCACAAATTAATAATAATTTAAAAAAATCACAGTATATATAAATGCCCCATAGTGTCCCAATTATATATATTATTCCCTACAGTGCCCTCATTATCTATAATAGCCTCCATATTGCCTACAGTATTTTAAATGGCCCTGATATATGTATAAAACCATTCCACCCACGATAGTAGCAACAAATTAATACATAAAAAATACTCACCTCACTACAGGCACAGCTGGAAACACATGCTTCACACTGGAGGCAGCAGGTCCCGACTCATTCAGTGTGATTATGTGACGTCATGGCGCTGGAAGTGTCAGGTCCTGCTGCCTCCTGTGCAAAGTGCTCCTATGGTGAGGTGAGTGTAGATATATATATATATATATATATATATATATTTCTAACGGCTGTTAGACGGGTGCATTTCTTTCTAAATGTCCAATATAAATGGACCAATTGATTTCAATGTGATTTGTCTGTCCATCAAAACAGACAAAAATGGGATATGCCCTATTTTTGGATGGACGATATTCAATGGGCGTTAAAAAAAATCGTCTGTGTGAATATCTCTATTGCAGGGATGGCCAAGCTTACAAACACAAAGAGCCCAAAAAAAAAAACGTATGACTACCAGGAGCCACAAGCTATACATTTACACACAAGTCACCATATTTTTCGCCCTACATATGCACCTAGGTTTTAACAAAGAAAAATAATATCTGATCTGAGGTCTGATAAAAAATATTTTTTTCTTATTTTTCATTAGCAGAGAAAAAAAAAGAAAAAAATTATTTTTCATCAGACCTCAGATCAGACTCCTAAATCAGATCCCTAATCCTCATCTGACCTAAAATAAGATCCCCAAACCTCATCAGACCTCTAAATCAGACCCCCAATGCTAGGATCAGACAACACAAGTGTCAGATCTCCCCCATGCTCAGATCTCCCCCCCCATGCTCAGATCTCCCCCTCCCCATGCTCAGATCTCCCCCCCATGCTCAGATCTGCCCCCCCATGCTCAGATCTGCCCCCCCCCCCATGCTCAGATCTGACCCAACATGCTCAGATCTGATCCCCCCCAAGCTCAGATCTGATCCCCCCATGCTCAGATCTGACCCCCATTGCTCAGATCAGATCCCCATTGCTTAGATCAGGACCCCCATTGCTCAGATCAGACTCCCATTGCCCAGACCGGGACCCCCCATGCTCAGATCAGAACCTCCCATGATTAGATCAGACCCCCATGCTCAGTTCTATGATTTTAAAAAATCTCTTTCCTCTCCTGATCAGGCACTGGGCTGCTGCTTGGGCACCTGCTACTCTGCAGGTCTGACACGCTCTCCACTGTGACCCGATCACTGGCTTCTTCAGTTCTGCCCAAACCCCTGAAGAAGCCAGTGATCTGGTGAAACATGTTGGGGGGCAGTTGATTGTTTTAAACAATTGTTGTCCACTCCAATGTTGCTTATTAGCTTAGAAGTCCTTGTGTAGGATATTTCATTCAATATAGCAAGGTTTTTGAGCTAGGTTGAGCGCTTAGCAGCGTGTGTGCAGTGTGTGAATGCGTCTTGACAGCTACTGACGTAGTGTCAGACAAGTGTGCTGTGCTGTGAACGTTTGTGTGTAGGAGCACAGTTAACTATTCCATTTAATCAGTTTTTGCAGGCAACTACAGGTAGTTTGCTTACATTAGTCTATCCACACATTACCCTCCTATGTTCAAACTCTGCAGATATAGTTGTGGTGAATAGTAGATAGTGCACATCTACCTCACCCTGGCAGCAACTAAGTCGTCAACTCTTTGGGGTGGAAACAAAGTGTTTCAATTGTTTGTTATGGCTCACAGCCGTTTTATCATTATGTCAAATAAAAAGTGAAGTTTCAATACACTCTATACCCGAGTCAAGATAGGTCTTGACTGCTGTAAGCTGATAGCTGTTGGCAGTCTGGGCATGATGGGAATTGTAGTTTTGCAACAGCTGGAGAGCCTCAGGTTGGCCATTCCTGGTCTAGGCCATTCTTGGCATTAATATATTTATAGTTTGTGGAGAGAAACATCAAAATTACAAGGCGACATTATCTATATCCAAGAAACTAATTTACTTGCCAAAGATAATTTTAGAATCCATAACAAAAGATTTGCGCACATTTTTCACTCATACCCCGACTAAAAGAAAGCAGGGGTGATAGCAATTAAGGATACGTTTTCATTTAATCTCATCTCCTCCCACGCCGATTCTTACGGTCGTTATATAATTGTAATTTTTCAATTTACAACCAAATCTATACTAGTGCTAACAAATCACAAATTCGATTTCTTAATAGATTCCTTAAAAAACTAATGCCTCTTTAACGTAGCTTACTAGTGCTATGTGGAGACTATAATAAAGTCATAGACTCCGTATTGGATAAATCTCCATCAGATACCAGAGATAAGGATCACTCTTTCAGGGACCTTCTACACAAAGAAGGATTGTTTAATCTCATCTCCTCCCACGCCGATTCTTACGGTCGCTATATAATTGTAATTTTTCAATTTACAACCAAATCTATACTAGTGCTAACAAATCACAAATTCGATTTCTTAATAGATTCCTTAACCACCTCCGGACCGCTGTACGCAGATTCGCGTTCCGGAGGTGGCAGCCCTGCGCTCAGCGACGCATATACGCGTCATCTCGCGTGAGCCGGGATTTCCTGTGAACGCGCGCACACAGGCGCGCGCGCTCACACAGGCGCGCGCGCTCACAGGAACGGAAGGTAAGAGAGTTGATCTCCAGCCTGCCAGCGGCGATCGTTCGCTGGCAGGCTGGAGATGTGTTTTTTTTAACCCCTAACAGGTATATTAGACGCTGTTTTGATAACAGCGTCTAATATACCTGCTACCTGGTCCTCTGATGGTCCCCTTTGTTTGGATCGACCACCAGAGGACACAGGTAGCTCAGTAAAGTCCCACCAAGCACCACTACACTACACTACACCCCCCCCGTCACTTATTAACCCCTTATTAGCCCCTGATCACCCCATATAGACTCCCTGATCACCCCCCTGTCATTGATTACACCCCTGTCATTGATCAACCCCCTGTAAAGCTCCATTCAGATGTCCGCATGATTTTTACGGATCCACTGATAGATGGATCGGATCCGCAAAACGCATACGGACGTCTGAATGAAGCCTTACAGGGGCGTGATCAATGACTGTGGTTATCACCCCATATAGACTCCCTGATCACCCCCCTGTCATTGATTACACCCCTGTCATTGATCAACCCCCTGTAAAGCTCCATTCAGATGTCCGCATGATTTTTACGGATCCACTGATAGATGGATCGGATCCGCAAAACGCATACGGACGTCTGAATGAAGCCTTACAGGGGCGTGATCAATGACTGTGGTTATCACCCCATATAGACTCCCTGATCACCCCCCTGTCATTGATTACACCCCTGTCATTGATCAACCCCCTGTAAAGCTCCATTCAGATGTCCGCATGATTTTTACGGATCCACTGATAGATGGATCGGATCCGCAAAACGCATACGGACGTCTGAATGAAGCCTTACAGGGGTGTGATCAATGACTGTGGTTATCACCCCATATAGACTCCCTGATCACCCCCCTGTCATTGATTACACCCCTGTCATTGATCAACCCCCTGTAAAGCTCCATTCAGATGTCCGCATGATTTTTACGGATCCACTGATAGATGGATCGGATTCGCAAAACACATACAGGCGTCTCCCTGGAGCCTTCCAGGGGGGGTGATCACCCCATATAGATTCCCTGATCACCCCCCTGTCATTGATCACCCCCCCCTGTCATTGATCACCCCCCCCTGTCATGCTGCATTCAGATGTCCGTATGATTTTTACGGATCCACGGATACATGGATCGGATCCGCAAAACACATACGGACATCTGAATGGAGCCTTACAGGGGCGTGATCAATGACTGTGGTGATCACCCCATATAGACTCTCTGATCCCCCCCCCTGTCATTGATCACCCCCCCTGTCATTGATCACCCTCTGTAAGGCTCCATTCAGACATTTTTTTGGCCTAAGTTAGCGGAATTATTTTTTTTTTTTCTTACAAAGTCTCATATTCCACTAACTTGTGTCAAAAAATAAAATCTCACATGAACTCACTATACCCCTTACGGAATCCAAATGCGTAAAATTTTTTAGACATTTATATTCCAGACTTCTTCTCACGCTTTAGGGCCCCTAGAATGCCAGGGCAGTATAAATACCCCACATGTGACCCCATTTCGGAAAGAAGACACCCCCAGGTATTCCGTGAGGGGCATATTGAGTCCATGAAAGATTGAAATTTTTGTCCCAAGTTAGCGGAACGGGAGACTTTGTGAGAAAAAAATAAAAAATATCAATTTCCGCTAACTTGTGCCAAAAAAAAAAAATTTCTATGAACTCGCCATGCCCCTCATTGAATACCTTGGGGTGTCTTCTTTCCAAAATGGGGTCACATGTGGGGTATTTATACTGCCCTGCCATTCTAGGGGCCCCAAAGCGTGAGAAGAAGTCTGGTATCCAAATATCTAAAAATGCCCTCCTAAAAGGAATTTGGGCCCCTTTGCGCATCTAGGCTGCAAAAAAGTGTCACACATCTGGTATCGCCGTACTCAGGAGAAGTTGGGGAATGTGTTTTGGGGTGTCATTTTACATATACCCATGCTGGGTGAGAGAAATATCTTGGTCAAATGCCAACTTTGTATACAAAAATGGGAAAAGTTGTCTTTTGCCAAGATATTTCTCTCACCCAGCATGGGTATATGTAAAATGACACCCCAAAACACATTCCCCAACTTCTCCTGAGTACGGCGATACCACATGTGTGACACTTTTTTGCAGCCTAGGTGGGCAAAGGGGCCCATATTCCAAAGAGCACCTTTAGGATTTTTACAGGTCATTTACCTACTTACCACACATTAGGGCCCCTGGAAAATGCCAGGGCAGTATAACTACCCCACAAGTGACCCCATTTTGGAAAGAAGACACCCCAAGGTATTCCGTGAGGGGCATGGCAAGTTCCTAGAATTTTTTATTTTTTGTCACAAGTTAGTGGAAAATGATGATTTTTTTTTTTTTCATACAAAGTCTCATATTCCACTAACTTGTGACAAAAAATAAAAACTTCCATGAACTCACTATGCCCATCAGCGAATACCTTGGGGTCTCTTCTTTCCAAAATGGGGTCACTTGTGGGGTATTTATACTGCCCTGGCATTCTAGGGGCCCAAATGTGTGGTAAGGAGTTTGAAATCAAATTCTGTAAATAATGACCTGTGAAATCCGAAAGGTGCTCTTTGGAATATGGGCCCCTTTGCCCACCTAGGCTGCAAAAAAGTGTCACACATCTGGTATCTCTGTATTCAGGAGAAGTTGAGGAATGTGTTTTGGGGTGTCTTTTTACATATACCCATGCTGGGTGAGATAAATATCTTGGTCAAATGCCAACTTTGTATAAAAAAATGGGAAAAGTTGTCTTTTGCCAAGATATTTCTCTCACCCAGCATGGGTATATGTAAAAAGACACCCCAAAACACATTCCCCAACTTCTCCTGAATACAGAGATACCAGATGTGTGACAGTTTTTTGCAGCCTAGGTGGGCAAAGGGGCCCATATTCCAAAGAGCACCTTTCGGATTTCACAGGTCATTTTTTACAGAATTTGATTTCAAACTCCTTACCACACATTTGGGCCCCTAGAATGCCAGGGCAGTATAAATACCCCACAAGTGACCCCATTTTGGAAAGAAGAGACCCCAAGGTATTCGCTGATGGGCATAGTGAGTTCATGGAAGTTTTTATTTTTTGTCACAAGTTAGTGGAATATGAGACTTTGTATGAAAAAAAAAAAAAAAAATCATCATTTTCCACTAACTTGTGACAAAAAATAAAAAATTCTAGGAACTTGCCATGCCCCTCACGGAATACCTTGGGGTGTCTTCTTTCCAAAATGGGGTCACTTGTGGGGTAGTTATACTGCCCTGGCATTCTAGGGGCCCAAATGTGTGGTAAGGAGTTTGAAATCAAATTCTGTAAAAAATGACCTGTGAAATCCGAAAGGTGCTCTTTGGAATATGGGCCCCTTTGCCCACCTCGGCTGCAAAAAAGTGTCACACATCTGGTATCTCCGTACTCAGGAGAAGTTGGGGAATGTGTTTTGGGGTGTCATTTTACATATACCCATGCTGGGTGAGAGAAATATCTTGGCAAAAGACAACTTTTCCCATTTTTTTATACAAAGTTGGCATTTGACCAAGATATTTATCTCACCCAGCATAAGTATATGTAAAAAGACACCCTAAAACACATTCCTCAACTTCTCCTGAATACAGAGATACCAGATGTGTGACACTTTTTTGCAGCCTAGGTGGGCAAAGGGGCCCATATTCCAAAGAGCACCTTTCGGATTTCACTGGTCATTTTTTACAGAATTTGATTTCAAACTCCTTACCACACATTTGGGCCCCTAGAATGCCAGGGCAGTATAACTACCCCACAAGTGACCCCATTTTGGAAAGAAGAGACCCCAAGGTATTTCGTGATGGGCATAGTGAGTTCATAGAAGTTTTTATTTTTTGTCACAAGTTAGTGGAATATGAGACTTTGTAAGAAAAAAATAAATTAAAAAAAAATCATCATTTTCCGCTAACTTGTGACAAAAAATAAAAAGTTCTATGAACTCACTATGCCCATCAGCGAATACCTTAGGGTGTGTACTTTCCGAAATGGGGTCATTTGTGGGGTGTTTGTACTGTCTGGGCATTATAGAACCTCAGGAAACATGACAGGTGCTCAGAAAGTCAGAGCTGCTTCAAAAAGCGGAAATTCACATTTTTGTACCATAGTTTGTAAACGCTATAACTTTTACCCAAACCATTTTTTTTTTACCCAAACATTTTTTTTTTATCAAAGACATGTAGAACAATAAATTTAGAGCAAAATTTATATATGGATCTCGTTTTTTTTGCAAAATTTTACAACTGAAAGTGAAAAATGTCATTTTTTTGCAAAAAAATCGTTAAATTTCGATTAATAACAAAAAAAGTAAAAATGTCAGCAGCAATGAAATACCACCAAATGAAAGCTCTATTAGTGAGAAGAAAAGGAGGTAAAATTCATTTGGGTGGTAAGTTGCATGACCGAGCAATAAATGGTGAAAGTAGTGTAGGTCAGAAGTGTAAAAAGGGGCCTGGTCTTTCAGGGTGTTTAAGCACTGGGGGCTGAGGTGGTTAAAAAACTAATGCCTCTTTAACGTGGCTTACTAGTGCTATGTGGAGACTATAATAAAGTCATAGACTCCGTATTGGATAAATCTCCATCAGATACCAGAGATAAGGATCACTCTTTCAGGGACCTTCTACACAAAGAAGGATTGTTTGACTCCTGGTGTATTTTACATGCCACTGAAAAATATTTAACTTTTTTTTCCACACCTCACAACTCATATTCACGCATAGACATGATTTTTGTGGATAAGATACTGCTCCAAAATGTGACTACTGCAAACATAGGGGTCATATCATGGTCGGACCATGCCCCAACTTCTATAACCATCAAAACGCAACTTTCCAAATCACATTTCGCACCTTGGAGATTAAACAACTCCATTTTAAACAACCCAGAATACCTGAAAATATCAAAAAATGCTCTACAAGAATACTTTGAAACCAACTCAACACCAAATATATCTACGGCAGCTACAATATCTAAAAATGCTCTACAAGAATACTTTGAAACCAACTCAACACCAGATATATCTACGGCAGCTATATGGTGCGCCCACAAAGCAGTGATGAGAGGCCTCTTTTTAAAATACTCCTAGCCCTCGAAAAGAAAAAGCGCATCCACTAAGCCGAACTACTTATTAATCAGATCAGACACTTAGAAAACGTAAAAAAAAAATGCACCAAAGCATTACATGCACTCAAACTGAAAGACCTCAGACACGAACTATATGTCTTAATGCAATCCAAGTTTGAATTTTACCTCCGTAAATCTAAATCAATGTATTACCACAGCGGAAACAAAGCTAATAAATCTCTAGCAAACAGAATAAAAACCAAGTCAGCCAAATCAAGAATCCCCTACTTGCTCAATGTCAATAAACATAAATCATTAACCCTCAAGACATCGCAAACGAATTTGCAGCTTACTACTCTAATCATATAACCTAAATAAAGACAACCTAACCCCACAACCTTCACCCAAGACAATCACCGCATTTTTAAACAAGATTTCTCTTCCCAAATTATCAAGTACCCAACTTGAATCTTTAAACCAAGATTTAAAATCTGAAGGAATATTAAAAGTTATAGCCTCCCTTAAACTCAATAAATCCCCAGGTCCTGACGGACTAACCAATGAATACTGCAAAGCCGTCTCCCCGCTTCTACTAGAGCATATCAAGAAATGCTTTTAGCAATTTTTTGCAGGACAACCCATACCCAAAGAAATGCTATCGGCCATGATAGTGACTCTACCAAAAGCAGCCAAAACCGGCCAATTTTCATCCCATTTCCCTTCTCAATTCCGATATAAATTTTTTTGCCAAATTATTATCTAACCGACTAATAGATATACTACCCAACTTAGTACACATTGACCAAATGGGAATTGTCAAAAATAGACACACATCGGATGGCACGAGAAGATTTATTGGCCTCTTGGATGTCATCGACAAAAGCTGAACGCCTTCTCTGTTCCTATCCCTGGATGCAGAGAAGGCATTTGACAGAGTTAACGGAGATTTCTTTAAAGCTTACCTGGCTAAATTCGGTTTCCAGGGAGGCTTTACTACAGCACTCCTGGCACTATACTCCAGACCCAACGCAACAGTTTATACCTCAGGCTTTCTCTCAGCGCCACTCGACATTACCAACGGCACACAACAAGGGTGCCCTATGTCCCCTCTGATTTTCGCCTTAATTATGGAACCCCTAGCAGAGAGTATTAGAACCTCTCAAGATATTTCTGGTGTTGAAGTAAACGATATAACACACAAAATCGGTCTCTTTGCTGACGATACCATAATTATCATGTCACAACCATCTGCCTCCTTACCAGCAGCGGTTAAAATACTTTATCTCTTCAGCGCTGTATCCTACTACAAAGTTAATGTAAACAAATCTCAAATACTCCCCATAAACCTTGACCGAAATGAACTCACACTCTCAAAATCCAAATTCCATTTCCAATGGGTTAAAAATAATCTTCCCTACCTAGGGATACTGTAACATTAACATACCCCCCCTCATTAATGTTCCATTGCAACTACACTTCCTTACTGGAAGAGATCAAAAGTAAACTGACATCCTACAAGATGTTTGGTATTTCATGGCTGGGCAGAATTGCAGTTTCTAAAATGATGATACTTCCTAAACTCCTATACACCTTCAGAAATATGGCAATTTATGTCCCGGCTTCCTATATTAGAACCCTCCAGGACATTATCATAAAGTTTATTTGGAATGACAAAAGACCCAGGGTGAAAGCAGATATTCTCTTCTCACATATGATTAGAGGAGGAGTGAACTGCCCCTCCATAGCACTATACTATAAATCTGTGATTCTGTCCCACTTTAAATCACTTTGGTTAAAGGACAACTCCAAGAGTTGGGTCCAAATTGAATTAGGGATGCTAATGACATCTTGCACTTTTTAAATGTGCACCTCAATTTTGTGTCACTCAGCAACTCCCCCTTCCTATCCTCCACTCTCCAAGCTATAACAAGATTATGGTTGGACCCGTTGATTCACGGCCTCTTCACCTTACCGGATATAATAGACACTCCCATAACCACTTTTGAGCTATTCATTCCTAATCTCTCCATGTTAACTTGGAATACTAAGGGTATCAGCAGCTTGGGAGAAATGGGTGAAAGGGAACTATACCAATTTCCAGACTTAGTAAAGAAATATGATCTGTCGGGATCAGATTACTTCACATATTTGCAATTAAGACACCTGATTAAATCAAAACCTAACATCCTCTCAACCATTTCCCAACCCTCGATTCTTCCACTGTGGATGTCAAATCCTAACTCCAATTCACATAGCATCTCCTTTTGCTACAGGAATCTTCTGCTAGAAGAGAAAGTCGGAGCAGAGAACATCAAAAGCCAGTGGCACAGTGATTTAAATCAAACCTTCACAAATGACCAATGGCAGCTGGCTCTCTCATCCATACCTAAATTTTCCAAATGTATCTCCCATCTTGAGACACATCGTTAAGTGTTCTATGGATGGTACTTTACTCCGCTCTGTCTTTCTCGGATATTTCCAGACACATCGAGCAAGTGCTGGAGATGTGACATAGAAGAGGGAACTTATATCCATATGTGGTGTGAATGTACAGAATGTTTGGACCCAAATATTCCTAATACTAATAAAACTATGTCAATTCCCCATTGACCCTGATGCAGCCTTGGCTCTTCTTTCCCTGGGTGTAGACAGATTTTCTTTCTTACATGCCACCATTGTATCACATATATGCATTGCAGTAAGACAAAACTTAGCCTCTTTCTGGAAACAAAAGGAACCTATACACATTTCTAGCATTATCAAATCGGTCAACGAACAGTGTCTGCCTCGGCTTTTAACTGTTCAAACAAACACAGGTCAAGATGGGAAGTATGGACTTCATCTATCTTCTATAAACCGGAATATTGAGACATATAATTTCATGTCCTGTATTCACTGTGAACCAGATTTGTGTGACTACTATTCCTCTCTTTACTACTCTCCAATTGAGGGCCTTGTCCTCACTAGGCTCCTGGGAAATCTACCATGCTATAGATTGTACTCTTCATACTTGATTGATATGTAATAACCCTCACCTTTTCTGTTAGGAATTACTCCTTGTTTTATTTCATTTAATGTTTTGTTTCAAAATAAGATATCTAGAATAATACCATGTCGACTCTTCCACTGTATTGATCCATGTAATTGAATATGGTATTTCAATAAAAATTATGTTTTTAAAAAAAAAACACAATTAAAGCATTTTTGAGAAGAAAAAAAATTACGTTTTTGCTGCACCATTTTCTGAAAACCATGTATGTATTTCGCCATAGTGATGTGCACCTGCAGGCAGGTTGTGCGGACTCAACCCCCTATATTTTCTGAAAACCATTTATTTTTTTGGTTCATTTTTTGCGGTATGAGTTATTTTAATTAGTACATAGGTTAATTAGTACAAATTTTGGCGTACATAGTACTTTTTGATCACTTACGCTTTTTGTGAAGCACAATGTGACCAAAAATGGCTGTTCTGGCACAGTTTTAAAGGGGTTATCCTGGAAAAGATATTGGTGTCTTACCCTCAGCATAGGTCTTAATTATCACATCAGCATGGGTCCATGTCCTGGCATCCTTGCCGATCAGCTGTTTTTCAGGGAACCGCTGTGCTCACAGGAGCTCTGCAGGCTCCCAGCAGCTTTTCAAGGAGAGCGCCATACATTATATAGTGGCAGTGCTTGGTATTGCAGCTGATTCCCATTGAATTGAATGGGACTGAGCTGCAACTAGGCAATGTGAGCAATGTACAGTGATGTCACTGGCCTAGGAAGAGACTGCAGTGCTCAAGGCTTCTTCTAAGGCCTCTTGCACGCGAACGTTGTGCATTCATTCCGTGCATTGGGGACCGCAATTTGTGGTCCCTAATGCACAGGCCACGTCCATGCGGCGGCTGGGACAGATCGAGACCCATTCAACTTGAATGGGTCCGTGATCCATCCGCACTGCAAAAAAATAGAACAGGTTTTATTTTTTTGTGGTGCGGAGGCATGGACAGAAACACCATGGAAGCACTCCGTAGTGCTTCCATGGGGTTCCAATCAGTGCTTCCGTTCGGCATCTTCGTGATTTCAGACCCATTCAAGTAAATGGGTCCGCATCCGTGATGCGGAGTGCACACATGCTAGCGCCCGTGTATTGTGGACCCGTCGTATGCAGGCCACAATGCGGCCACGGGCACACAACGTTCGTGTGCAAGAGGTCTTATAGAGGGATCTGACTCCGCAGCAGGGAAACCACCAGGCCAGTACCTCCTGGAGTAATCTCTGTTAGGCGCTTTCAGACGAGAGAGTGTCACGCTCTGGACTTGTATCACAGCTCCCGTCCTGAACTTCCAGCACTGCCAGGGTCACATAGCATTATATTGATTTATGATGCTATGTAACCCTTAGGCCCCTTGCAGACTAGCGTGATGGATTAGGTCCGGATGTATTCAGTGATAATCGTGTGATAATCTTGCATGTGGCATCCATTTTGTATGCGATTGCATTGCGTTATTGCGTTTTTTTCAGCGCGGATAACATGCGGATTTCATGCGTTTTTAGCGCTCGTGAAAAAAAACTGAACCATTCTATGTGTATAAAATAGGTTTGTGAAATATGTAGTCATACCTCATTACTATAAAGATAAAATGTAAGCACTATTAAATGTATACCTGCATCACCATAATAATTAATAAAGTTGTAGTTGGCCTCATTATCAATTACTAATAACTATCATTACATGTATTCAAGCATAAAAAGAAAAAGTCCAGCTCACCAGATGTCCACCGTTCAACGGACGAGCCAAGACCAGCTATATGTAATGAACTTTCAAAGAAAAACTTCCAGCACGTAGTAAGTATAAAAGATTAATTTACATAGAAACATAGAAACATAGAATGTGTCGGCAGATAAGAACCATTTGGCCCATCTAGTCTGCCCAATATACTGAATACTATGGATAGCCCCCGGCCCTATCTTATATGAAGGATGGCCTTATGCCTATCCCATGCATGCTTAAACCCCTTCACTGTATTTGCAGCTACCACTTCTGCAGGAAGGCTATTCCATGCATCCACTACTCTCTCAGTAAAGTAATACTTCCTTATATTACTTTTAAACCTTTGCCCCTCTAATTTAAAACTGTGTCCCTCTTGTGGTAGTTTTTCTTCTTTAAATATGCTCTCTTCCTTACCGAGTTGATTCCCTTTATGTATTTAAAAGTTTCTATCATATCCCCTCTGTCTCTTCTTTCTTCCAAGCTATACATATTAAGGTCCTTAACCTTTCCTGGTAAGTTTTCTCCTGCAATCCATGTACTAGTTTAGTAGCTCTTCTCTGATCTCTCTCTAGAGTATCTATATCCTTCTGGAGATATGGCCTCCAGTACCTGCGCACAATACTCCAAGTGAGGTCTCACCAGTGTTCTGTACAGCGCATAAGCACTTCACTCTTTCTACTGCTTATACCTCTCCCTAACATCCAAGCATTCTGCTGGCATTTCGTGCTGCTCTATTACATTGTCTTCCCACCTTTAAGTCTTCTGAAATAATTACTCCTAATCCCTTTCCTCAGATACTGAGGTCAGGACTGTGTCAAATATTCTATATTCTGCCCTTGGGTTTTTACGCCCCAGGTGCATTATCTTGCACTTATCCACATTAAATTTCAGTTTCCAGAGTTCTGACCATTCTTCTAGTTTTCCTAAATCCTTTTCCATTTGGCGTTTCCCTCCAGGAACATCAACCCTGTTACATATCTTTGTGTCATCAGCAAAAAGACAAACCTTACCAGCAAGGCCTTTTGCAATATCACTTATGAAGATATTAAACAAAATCGGTCCCAGTACAGATCCCTGTGGAACCCCACTGGTAACATTACCTTGTTTTTGAATGTTCTCCATTGACTACAACCCTCTGTTGTCTGTCACTCAGCCACTGCCTAATCCACTCAACAATATGGGAGTCCATGCTCAATGACTGCAGTTTATTGATAAGTCTTCTATGTGGGACAGTGTCAAAAGCCTTACTAAAATCTAGATATGCGATGTCTACTGCACCTCCACCGTCTATTATTTTATTCACCCAGTCAAAAAAATCTATAAGATTTGTTTGACATGATCTCCCTGAAGTAAACCCATGTTGTTTTTTATCTTGCAATCCATGGGATTTTAGATGTTCCACAATCCTATCCTTTAATAGGGTTTCCATTAATTTGCCTACTATTGATGTCAGACTCACTGGTCTATAGTTGCTCGATTCCTCCCTACTACCTTTCTTGTGAATGGGCACGACATTTGCCAATTTCCAATCTTCCGGGACGACTCCTGTTACTAATGATTGGTTAAATAAATCTGTTAACGTTTTTGCCAGCTCACCACTAAGCTCTTTTAATAATTTTGGGTGTATCTCATCAGGCCCCTGTGACTTATCTGTCTTCACCTTAGACAGCAAACTTAGAACATCTTCCTCTGTAAAGATACATGCAATCAAACGATTTAATAGTCATTCTTTCTAGTGGAGGTCCTTCTCCTTTTCTTTTGTAAAAACTGAACAGAAGTATTCATTAAGGCAGTCGGCTAGCCCTTTATTCTCTACTACATACCTTCCGTCCTTTGTTTTTAATTTAGTTATTCCTTGTTTTTAATTTCCTTTTTTCATTTATATATCTGAAGAATGTCTTATCCCCTTTTTACATAGACTGAGCTAGTTTTTCTTCTGCCTGCGCTTTAGAAGTTCTTATAACTTGCTTGGCCTCTCTCTGCCTAATCTTGTAGATTTCCTTATCTTCATTGCTCTGGGTTTTTTTATAATTACAAATGCTAGCTTTTTATTTTTAATGATTTGGGCCACTTCTGCTGAGTACCACATTGGTCTCCTCCTTTTTTTGCTTTTACTGACGAGTCTAATGCAATTTTCTGTTGCCTTCAATATGCACCTTTTAAGTAGTCCCATTTCTCCTGGACTCCATGTAATCCGTTCCAGTCTGATAAGGACTCATTTATGACTAATTTCATTTTTGAAAAGTCTGTTTTTCTAAAATCTAAAACTTTTTGTTTTTGTGTGGTGGGACTCTTTCACAGTTCTTATATTAAACCACACTGACTGGTGATCACTAGATCCCAAGGTTTCGCCTACAATGACATCATATACCGAATCCCCGTTTGTGAATACCAAATCCAAAATGGCCTCCCCTCCGGGTTGGCTCCTCAACCACTTGTTGTAGAGATAACCCAGTAGGGAATTTAGAATATCTGTACTCCTGGTAGAACTTGCTATTTTGGTTTTCCAGTTTATATCTGGAAGATTGAAATCTCCCATAATGATAACTTCTCCTTTCATTGGTCATTTTTAGCTATTTCTTCAACTAGTAGATCATCTAGTTCTTTAACTTGACCAGGTGGTCTATATATCACACCTACACGAGTTACTGCATGGTTAGCAACTGCAACGTAACCCAAACTGACTCTATGTTGGCCTCACCAACTTGTATTAGGTTAGATTTAATGCTCTCTTTCACATACAGGGGCCACTCCTCCTCCTTTCTTGCCTTCTCTGTCTCTTCTGTATAAAGAGTACCCTGGTATGGTTATGTCCCAGTCATTTCTTTCATTAAACCATTGTCTCCGTAACCAGCCACTAAATCTACATTCTCAGATGCCATTATTGCCCAAGTTCATTGATTTTTTTACCTAAACTGCGAGCATTTGTAGACAGGACTCTGAGCTTTATCATTTCTTAACCTCTGTGCTTCTGACCTGTTCTGGCATTGTTTCGGGGGGCAATTGGACTCTTTATTTTCACTCTTTTGCCCCCCTTCCTAGTTTAAATACTCTTTCGCAAATTCTTGGAGTTGTTCACTAAGTACATTTGTTCCTTTGAGAGAAAGATGCAAACCATCTTTTTTGTACAGTTCCTTTCTATTCCAAGTAGAGCTATCATGAGAAACAAAGCCAAATCCTTGCTCTTGACACCATTTACCAAGCCATATGTTGAACTCCTTTATGCGCCTCTGCCTATCATTCTGAACATTATGCACAGGCAGAACTTCAGAAAATGAAATGGTGGATGCAAAATCCTGTACGTCATTACCAAGTGTGATAAAAGATTTTTTCACCTCTGACACTTCATTGCAAGCCAGGTCATTTGTCCCTAGATGGAAAAGAACATCCACGTCCCCTTCCTGCTTTGCTTGCTTAACAATATTAATAATACGTCTTCTATCTCTTCTAGCAGTAGCCCCAGGGAGACATCTCACAAAACCATTTTCTTTAAGCTCCACACTTCTTATGATTGAATCACCCAGCAACAGCTGCATCCTTTGAGACTTCACTTTATCTTTTTTGTTGCATACATTAGACATAGGAGTCGATGGTTTCTCACCCTCTGTGCTTGAGTCCATATCCATGTTGTCCTTACATTCTGAGAGTGCTGCAAATGAATTATGGAGAACCACCGACTGTGGGACATGTCTTCTATCCACCACTCTAAGACTTCCAGAACCTACATTACCCATCTGCATTTCTGGGGGTCCTCTGTGGCAGTGGCATTGCAGCAGTCCTAGCTGGAGTTTGTTTACAGATAATTTAAATATTTCAGCTTTCAAAAATGCAATTTTCCTGCTGCAGTAAGGAGAACTGTCTACAGATCTGACAGCATCCCGAATCTCCAAAGAGTGGAACATGAAATAAATGCACAACAATTCCTGCACTGAACCAAGTCTGCCATTTTAAAGAGGAGAAAAAAAATAAAATAAAATAAATTTGTAACTTTAAATCAAACAAATCAAACAATGTTGTATTGTTTCCACCTTCCAGCCTACCTCCTGACTATCTCCTGCAATATCTCTTTACTAGTACTTAATGTATTACTTGAAGCTAGTACTTGCAGCTAATGAATTAGGCCAGCTAATGAGTCTGTCTCTATATATACACACACTCCTTCCCAAACTCCTCCCCCAGCAACAAATGTAACACCTTAGTGAGCTAGGCTCATTAGCAAACGCACAATAGCAAACAGCTGACCGAATTCCTTACCTCTTCTCAAGCAATGATCAGCAAAAACAACACAGATGAGCCAGTTGGAGACTCTAAGCCAATCTCTTGCAGTATCTCTTGAATCTCTTCAGTCTGCTGCAATAATTTGTCTTTATTCCATAGCACTTGCAACAATAAAGATGCAGTGAACAAAACGTACCGATACCTCCCGTCAGATCGACATGTTTCGAACCGTGAAGTTCTTACTCATGATCTGATGAAATAATGAAATACGAAAGGGTGGTCCCTCGGGGGAAAGGTGGTGCTGTCGCACCTGACCCCAATACTGCTCGGCAATCTAAACTACATGAAACTAAAGGGGGCAGCAACGTGTTTAAAACTTAACATTTAATGATGTCAATAAAAATCCCAAGAGCGGGAAAATGGATCATTACAAACATGCAACACAGACAGACAACAGAGGACCTGGAGTACGTGTAACCTACCAGGTCACCTTTGATGGTGGTCCACAGTACCACCCCTAAGACAGGTTGAAGTGGGTCTGACAGGACAAACCAAAGGTAGGTAAATGTAAGACCACAGATGTGTACTTAAAGATGCTCGTAGTACACTATTAGGTCTAAAAACATGCCAGACAGGCAGAAAAAAGGGTTGGTCTTACCGAAGGAGGACAATCAGGATCGGCACTCAGGGTGCACATTCAGAGGTGATTCTTTAACTTGAGAGGGTCTTTGGGTAGACGGTCAACATAATCAGGGAGAGCCTCAGGGAGAGGATCTTTCCCTGTTAGGTCCTACTTGGCCTGTTATACCCTGAAAAAGCCTCCTAACACGGGGTCCTTGCCCCGCAAGGGGTGGCCCCGTCCGTACCCTAACCTTAAACTGATAAACCTATATGGCCCTGCCAGGAGCAAAGTGTAGAAGCCAAGGGTATAACATAAATTGTTGTGATGGATATAGAACGCTACGGTGGTGATATATTCAAGTGTCCCTACGCGTTTCATATATGAATATATGTAAAGAGGGATACCTGTGACTATAAAGACCCCATAAATCATCAGGGGACAAAGGTCGTAAATAGAGTACCCCCACTCCTAAAACAGCTATAAGATGAGGTGTAGCTGGGCAGGGGAAAACAAATTATAATGGCACAGACTGTGAAGGGCGTATGGCCCTATTCCACATTGACACAATATCCTTGGAATGCGTATGGCCTATTTCCAGGGAACCCGGCAGAGGTAAGGAAGCTTGCTGCCAGTCTGCTGACGTCTGGCACATTGTGTCAATGTGGAACAGGGCCATACGCCCTTCACAGTCTGTGCCATCATAATTTTTTTTCCCCCGCCCAGCTACACCTCAGAGAGGAATTGGAGTTCAAAGGGAGAGACGGAGCAGCAGATAGGGAGGAGAAGCAGGCAGAACTCGCAGTGCATAGGAGGCAAAAAGCAGACTGCAAATGTATCTGGAGCGAGTTATCCACTATACACGGTCACATCTTGCGCTCTCAGGACTCCGGCACATGGCTCCGCAGTGTGGGCTTTTTTTAAATGTGTCAGCTGCTGATAATAGTGTTGCCATCTTGCAGGCCTGTGCTGTCAACGCATAAGTCGTGGTAAGCCCAACACTCACCTAGGGACGACCGCCTTAAGAAGGCACCTGGCCTCCCATCACCAAGCCCAGTGAGAGCAATGCTGTCAGAACCCACAAAGCCACACTCCCGGCGATCCACGTCCTGCCTCTTCTCCTTCTTCTCTCTCCTCCCATTTGTCCTCCACTCCACCTTCCACCATGCCGTCGTCGCGTTCATCTGGCAAAAGGCAGGCTTCCATGGCCCAAGTTTTCGAACGTAAAAATTTGATGACGCCGGATAACCCTCTTGCCCAATGGCTAACCGCTGGCTTGTCGTAACTGCTAGCCCGCCAACTACTGCCATATAAACTAGTAGACTCAGAGGCCTTTAGAAAATTTGTTCCCATTGGCACACCTGACTCCTCCTTTTCCACTGGTACCGCCTCTCCCGCTGCACCCCCGAAGCTTCCCAGAACCTATTCGATGTGCCAGGTGAGACGTTGCCATACTGTGCTGTGGCTGTTGTGCCTGGAAGCCAAGAGCCACACCGGTCATGCACTCCTTTCAGCTCTGTGGTCACAGGCCAGTGGCTAACCCTGCTCAATTTGACAGTTGGTAAAGTGGTGTGCGACAGCGGTGCCAATCTGCTGAGCACGCTGAAACAGGGCAAAATGGCACATGTCCTGAACTTAGTCATGTAGCGATTCTTTTCCAAATATCCTGGGGTCCAGGACATCTTGCGGCAGACCAGGAAAATCTCTGGCCATTTTAGAAGATTTTACACAGCCATGGCTCGCCTTGCTGACATTCAGCGGCGACACCACCTGCCCGTCAGACGTCTGATTTGTGACTGCCCAACGCGATGGAACTCCACCTTGTATATGCTTGATAGGCTGCTCCAGCAGAAATGTGCAGTTAACGACTACCTGTACGAACTTTGCAGCAGGACAGGTTCTGGGGAGCTTGGTTTCTTTTTACCGCGCCAGTGACTGCTCATGCACGACGCATGCAGACTTCTGCAGCCATTTGATGAGATCACCAAACTGGTCAGTCGCAGCCAGGGCGCCATCAGTGACATCGTACCTTGCGCCTTCTTTCTGGAGCGTGCATTGCGTCGTGTCATTGATCAAGATGAGGAAGTCGCAATGCTGAATGAATTCCCAGGGGGGCTACTCCATCTGAGACAAGTAAGCAGGAGTCTGAAGAGGAGTCAGAGGAGGATGGTGGCTGGGGGTAGGAGGAGGAGGAGCAAGAAGAGCAGGCTTTAAACTTTTTGGGGATCCCTGATGTTGTCCGTGGCTTGGGGGAAGAGACCGAGGACGTCATTCTCCTGCGCGATGAGCAGGAGCAAGGGCGCTCCACTGCTTCCAATTTAGTGCAAATGGGGGCCTTCATGCTCCAGTGTTTGAAGAGGGACCCCCGTATAAAAAGCATAAAGGGTAAGGACTAGTATTGGGTGGCAATGTACTTAGACCCTTGGTACAAACACAAAATGGTGGACATGTGACCAGCATCACAGACGGCTGGCATAATACAGCATTTCCAGGCCTTGCTGTGAGAGATGCTGCATTCTGCTGTTGCGAGCACTGGCAGAGGAATTTCCACCAACAGTGAAACAGGCGCGGGTACTAATCCTACCGCGCCTGCAAGAAGAGGGCGGTTTGAAGATATGTTGGTCACTTCGGATATGAGATCACTCTTGCAACCAACCCATCGACAGCCAACCTCCGGATCCAGCCTTAGGGAACTCCTAGACCGACAGGTGTCCGACTACATCGGGTTAACGGCCGATGTCGACGCTCTGAGAAGCGAGAAACCCATGGACTACTGGGTGTGCAGGCTTGACCTGTGGCCAGAGCTGGCACAATTTGCCATGGAACTCTTGGCTTACCCCTCGTCGAGTGTCCTGTCCGAAAGGACGTTCAGCACAGCAGGGGGATCGTGACCGATAAGCGCAGTCGCCTAGCTCACAACAGTGTGGACTACTTCACATTTCTAAAAATACTTGAGGCATGGATCTCGGAGGAATTCAACACCTGTGATGACCACGTGTAATTTAATTTCCTCATGCCAGCCCACACATATCTGCCACCATCCAGAACAAAGAATGGGTCCTTTGTCTATGTATATACAGCGGCATAAAAGGCCTTTTGTCAGGTGAATGCCTAATTTTTGGGGCCTCTACTCCAGTGGCCTACAGTAAAATCTTTATCCAGTGACTGCCTAATGTACCTCCAGACACATAATCACTAGTTTATTTTCTGTCAGGTGAATGCCTAATTTTTGGGGCCTGTTCTGGCGCTACAGTAAAATTTTTAGCCAGGTGACCGCCTAATGTACCTCCAGCCACTTCATCACAAGTTCTTTTCTGTCAGGTGAATGCCTAATTTTTTGGGACCTAGTTTCTGGCTACAGTAACATTTTTAGCCAGTGACCGCCTAATGTACCTCCAGCCCCACATCATCACAAGTTTCTTTTCTGTCAGGTGAATGCCGCCTAATTTGTTGGGGGCCTGTATTGGTGTATCAGTAAAATTGTTATCACACTGACCGTCTAATATACCTCCAGCCACATAATCACTTGTTCTTTTCTGTCAGGTGAATGCCTAATTTTTGGGGCCTGTTCTCCGCTGGCCTACAGTAAAATTGTTATTCAGTGACCGCCTAATGTACCTCCAGCCCCATGATCACTTGTTCTTTTCTGTCAGGTGAATGCCTAATGTTTGGGGCCTGTACTCCACTGGCCTACAGTAAAATTGTTATTCAGTGACCGCCTAATGTACCTCCAGCCACATAATCACTTGAGCTTTTCTGTTAGGTCAATGCCTAATATTTGGGGCCTGTACTCCACTGGCCTACAGTAAAATTGTTATTCAGTGACCGCCTAATGTACCTCCAGCCACATAATCACTTGTTCTTTTCTGTTAGGTTAATGCCTAATTTTTGGGGCCTGTACTCCACTGGCCTACAGTAAAATTGTTATTCAGTGACCGCCTAATGTACCTCTAGCCACATAATCACTTGCTCTTTTCTGTCAGGTGAATGCCTAACTTTTGGGGCCTGTACTCCCTTGGCCTAAAATAACATTTTTCTAGGCTCCAGCAGGGCACATTTTGAGAGTTTTCCTTTAAGACGCATAAAAATGGCCCCTGATTAAAATACATATTTTTTGTTGGAATTTTTGACATTGATCCCCTTCTGGTATGTCACTGTCCATGTTGTGGGACTAGGTGTGCGTAGCCTATTGCATTAGGGTGTGCACCCTAAAGCACAAACACACACGCCGCGCGCGCGCCCGTGTATGTATATATATATTATATACATACACACACACACACACACACACACACACATACAGTTATATTACCCCTGTACATTATACAGGGTAATATAACTGAGGAGGGCTATCAGGGGACATTATACAGGGGACAACTAAGGAGGGGTAGCACTGTGGGACAGGGTACATACTTCTTTTTTATAATGCGTTATGGGTCACAGACCGGAGCAACTTGGCACCAAGTGTAGCTGGCCAGCTAAGACCTGTCCTAGGTTGCTAGTATAGCCTTACATGTGTATACTGCTAAACCTTAATACAGTTCATATGTTTGTGTTAAAGACAAAAGCAGAGTTTTTTACTGTGACATCATGTTTTGGATGTCATATAACTGTTATATTTTGTCACGGTAGGTAGGTGAGCGGGGAAATGACCAAACATGGGAAAACAAACAGGACAAACGACTAGGCCCAAAAGCTAGGGAGAAAAGGGGTCACCTCCTAGCGATCCCTAAAAGCTTTCCCTAAACTGCTGTGCCCATGTGCATACCCTTAGGGTGGATATGCACATGCCCTCGTGCCTAAAACCTAAACACCCTGGGAAAACCCTAAGCAGCAGGGAAAAGGGAAGAGGCAACCTGCTTCTTCAAATCAGGAAGAAGCAAGTGTCTCCCTAGAGGCCTAGAAAAACACATAAAGGGAAATGAAGTAGAGGATTTATCTTGAGCAGAGCTGGAGCAGACGATCCACCACAAATCAAGAGCTCCCAGGAAAGAACTATAACCCGCACAGGCCACTGGGGGAAGGAGGGATAAATAGCCTAACTAACAATGAAACCCAGTACACCTGAGGGAAGGTGGATCCAGCTCAAACCCAAATCATAACAAACAAAGAAGTCAGACATGTGCAGCCAGTCTGACAGATCTCCGCCCATTCACAGGGCAAGGCGTGACAGTACCCCCCTTCTACGGGTGACCTCCGGACACCCCGGACCAACTTTAGCCGGGTGTGCCCTGTGAAAGGACCTCACCAGGCGGCTAGCACTGACATCAGCAGCCGAAACCCACATTCTTTCTTTGGGACCGCATCCCTTCCAGTGCACGTACTGGAGGGAACCCCGAGATTTCAAACTCCAAATTGCCAACCACCAGGACAGGGGGAGGTGGAAATGGTTCCACAGGTTCCACATATTTCTTTAATAAAGACCTGTGAAAAACATTATGGATCTTCCAGGTCTGCGGAAGATCCAGACAAAACGCCAACGGGTTGACAATCGCAGAGATTTTGTAAGGGCCAATAAATCTTGGACCCAATTTCCAAGATGGTACCTTCAGCTTAATGTTTCTAGTGGACAACCACACCGAATCACCCACACACAGGTCCGGACCAGTCATACGTCTCCTCTCAGCCATCCGTTTATATCTTTCACCCATCTTTTCCAAATTAACTTGGATCTTCCGCCAGAGAGATGACAAGGCAGAAGAGAATCTCTCCTCTTCTGGCATCCCAGAAAATCCAGTCCCAGAAAAAGAACCAAACTGTGGGTGAAATCTGTATGCGCCAAAAAATGGCGACTTATCAGTGGACTCCTGTCTACGGTTATTCAAGGCAAATTCGGCTAGAGACAAGAACGAGGACCAGTTATCCTGGTTCTCGGCAACAAAACACCTCAAATAGGTCTCCAGGTTTTGGTTAGTGCGCTCTGTCTGACCATTCGACTGGGGATGAAAAGCCGAAGAAAAAGACAGTTGAATTCCCAGACGAGAGCAGAACGCCCTCCAAAACATGGAAACAAATTGCGTCCCTCTATCAGACACCACAACAGAGGGAATGCCATGTAGTTTCACAATGTTATTGATAAAAACCTGAGCGAGAGTTTTGGCATTGGGCAAGCTAGGCAACGGTACAAAGTTCGCAATCTTACTGAAGCGGTCCACTACCACAAAAATCACAGTTTTCCCAGAGGAACTCAGTAAATCGGTAAAAAAGTCCATGGACAAATGCGTCCAAGGACGAGACGGGATGGATAAAGGAAGAAGGGATCCTGAAGGCCGAGTGTGAGCCACCTTCGCGCGTGCACAGGTCTCACAAGCTGTCACATAACCCTCCACACCCTTGCGCAACCCTCCAGGAAATAAGATCTATGGTGGATTTGCTTCCAGGATGCCCCGCAAGGACCGTATCATGATGTTCCTTGAACACCTTGTATCGCAGTTCAGCAGGAACAAACAACTTGTCTGGAGGACAAGAATCAGGAGCCTCCTCCTGGGTCCCCAACACCTCCATCTCCAACTCGGGGTACAGAGCGGAAACCACCACCCCATCAGCCAAAATCGGAGCGGGATCCTCTGAATCACTCCCCCCAGGAAAACTACGTGACAACACATCTGCTTTGACGTTTTTAACCCCAGGGCGAAAGGTGACCACAAAATTGAACCTAGTAAAAAACTGTGACCATCTAGCCTGTCTAGGATTCAGACGCTTAGCAGACTGCAAGTAAGCCAAATTCTTGTGGTCAGTATATACCGTAATAGGATGAGTAGCCCCCTCCAACCAATGACGCCATTCTTCAAAGGCCAATTTAATGGCCAGCAACTCTCTATCTCCTACATCATAATTTCTTTCAGCGGCCGAGAGTTTCTTGGAGAAAAAAGCACACGGACGCCATTTGCTAGGGGATGGACCCTGCGACAGAACTGCTCCGACCCCCACTTCTGATGCATCAACCTCCACGATGAACAGTTGAGACACATCAGGTTGCATCAGAATGGGAGCAGACGCAAAACATTTCTTAATAGCAGAAAAGGCCTGTAATGCCTCATCCGACCAGACAGAAAAGTCAGCGCCTTTTTTAGTCATATCTGTCAAAGGTTTTACAATGGTGGAATAATTCAAGATGAATTTTCTGTAGTAATTGGTAAAACCCAAAAACCGCATCAGAGCTTTCTGATTCTCAGGCCGGTCCCATTCCATTACCGCCCGGACCTTTTCGGGGTCCATACGAAAACCAGAGTCAGAAAGCAGGTATCCTAAAAACGGTAGTTCCTGGACAGCAAATACACATTTTTCCAATTTTGCATACAATTTATTCTCCCGAAGAATTGACAACACCTGTCTCACGTGATCCTGATGGGTCTCCAAATCGGGTGAGTAAATTAGTATATCATCAAGTTAAATAACAATGAAACTTCCCACTTAATGATGGAAAATATCATTGACAAATTGCTGAAAGACCGCTGGTGCATTCGTTTAACCAAATGCCATAACAAGATTCTCGAAATAACCTTTGGGTGTATTGAAGGCCGTTTTCCACTTATCCCCTTCCATAATTCTGATCAGATTATAAGCTCCTCTTAAATCCAACTTGGAGAACACCTTGGCTCCGACAATTTGATCAAATAGATCAGAAATTAAAGGAAGGGGATATGGATCACGGACCGTAATGAGATTAAATTCCCGGAAATCTAAACACGGTCTAAGTGATCCATCTTTCTTTTTTACGAAAAATAAGCCGGTGTCTACAGGGGACTTAGATGGCCTAATATGTCCCTTTGCCAAACTCTCTGCAATATACTTCTGCATAGCTTCTCTTTCGGGTTGGGAAAGGTTGTATAGTCGAGATTTTGGCAGTTTAGGAATGAGATTGACCGGACAATCATATTCTCGATGGGGAGGCAGCTCCTGAGCTCCACCCTCCGAGAATACGTCCGCAAAATCAGAGTGAAACTGAGATAGGACCGTAGTTAACACCCCTGAGGTAGAAGCACAAAGACAGTTGTCCGAACAAAATTCACTCCAGCTACTGATTTGTCTTGTTTGCTAGTCAATAGTAGGGTTATGCTTTATCAACCACGGTAAACCCAGAACCATCGGGGCAGGCAAGCCCTTCATAACAAAACAAGAAATGGACTCAACATGTGAATCACCCACCTTTAACAGAATGTCATGAACGATATGAGTAAGACTCTTTTGTGAGAGAGGGGAGGAATCAATAGCAAACACTGGTATCTCTTTATCTAAAGTGCTAGTTCTAAAAACAAGATTTTGGAGGAACTGAAAATCAATGAGGTTTACCCCCGCACCACTGTCAACAAATACCTCAAAATCAAAATTTCCTGAGTCTAGTGCCATCATGGCAGGCAGGAGGAAACGGGTATTGCAGGGAGAATGCATATTTGCTTGCTCCGACTCCCAATTCACACTACCAAGAGTCAGTGAAGTTTTTTTTTTCTTTATGTGAATACCTCCGTAGTTTTTCATTACCGCTTTGAGGTTTAACAAAAGGACATGCACAAACAAAATGACCTTCTTTTCCACAGAAGTAACATAGCTTATTCAGCTTCCTAAAATCCCTATCACCTGAGCAAAAGGAAACCTGGCCCAACTGCATAGGCTCCTCTCCTGCCCCAGATTCAAAAGTCATATTACCTTGGGGACTAGGTGGGACGGATCCACTTACAGACGAGACCCCTTACTCGAGAGGAATCTTATTCCTTTCTCTAAGACGTCTATCAAGCCGCACTGCCAATGACATGGCCGTCTCCAATGAATCGGTATACTCATGAAAAGCAAGGGCATCTTTCAGCCTCTCAGATAGCCCCTGATAAAACTGACTTCGGAGTGCAGGATCATTCCACCCCGAGTCAGTTGCCCATCTTCAAAACTCTGCACAATACGACTCTGCAGTACGTTCTCCCTGTGACAAACTGCGCAGCTTAGATTCAGCCATAGAGACGCGGTCTGGGTCATCATAAATCAAGCCCAAGGCTCTAAAAATTCATCCACCGACCGGAGGGATGGTGAACCGGTCGGTAGAGAAAAAGCCTAGGAATGCGCATCCCCTTTGAGCAGAGATATAATGATCCCCACTCTTTGATTCTCGTCACCAGATGACATCGGCCGCAGACGAAAATACAACCTGCAGGACTCCCTGAACCAAATAAAGTCCTCACCACCCCCTGAGAACCTATCAGGGAAAGCAACTTTAGGCTCTAAGCAGACCTGATTTCCTCCAACGGCGCCAGAGCATTCTGACACCGTGCATACAGACATGCTGATATTTCCTGCATGCGATCACCAAGGCATCCATCCCTCCCATTTCGGCAAACCACAGGGTTATGACAGTTTTTTGTTTTTAGATGCGGGGTTATAATGTCATGGTAGGTAGGTAAGCGGGGAAAGAACCAAACACGCGGAAGAACAAACAGAACAACCTACTAGGCCCAAAAGCTAGGGAGAAAAGGGTCACCTCCTAGCGATCCCTAAAAGCTTTCCCTAAACTGCTGTGCCTATGTGCATACACTTAGGGTGGATATGCACATGCCCTCGTGCCTAAAACCTAAACACCCTGGGAAAACCCTAAGCAGCAGGGAAAAGGGAAGAGGCAACCTGCTTCTTCAAATCAGGAAGAAGCAAGTGTCTCCCTAGAGGCCTAGAAAAACACACAAAGGGAAATGAAGGAGAGGACTTATCTTGAGCAGAGCTGGAGCAGACGATCCACCACAAATCAAGAGCTCCCAGGAAAGAACTATAACCCCCGCAAGGCAAGCCACTGGGGGGAAGGAGGGATAAATAGCCTCACTAACAATGAAACCCAGTACACCTGAGGGAAGGTGGATCCAGCTCAAACCCAAATCAAAACAAAGAAGTCAGACATGTGCAGCCAGTCTGACAGATCTCCGCACATTCACAGGGCAAGGGCGTGACAATTTTGTTCACGAGAAGCATAAAAAGATTAGTTGGCCTTTAAGATTCATGTTGGTATTGAAAGGTAAGCTCAGTGACGACAGTGCAGAAAACAACAGAAAGCATAGTGTTATGCTGGTTGTTGCTGGTCAGAAGTCTAGACCAATCATGAGGCAGCTTCTCATACAGCATGAGTTTTCACCAATGCACAGCAGCCTGTCTAGGAATTCCCCTAGGCAGGAGCTGCTGGAATCATTACTCACCAAAGAGAGGATCTGAACAGACACACAGTTCCAGTCTAGAGGTCCAGTTTTATGGGAACAAGAGGCCAAGATTAGTATTTGAAAACAGTTTTATACAGTATAATGTTCCTACTGTTAATATTGTGATTAGAACTGTATACTGAACCAGCTATATACTGTATGTGTTTACTTACAGTTCCACCAATTGCAACCATACAATTGCAAATTCAAATTGCAACCATACAGATCAATTGCAAATACAAATTGCATACTGCAAACCAAGTTGAGCAAGCAGAACTATTAGTTAGACCTCAGATATACCTTTCAGAGAGATCATAAAGTGATTAAATTACTTAAAGTGAGAGTACAGATACTCTAGAGAAAAATAGACTGCTCAAAAAAATAAAGGGAACACTTAAACAACACAATGTAACTCCAAGTCAATCACACTTCTGTGAAATCAAACTGTCCACTTAGGAAGCAACACTGAGTGACAATCAATTTCACATGCTGTTGTGCAAATGGGATAGACAACAGGTGGAAATTATAGGCAATTAGCAAGACACCCCCAATAAAGGAGTGGTTCTGCAGGTGGTGACCTGACCACTTCTCAGTTCCTATGCTTCCTGGCTGATGTTTTGGTCACTTTTGAATGCTGGCGGTGCTTTCACTCTAGTGGTAGCATGAGACGGAGTCTACAACCCACACAAGTGGCTCAGGTAGTGCAGCCTATCCAGGATGGCACATCAATGCGAGCTGTGGCAAGAAGGTTTGCTGTGTCTGTCAGCGTAGTGTCCAGAGCATGGAGGCGCTACCAGGAGACAGGCCAGTACATCAGGAGACGTGGAGGAGGCCGTAGGAGGGCAACAACCCAGCAGCAGGACCGCTACCTCCGCCTTTGTGCAAGGAGGAACAGGAGGAGCACTGCCAGAGCCCTGCAAAATGATCTCCAGCAGGCCACAAATGTGCATGTGTCTGCTCAAACGGTCAGAAACAGACTCCATGAGGGTGATATGAGGGCCCGACGTCCACAGGTGGGGGTTGTGCTTACAGCCCAACACCGTGCAGGACGTTTGGCATTTGCCAGAAAACACCAAGATTGGCAAATTCGCCACTGGCGCCCTGTGCTCTTCACAGATGAAAGCAGGTTCACACTGAGCACATGTGACAGACGTGGCAGAGTCTGGAGACGCCGTGGAGAACGTTCTGCTGCCTGCAACATCCTCCAGCATGACCGGTTTGGCATTAGGTCAGTAATGGTGTGGGGTGGCATTTCTTTGGAGGGCCGCACAGCCCTCCATGTGCTCGCCAGAGGTAGCCTGACTGCCATTAGGTACCGAGATGAGATCCTCAGACCCCTTGTGAGACCATATGCTGGTGCGGTTGGCCCTGGGTTCCTCCTAATGCAAGACAATGCTAGACCTCATGTGGCTGGAGTGTGTCAGCAGTTCCTGCAAGACGAAGGCATTGATGCTATGGACTGGCCCGCCCGTTCCCCAGACCTGAATCCAATTGAGCACATCTGGGACATCATGTCTCGCTCTATCCACCGTCACGTTGCACCACAGACTGTCCAGGAGTTGGCAGATGCTTTAGTCCAGGTCTGGGAGGAGATCCCTCAGGAGACCGTCCGCCACCTTATCAGGAGCATGCACAGGCGTTGTAGGGAGGTCATACAGGCACGTGGAGGCCACACACACTACTGAGCCTCATTTTGACTTGTTTTAAGGACATTACATCAAAGTTGGATCAGCCTGTAGTGTGTTTTTCCACTTAAATTTTGAGGGTGACTCCAAATCCAGACCTCCATGGGTTAAAAAATTTGATTTCCATTTTTTTCTTTTGTGTGATTTTGTTGTCAGCACATTCAACTATGTAAAGAACAAAGTATTTCAGAAGAATATTTCATTAATTCATATCTAGGATGTGTTATTTTTGTGTTCCCTTTATTTTTTTGAGCAGTGTATATCCACCATTTTATGTTGAATGATTGAACAGTTGAACCACCATCTTAATCATATCGCTATTTTGTGATATCTTTTCAACATGTGTTATGTACATGGATTATCTGCTGCGGAGGCGGCAGTGTTATATGAAGAAAAGTTGAAGTTAATAAAGAAGTTATTTCAAGCATTTGGTGTGCTCTTTAAACCTACTAATTACATAGCCTGCCGGCAGCCCACAGCCGGGTATTGTAATTTACAATGCGGAGGCGGCGGTCACTGTAACAGTTAAAGTGGAATCAGCGGGGGGCACCCGTGAGCACGGAGGTGACAGAACCTCAATTTTGAGGCTTGATTAGGGTGTGCCCAGGCACACCCCGTGCGCAGGCCTTGTAAGTATTTGGTGGCTGCAAATATGACCTGAAGGTTTTTCAGGTTCGCCTGCCATTAAAGTGAATAGGGCCCGGCGCGAACGCGCGGTTCCTGAACATTTGATTGCAAACGCACATTCGCGAAACGTCCCGCCCAATGTTCATCCATTTCTATTAAAAATATTGAGCCGTTCTGTCACAAAGGGTTAACTGTTTTCTAGTGGTGTTAATGGTACTTTAATTTTCATTTTGTGCAGATCATCTAATAACCCTTATCTCTAAATTACCAAAAGGTCATTCACACCCATTAAAGCCACATTCTTATCAGTAAGATAAGAACTAAGATTTAATGAGTGTTTTTTAAGGTCAGAGATCAGGAGCCCATCAGCTCCCTGCCTGACAGAGCAGAGAGTAAGTAGAGATCCTGCTGGTAGTAGAACTCAAAGCTGTGCAGGGAAAACGGCTCATCATTTTTATTAAAGACCAATTGAAAAAATGATTTTTAGCTCAAAATGAGCACAATACAATAATACAAAAAAATACTTCCAAAAGGGTGTACACAGCTCAGTAACCTTAAATATGGGATATGACTGATGACTATGACTATAACTGTAGGCGATGCATGATACATAGTTCCAACTGTCCTAAAATTTGGACTGGACGTCCCTGAAGTCCTGGCAAATTGGGCTGACCCAGGCCATAAATGGGATGTAAGTATGGTGATATGACAGGTGCTATAGCTGTATATACATGAGAATTGTCAGTTAATATATGACTGGTACTAGAAGAAATGCATACAGTCATTTCTGCCATTACAGACTATTTATTACAGGCCTCGACTGCTGCTAGTGGACTTTCTAGCCTGCCCCTGCTGTATCCAGCTCACCACTGTTTTACTCTATGCCTTGCAGGGGATGCCAGGCAACCCAGCGCTCAGTGATATCCTCCCTTCTCCTTTTCTTTCCCATGCAGGTATCATATCTAGCAGGTCCCTAAAATGTACTAAATGGAAGGCCACCTATTCCCCAAGTGCAGCGGGCTCCTCCTGCTCAAACAATTTTTGATTTTGCTGCCCCTTTGCTGGCATTTGAATTAGCAAGCAGTTGGAGGATGAAGCAGCTGCCAAAGAGGATCTTTAGTCCTCCAGAAGTAGGAGGAGGGAAGGAGAAGATGGCAGTACCAGAAGGACAGGACGGAGCAAGAGTGAAAAATGGAGAGATAGCAAACCCATGGCACAAAGTAACCACCAAGTAAGTAGTGCCCGTCACACAGCATTGTTTATAAAAACTCATGCCAAAGAATTTGGAAGAGAGGGTATGTAATGGGCCCAGGAGCTGTGCATGGTTTATACATGGTGGTGTCAGCCAATCTGAATGGTTAGACAGAAGATGGGAGATCCACCGTTTTCCTCCAGGCAAAGGTGCACACCCTAGGCCTTTATTCTGAAAGGGTCCTAAAGGGTCCACATGTCCCATATGAGTAGACCAGTGCTGTACACCACACATGATAGTTAAGTATTTTACATTGGAGCCGAAGGAGCTTGAAGTTAGTCATCTAGATTTAGGGCTCATGCACACGATCGTATGTATTTTGTGATCTGCAAAACACGGATGCGCAAAAAAAAAACGGATGACACCTGTGTGACAGTCCGTGTGACATCCGTATTTTTTGGAGAATCCTTTGTAACAATGCATTCCTTGTCCGCCATTGTAACAATGCCTGTCCTTGCAGAATGGACTTGCGGACATTTAAGATACTGAATGCACACAGAGTCATTTATATTTTTGTTTATTGTGGGCCATTGAAATGAATAATTCTGCATTAGGGCCACAAAAAAAAAAAAAGGGCCGACACGGACAAAAAATACGTTCATGTCCATGAGCCCTTACAGAGGTTTTCTAATAAAGACATGTTTCCGCTCAGTCAAACCATAAGTTATCTGACTATAGATCTTGAAACTGGTGCTGGTGACAAGAACAACAAGAAGAGACTCCATCCTCCTGGTCTTTCTCCGATATAGTCTCTGTAGTTCTTATCTGATATATAATAGGCAGGTAAGGAATGGGAAATGAAATGCTGCAGTCAAGATTTTTTGTATATTTTAATTTTTTTTATTTTTTAGGGAAAAAGGGGAGGGAAGAAAAGGGGAAGGGAAGATAATTTTTATTTTTTTGGGAAACATTTTTTTATTTTTTTATTTTTTTATGGACGGGGATTAGGGAGAGAAAGGGAAGGGAGAAATGGGGAAGGGAAGTTTTTTTTAAAGTTTTTTTGTTTTTGGGGAAGGGTTAAAATTTTTATTTTTATTTTTTTCCCTGGCAGGTGGCAGTACAGGATGGTGCTTGACGGTTCGCCTTCACACTGGCTCTTTTTCCAGAGGCTTTCTAGATTTCATTTTCCTCCAGAACATGCAGATGCTGAAAAAAGAAAATCTATCAGTTATTTGATATTTGCTACTTACATGTCAGCTCTGAGTGAAATGTGTGCACAGATCCTCCAATGTTTTTTCTTACAGTAGCTGCTTATCAGTCCACTGACATTATAACATGTCTGTTCTTGTAATATGCGCCAAATTTATCAGTATTGTGATAAATCTGGAGAATCTAGTGACTGCCTGGACAAAGTTTACACTGTGTAATGTGTAATATTTATCTAAAATAATACGCCTGTTCCGGAGAGTATCTTATAAATGCTACCTACCATATGCCAGCGATCAGCATGATGGTGACGGAGCCGGCCACAGATATTGCTATGAGGGAAGCATTGTTGTTCTGTAGCTCCTCTAGCAGTGGCGGCTCAGACGCTGTGATGTCAAGCACATCAGGAAGTGTAGGGCGAGGATGGTATTTTTTTGTCGCCTGTTCCGATTCACTGATAACTAAATGAAGAAAACAATTACATTAATAGTTAATTCCATGAAGAGAACGATAATGACATTATAGTGTATCTTATACATGAAATAACATGAAATATATGTCAGAATATCAGAATCGTCTGCATCATGGAGGCTCAGAAACCCTGTCAAAACAAAAAGTGGCTTCAAAATACAGAAATGGCTAAAATCTTTCCATTATAGGTATTTTCCTTACAAATACTAATGTAAAATAACCCCACATTATAGGTGACAATTCAGATTTTCAGAACTAGATCCTTTCTCACTATCACCCACAAGTAGATATGAATCCCATGTATGTAAGAATTACCACTCAGCATAGTGCCAGTAATGATATATGTCCTTACCTGCCACGTTATAGGTGATCTTACTCACTGGCACCTCAGAGTCCAGGATGGTGGTACACGTGTACCGTCCAGAGTCCCCCATTTGTATGCCCTTGATCACTAGATAGGGCTCCCGGGTGATTTTGGGATTGTGTTCACGATGCTATAGAAAAATTATGGAGAATTATTAGAGCCTCAGATATCACTATTTATAATATAATATTTGTAATTTATCATAGTCATATCATTAAGACAAAAATTAAGAAAATTACTGATGATAATTTGCTGACATGACAGAAAGTCTGATTTTAGACCATATTGAGCAGCCTGGTGATGATATTGGGTGAAAGGACTTTCTGCTAAGTGGTTTTTGAGTAATGAAAGGAATAAGTTTGGGAAGCGCTGCCTTAACAATATGGTCGTATAACTTAAACTGAACAATCTCCCAATTTTACCCTTATTATCTTGGAAATCTGCATTGTACTTACCAGGGTGAACACGTTGTTATAGGTGTCCTCCAGCCTCGCGTACCATTCAAAAGTACAGTCCAGAATTAGTTCTTCATATTCTGGGATTTTTATATTTATCTCTAGAAAAACAGGAAAATGAAAGAAGATATTATAGAAGTAATTGTGCAGATATTTTGTCCTGCATTTAGGGGTTGTCTCAATAACACGTCTCCTTCTATAAGACCTAATAGGAAATATGGGCATCATAGAGGAGACTGATAGTAACTGGTTATATTCTGCTATCTCCTCACCTCCACAGTTTACAATCTCTGCCAGGTGAGACTTGTGATCTTTACATGGAGAGCAGGACCGTCCAGTTTTCAGATCTGAGAAAAGAAGAAAGAAATGAAATGTGAGCCGAGCATTAAAGACACTTATAATAGAATAAATATGATAATCATGTGCTGGTATCTATCACCCCTCTGTCACCTACACATGGACAGTATACTGTACAGGCTGCCACAAATCACCCTTCTAGCCTGCTTATGGACTGAATCATATTAATTAAAATATCCTCCTGCTTTGGGAAGTCTGGTGTATATCAGTGACTGGTATATTTAGTGTACGGTGAGGGTTTGGGGTCCTATATATGTACTAATATACTATATGAATGTAGATATAAGAATAGAAACTTCTACTTTACCGAAACATCTGTTGGAGGTGCATAGGCAGCTGCATCTCTCCAAGTAGTCTGTGAAAAGAGGAAACATCATATAATAGTCAGCGAGTGCTGTGTAAAGTGCCTATGTAGTGCTGCTCACCTCTGTATAATAGGCACAGTACCCACAGTTTACACATAGGTCCATTGGCATGCATTATATAGTGTAATTCTAGTTCCTCTGGCCTATGATAGAAATCTTATACTGTACCTTGATTTTTTGGAGGGCCCCCGGTGCAGACAACCTTCTCCTCGGCGCAGGTCTTACAGTTGGTGTAGGTTTGCACCATTAATCCTGGGGAAATGCACTTGTGTTATAACCTTCCAATCTTATAAATAATAATAATGACAAGAAGCTGAATCTGGTATAAAATGTACTTACCACAGCTGTCTGCACCTGAGGAATGGAGA
Organism: Bufo bufo; assembly: GCF_905171765.1. Taxonomy (NCBI): domain Eukaryota; kingdom Metazoa; phylum Chordata; class Amphibia; order Anura; family Bufonidae; genus Bufo; species Bufo bufo. Next base: position 634,447,979 of record NC_053390.1, read on the forward strand.
AGAAAGAAGACATTACTGACCGTTCTCATTGTCAGCCTCAGAAACCTCTAATCTCTGGGTCTCCTTATTATTACATGATGTCATGTGCCTCTGTGTCGTCACGTTTGTTTCTAGATTTCCATTGACAGAAATCTCTGAGCCGCCCCAGAACGGTCCGGGGCCGCTATAGAGCGCAGCAGGCTCCTAGTGCAAACAGTCCCTGGCAGCCAATCAGGTGCCAGCTTTCATATTTCCAGTACAGGGTAGGAGATAGCAGCAGTGATCTGATTGGTGGCTGTGGGGATTCTCTAGTTTGGGTCTACATTACTATTACTACAAGAGGCCTGTGGTATGTATTGCATTTATATGTCATATTAGAGGCATGTGTTATATCTAGAGAACGCACCTTGTTTATTTGGGACACCTCCCTAAAAGTGAGAAATGAAGAAAAGGCAGAATTACTAATAGAAAACAATAGTGATTAGAAATCCCATGTATATGAGGGCTCTATCTATAACACTGCAATAGATACAAAAGAAAACTGCACGCATACAATTCCCAGAATAGAACATTTATTCCAATCGGCAGCCCTCCTGTCACTAGGCTGTAGGGAAGAAGGTAAACTAAGCTGAAAACATCCTCTCTGACACCCTACAGACACGTAGAAGATAAGTACAATGGTAGACAGAAGAAGATTCCACTTACTGTTGGTTGAGTCCTGGACCGATAACCTTGAGCTTTTCTTTGAGTCGCTGGAAAATGGAGTCCAATGATGTGAAGAAGCTGGATCTCTAAGATATATAAAGAGGAGAAGAATGAGAGTCCGATCCCCTCATCTATCATTCTGAGCCCCCAACACACTAATTCCTATTAATAAGAGAAGTAGAATTTCCACCTACGTATAAAATATTGTAACCTACCCTTAAAATCTATATCCTGGATGACGTCCACAGATTTTTTTATATTCAGACGCAATTTCGGATATAGCATATTTATCTGGAAGGAAAATAATGGTACAATAATTATCTATCTATCTATAGATTATATGAAATAGAGATAATAGTAATAATATAATTACCCAGTATGCCGACTTCATCCTCAAGGTAGTCCAGGACTTTTTTTTCTGTGACTTTGGCAAACTGCTTGATGTTGACATAGGCTTCTATTGAGTCAATGTCATCGACTTGGCTTTTGATAAAGGTGTTGAATTCTTCCATAGCCATTTTCCCTCTGGAGTCGCATGGTATGCAACAGAGAGACAGTCCGATGAAGACAGATGTTACGAGCAGTAGAAGCCACATGGTTTGGATAGAACCAGACATCTTTAGTAAAATCGCTTCCTGTAGCAAATTATCACTAAGGACGCAAGAGAGCAGAACTATGTCCCACTGAGAAGACAACAGCACTGCACAGGTTACAGCATCAGGCGCCGGTTAACCGCGGGGATCAGAAGCTTTAGTGTCCCTAAAATATATATTTTACACCCCCCCCCTGCACCCCTGCATGATTTTTTGCCGGCGGGTGGTGCAGGGGGGAGAGTTGTGGGCGGTGGGGGCGGTGCGGGAGGCGGGCGGTGCGGCAGGCGGGATCGCGATCCCCCGCCCGCCTCCCCTTGAAAATGCATTGGTGTTCAGTGGGTATACCAGGGTGCCAGCACATTGCTGGCACCCTGGTATAAACGGCTGACATCGATGATGCGATGTCAGCCGTTTAACCCTTTCCATACAGCGGTCCGTACGGACCGCTGTATTGAAAAAGTTAACAGTAAGACGGAGCTCCCTCCCTCTCCCATCGGGGGGCTGCTGTGCCTTTGCAGCCCCCCGATGGAGAGGGAGAGAGCCCCCAGACAGCCCCCCGACAGATCCCCTCCTTACCCTTCCCCGTCTGCGAAGTTCTGATAACTACTGAGCAGACGGGGAAGGTTCCCATGGCAACAGGACGCCTCTCAGGCATCCTGCTGTCCATGGTGCTGAACAGATCTGTGCTAAAAGGCATAGATCTGTTCAGACAAGTGTAAAATACAGTGCAGTACAATATATATTGTACTGTACTGTATTATACAGACATCAGACCCACTGGATCTTCAAGAACCAAGTGGGTCTGGGTCAAAAAAGTGTGAAAAAAATGAAAAAAAAGTAAAATCAAAAAACACATTTATCACTGATTAAAAATGAAAAAATAAAATTCTCTAGCACATGTTTGGTATCGCCGCGTCCGTAACGAACCTGATCTATAAAATGGGCATGTTACTTTCCCCACATGGTGAACGGCCATAAAAATAAAAAATAAAAACTATTAGGAATTGAAATTTTGCCAACCTTACTTCCCAAAAAAGGTAATAAAAGTGATCAAAAAAGTCGCATGTACGCCAAAATATTACCAATCAAACCGTCATCTCATCCCGAAAATATCATACCCTACTCCAAGATAATCGCCCAAAAACTGAAAAAACTATGGCTCTTAGACTATGGATACACTAAAGCATGATTTTTTTTGTTCAAAAATGAATCATTGTGTAAAACTTAAATAAATAAAAAAAAAGTATACATATTAGGTATTGCCGCGTCCGTATCGACCGGCTCTATAAAAATATCACATGACCTAACCCCTCAGGTGACCACCGTAAAAAAATAAAAATAAAAACGGTGTAAAAAAAGCAATTTTTTGTCATCTTACATCACAAAAAGTGTAATAGCAAGTGATCAAAAAGTCATATGCACCCCAAAATAGTGCCACTCAAACCGTCATCTCATCCCGCAAAAAATGAGACCCTATTTAAGATAATCGCCCAAAAACTGAAAAAACTATGGCTCTTAGACTATGGAGACACTAAAACATTTTTTTTGTTTTAAAAATGAAATTATTGTGTAAAACTTACATAAATAAAAAAAATTGGATACATATTAGGTATCGCCGCATCCGTGACAACCTGCTCTATAAAATTACCACATGATCTAACCTGTCAGATGAATGTTGTAAATAACAAAAAAAAAAAGTGCCAAAAAATCTATTTCTTGTTACCTTGCCGCACAAATAACTAATATAGAGCAACCAAAAATCATATGTACCCTAAACTAGTACAAACAAAACTGCCACCCTATCCCGTAGTTTCTAAAATGGGGTCACTTTTTTGGAGTTTCTACTCTAGGGGTGCATCAGGGGTGCTTCAAATGGGACATGGTGTCAAAAAAAACAGTCCAGCAAAATCTGCCTTCCAAAAACTGTATGGCATTCCTTTCCTTCTGCGCCCTGCCGTGTGCCCGTACAGCGGTTTACGACCACATATGGGGTGTTTCTGTAAACTACAGAATCAGGGCCATAAATAATGAGTTTTGTTTGGCTGTTAACCCTTGCTTTGTAACTGGAAAAAAAATATTAAAATGGAAAATCTGCCAAAAAAGTGAAATTTTGAAATTGTATCTCTATTTTTCATTAAATCTTGTGCAACACCTAAAGGGTTAACAAAGTTTGTAAAATCAGTTTTGAATACCTTGAGGGGTGTAGTTTCTTAGATGGGGTCACTTTTATGGAGTTTCTACTCTAGGGGTGCATCAGGGGGGCTTCAAATGGGACATGGTGTCAAAAAACCAGTCCAGCAAAATCTGGCTTCCAAAAACCATACGGCGCACCTTTCCCTCTACGGCCTACTGTGTGCCCGTACAGTAGTTTACGGCCACATATGGGGTGTTTCTGTAAACGGCAGAGTCAGGGCAATAAAGATACAGTCTTGTTTGGCTGTTAACCCTTGCTTTGTTAGTGGAAAAAATGGGTTAAAATGGAAAATTAGGCAAAAAAAAGAAATTATCAAATTTCATCCCCATTTGCCAATAACTCTTGTGCAACACCTAAAGGGTTAACGAAGTTTGTAAAATCAGTTTTGAATACCTTGAGGGGTGTAGTTTATAGAATGGGGTCATTTTTGGGCGGTTTCTATTATGTAAGCCTCGCAAAGTGACTTCAGACCTGTAGTGGTCCCTAAAAATTGGGTTTTTGTAAATTTCTGAAAAATCTCAAGATTTGCTTCTAAACTTCTAAGCCTTGTAACATCCCCAAAAAATAAAATATCATTCCCAAAATGCTACAAACATGAAGTAGACATATGGGGAATGTAAAGTCATCACAATTTTTGGGGGTATTACTATGTATTACAGAAGTAGAGAAACTGAAACTTTGAAATTTGCAAATTTTTCTAAATTTTTGGTAAATATGGTATTTTTTTATGCAAAAAAATTAACTTTTTTGACCCAATTTTAGCAGTGTCATGAAGTACAATATGTGACGAAAAAACAATCTCAGAACGGCCTGGATAAGTCAATGCGTTTTAAAGTTATGAGCACTTAAAGTGACACTGGTCAGATTTGCAAAAAATGGCCAAGTCCTTAAGGTGAAATAGGGCTGAGTCCTTAAGGGGTTAAGGGACAATGTCCTTATGACATCAACAGAATATGCAAATGAGGCTCTGAAACAAGCAATTGGATTGGTGGAAAATCTGATTATGACATCACCAGAATATGCAAATGAGGCTCTGGAACACAAACTATTGGATTGGTAGAAAATGTAATTGTGATATCATCATATGAATTTTATTATTATTTATTAATAAAGTGCCATTCATTCCATAGCGCTGTACATATGAGAAGAGGTATACATATATAATACAGACAATTGCACTAATCATAAACAAGACGAGTTATAAACTGGTACAGAAGGAGAGAGGGCCCTGCCCGTGAGGGCTTACAATCTACATGGTATGGGAGAAGGACACAGTAGGTGCGGGTGGTGTTGGTCATGGCGGTATAGAGGCAGCAGAGTCACTGGTTGTAGGCTTGTCTGAAGAGGTGGCTTTTCAGGTTTCTTTTGAAGGATTTCATTGTAGGTGAGAGTCTGAAATGTTGGGGTAGCGAGTTCCAGAGTATGAGGGATGCACGGGAGAAATCTTGGAGTCGATTGTGGGAAGAGGCGATAAGAGGAGAGGAGAGAAGGAGGTCTTGTGAGGATCGGAGAGTGCATGTGGGGGTGTATCGGGAAAGTAGCTCAGAGATGTAGGGAGGGGACAGGTTATGGACGGCCTTGTATGCATTTGTTAGTACTTTGAAGTGAATTCGCTGGGCATTGGGGAGCCAGTGAAGGGATTGGCAGAGGGGAGAGGCAGAGGAGTAATAGGGTGAGAGGTGGATTAGTCGGGCAGCAGAGTTGAGGATAGATTGGAGGGGTGCGAGAGTGCTAGATGGAAGGCCACAGAGGAGAGTGTTGCAGTAGTCTAGGCGGGAGATGATAAGGGCATGTACAAGCATTTTCACAGATTCAAAGTTAAGGAAAGCACGGATGCGGGAGATGTTTTTAAGTTGGAGGCGGCAGATGGTGGAAAGGGCTTGGATGTGCAGTCTGAAAGAGAGGGCAGAATCCAAGGTCACTCCAAGGCAGTGGACTTGACCGGGGAGAGTGCAGCCATTGATCGTGATAGATAGGTCTGTTGGGGGGGTTGAGCAAGATGGAGGAAAGATGATGCAAATTAGGCTCCAAAATAAATAAGCCATTGCATTTGTGGAAAATGTAATTATGACATCATCACATACAAATGATTCTCTGGAACATGAGTTGTTAGAAGGAGTCAATAAGTATGTTCACAAAAATAAAAAATTTTTAAATATCACTAATACATATCATGACATTCTTTATAGAATATACATATCAAACATGGTTCACAGAATGATGTACCCAGGGGCATAGCGGGGGAGGGGGGGAGGGCTGTTGCAATTGGGTGCATATGCCCCAGGTGCCAATAATGGAGGAGGCACCTGGGCGGGCACAGTCTTCTGAAAATGTCTCGCATGACATCATAACAAAGAAGTTTCAGACGGTGGAAGCGGAGCACCGGAGCTGCCTGCTGCAGTGAGTCAGTCTATACTGGTGCTGCGCCTCTATCTCTTCTCCTCTCCACTCACTAAAATCACATCTATGGACAGAAACTGCTCTACAGGACAGGAGGCACTAGTCTGCCCCAATGAATGGTTTATGGCTCCAAGACTATAAAGCCTGCCCAGGCTGCCCTGAGACAGTATTCACACTGTTGTCGTCTCTGGGCCTCCTCTTGCTTTTCTGTGGCCCTCAGGCACTGGCACCTTGCCCCTGTAGTCCCCGTGTTATCTGTGGTGTAACAGGACTGCAGGTAACAATTACATTATCTGTGCAGACAATGATGACTGTGGTTTTAAATAGCACTACAGGTCATGATACTATATTATCTACAGTCTGCTCATGAAGCTACATGATTGACAAATATGATATGTCATGTTGCTTTATGAACAGAGTGCAGATAATGTAGTATCATGTACCTGCAGTCCTATGTAAAGGCACAGATGATACAGTGATCATTCTCCTTACAGAGCCATTGCAGTCTATGGGGCTATTCACATGGCTTTTTTTCTTATAAACAGCCTACCTACAACATTGGGCCACTTTTAGTTTTATTTTCCAGGGCCACTTTAAGTTCCCAGTCCACCCTTGGGGCTGACGATAATTCCCAGCCCTTTCCTCATCTACTCATCCCAGCAGGTGTGATGATGTCAATGCACTGTGCCAGCTGGAGAGATCAGGATGTGGTCTGTTCACTGGGACTAGGTGAGTATTACTGATTTATTAATATTTTTATTTACACTGGGAGCCTTCACTTATATTAGGGAGAGTACTACTGTGTGGGGGCATTAAGGGGGATCACTACTGTGAGGATGGAGTAAGTGGGCATAATTACTGTTTGGGGGCACTAAGAAGGCATAACTACTGAGTTGGTGGAGGGGTTTTTGTTAAGTGTGGCGGTCTTGATTAGCCGTGGGAGGTTGACTGCAGGGAAGTTGCTTGGGTGGGGGGAGGTCACATTTAGCCATTATGCCCTGGAATTGATTCTTGTGCAGAAGGAGGTGGGCCAGGATCTCTAAGTGTGATCCTCATTAGTCTTGGCTCTCCTGGCCCACCTCCTTCTGCAATTTAACACAATCCGGTTCATTACCGTGAGCATCTTCCGTGGGGCAGAGACCACAGATGTGTTAAGACACTTGTTATTGACATCAGAAAAGCATCCAATCACATTTAAGTGAAGCACAAAGCACAAGAGGGAACACCAGGTGTAGACGGTTAGTGAAGCTTCAGTAGCCATTTTGCTGTAGGCTGATTATCAGGACACCCAGATCTAGTGTCTGATCTAAAGCGTGATCTAGGGTCACTTGTTTATTAAAGCATAAGGGGGCATAACTACTGAGTGGGGTGCTAATGGCGCATTTTACTGTGTGGAGGCACAACTACTTTTGGGGACACTAAGGGGCCATTCTACTGTTAGGGGGCACTAAAATAGGCATTTGACAGTATAGGGGGCACTCAATTGGCATTCTACTATATGAGGACACTAAAATGGGCAATCTATTGTAAGGGGGCAATAATGGGGCATTCCATTGTGTAGAGTCGATAAAGTAATTCTACTGTGTGGTGGTAGTAAGGGAGCAAAACAACTGTAAGGGGGCACTAAGGCATTCTACTGTGTGGGTGCACTAAGGGGTGAATCTACTATGTGGGGGCACTATGGGGATATTATACTATGTGGGGGCAGTAATAGGGCATTCTATTGTGTGCGGTAACTAAGGGGGCATTCTACTTTGTGGGGGCACTAAGGGGACATTATACTTATCTGGGTCTAAAGATAGACATTAAAGGGTTTCTGTCACCCCACAAAACTCATATTTTTTTTTGGATAGTTAGATTCCTTATAGGGCGATATAGGAGAATATAATAGTCTTACTTACTTTCATGCGGCCGATTCTTTATAAAACGAAGTTTTATAATATGTAAATGAGGGCTCTACCAGCAAGTAGGGCGTCTACTTGCTGGTAGCCGCAGCAGCAATCCGCCCCCTCGCCGTGTTGATTGACAGGGCCAGCCGGGATCTCCTCCTCCGGCCGGCCCTGTCAGTAATTCAAAAATCGCGCGCCTCTGGTCATTCGGCGCAGGCGCTCTGAGATGAGGAGGCTCGTCTCCTCAGTGCGCCTGCGCCGATGACATCACCGAAAGAGAAGACGTCATCGGCGCAGGCGCACTGAGGGAGTGCTGAGGAGACGAGCCTGCTCATCTCAGAGCGCCTGCGCCGAATGACCAGAGGCGCGCGATTTTTGAATTACTGACAGGGCCGGCCGGAGGAGGAGATCACGGCTGGCCCTGTCAATCAACACGGCGAGGGGGCGGATTGCTGCTGCGGCTACCAGCAAGTAGACGCCCTACTTGCTGGTAGAGCCCTCATTTACATATTATAAAACTTCGTTTTATAAAGAATCGGCCGCATGAAAGTAAGTAAGACTATTATATTCTCCTATATCGCCCTATAAGGAATCTAACTATCCAAAAAAAAAAAAAAAAGAGTTTTGTGGGGTGACAGAAACCCTTTAATGTCTATCTTTAGACCCAGATAAGTATAATGTCCCCTTAGTGCCCCCACACAGTAGAATGCCCCCTTAGTTACCGCACACAATAGAATGCCCTATTACTGCCCCCACATAGTATAATATCCCCATAGTGCCCCCACAAAAATCGCGCGCCTCTGGTCATTCGGCGCAGGCGCTCTGAGATGAGGAGGCTTGTCTCCTCAGTGCGCCTGCGCCGATGACATCACCGAAAGAGAAGACGTCATCGGCGCAGGCGCACTGAGGGAGTGCTGAGGAGACGAGCCTCCTCATCTCAGAGCGCCTGCGCCGAATGACCAGAGGCGCGCGATTTTTGAATTATTGACAGGGCCGGCCGGAGGAGGAGATCACGGCTGGCCCTGTCAATCAACACGGCGAGGGGGCGGATTGCTGCTGCGGCTACCAGCAAGTAGACGCCCTACTTGCTGGTAGAGCCCTCATTTACATATTATAAAACTTCGTTTTATAAAGAATTGGCCGCATGAAAGTAAGTAAGACTATTATATTCTCCTATATCGCCCTATAAGGAATCTAACTATCCAAAAAAAAAAAAAGAAGAGTTTTGTGGGGTGACAGAAACCCTTTAAGCAGAGTTAGAGACATGACTTAGTGTAAAAAAAATTGCGGTTGCACATTGTGTATGCACCCAATATTGTCCCTTCTTGGGCCTTTTAAAACTGGAAAGTCATGGTTTTACTGGGTACGGAAATGCCATAAATGTGGGCACTAACTCTTAACTTGGTGCATGGGAACATGACAGGGCTCAGAAGCAGGATTGCCAACCGTCCATAAATTTCTGGACAGTCTGTAAAATTAGGTGGCTTTTTTGCCGTGTCTGTGAAAAAAAGTAGATTTGTCCATGATTTTTTTGAGGCTGGTGGTACTTGACTAGATTATTTTGGTGTTAGTTATCATTGTACAGCTCACAGTAAATGCTGGTAATGAGTTCTGATCAGTATATTGAGCTATAGACCTGAATTACTTATAATAGTTATTATTCATTATGGTTTTCTAATTTGCCAGAAATTTTTTTTGGGCTGTCCATGATTTTGGGATAAGTTGTCCAGAAAAAAGAAAAATTCTGGTTGGCAACACTGCTCAGAAGGGAAGGAGCGCCATTTGGCCACATCACACTTGCAGATACCCTGAGATACCACTAAAATGGAAACTCTCATACCGTAAATGGCCCCATTTTGAATTCTACACCCATCAAGTTATTTATCATAGGGTGTAGTGAGAATTTTTACCACACGGGTGTTTTGTACAAATTATTGAGCAAGGGACTGTGCAAAATGAAAATTGCACATTTTCCACAGATATGGCATTTCAGTGCCCAATATGCTGCGCCCAACTTGTGCTATATGAGAAACATGACGTCCCTTAAATTGTTAGGCAGATTCTACTGGATACTGAAATGCCATAAATGTGGACCTAAACTGATGTTTGGGAAAGCTGCAGGGTTCAAAAGGAAAAAAACATCTTTTGGTATTTGTAGTGCAGATTTTGATGGATTGATTTATGGGCGCCATGTTGCTTTGAACAGCCACTGAGGTACCAGTGCAGCTATTCTCTGAGAACTATGCATTTATTTTTCTCTCAACGGAGCTGTGTGACAGCTTATTTTTTGTGGGATGAGTTGCCTCTATCATAAGTTCTATATTGGGGTACATATGAGTTTTTTATCCTTTTTTTTCGCTTTTCGGGAAGCAGAATAAAGAAAAGGCAGCAACTCTGCCATTACATTTGGGTTTTGTTATTGCAGCGTACACTATGCGGGAAAAATGACATGTTATTATGCTGGTTAATACGATTACAGAGATATCAATAGTTTTTTTTTTTTTTTACGTTTCACCAGTTTTAGGGCTCATGCACATGACCGTTGTTTCTGTCCACATCCGATCCACATTGGATACGGCCCATTTACTTGTCCATTCCTTGGCACCTGCAAAAGAAATAGAACATGTCCTATTCTTGTCCTTTTTACAGACAAGGATAGGACAGTTCTATAAAGGGCAGGACGTTCTGTTCTGCAAAATGCGGAACGCACATGTTCGGTATCCATGTTATGTGAATCTGCAATTTGCAGACAGAAAAAAACGACAATGGCCATGTGCATGAGCCCCTACACAAAGCATTATAAAAAAAAAAAACATTTTGTGTCGCCATTTTCTGAAAGCCATATTTTTGTTTATTTTTCTGCCCATGGTCTTGTATGATGGGGTAGATCATGTGTTATTTTTATAGTGCAGGTCGCTATGGATGCGACAATATGAAATATGATAATTGTTAAAACTTTTGGATGGGGGCGTGGCCTGATGCACAGCTGAGGAGACGTGCCCGCTCTGAGCTCCGGCAGCGCAGCAACTCACCGCTACATACAGCATCCTTCTGCCTCCAAACCCAGCCTCATAGAACCCCACAGTTCACCTGCCACCCCAGGAGCCTCCAGAATGACCTGTTCGAAGAAAACACCAGGTCCACCGCTGAAACTCACCTCCTTCTTCTCCCTGGCGCGGATCCAAGGTGGCGCCTGATCTTCAAATGAAGAATCACTTGATCTTACCGGATCTAACGAAGTCCTATTAGCCTGAATGAAATTTTACCAGAAAATTGCATGTGGGTGGGCTAGCGCCCCCTTATGTAATACCAAATATTCATAATATCTCTGTAATTATATGAGATCTAATGTTGAAACCACTTGATCTTACCGGATCTAATGCAGATCTATTAGCCTGAATGGCATTTTACCAGAAAATTGCATGTGGGGGGGTAGCCCCCCCCTTATGTAATACCAAAATCCATAATATCTCTGTAATTATATCAGATCTAACGTTGAAACCACTTGATCTTACCGGATCTAATGAAGGCCTATTAGTCTGAATGAAATTTTATAAGAAAATTGCATGTGGGGGGGCTAGCCCCCCTAATTAATACTACCTAATATCTGTGTTTTCATGTGAAATATCTCTGAAATTATATGAGATCTAATGTTGAAACCACTTGATCTTACCGGATCTAACGAAGGCCTATTAGCCTGAATGAAATATTACCATAAAATTGCATGGGGGGGGGGCTAGCCCCCCTATATGTAATACCAAATATCCATAATATCTCTGTAATTATATGAGATCTAACGTTGAAACCACTTGATCTTATCGGATCTAACGAAGGCCTATTAGCCTGAATGAAATATTACCATAAAATTGCATGTGGGGGGGCTAGCCCCCCTTATGTAATACCAAAATCCATAATATCTCTGTAATTATATCAGATCTAACGTTGAAACCACTTGATCTTACCGGATCTAATGAAGGCCTATTAGTCTGAATGAAATTTTATAAGAAAATTGCATGTGGGGGGGCTAGCCCCCCTAATTAATACTACCTAATATCTGTGTTTTCATGTGAAATATCTCTGAAATTATATGAGATCTAATGTTGAAACCACTTGATCTTACCGGATCTAACGAAGGCCTATTAGCCTGAATGAAATATTACCATAAAATTGCATGGGGGGGGGCTAGCCCCCCTTATGTAATACCAAATATCCATAATATCTCTGTAATTATATGAGATCTAACGTTGAAACCACTTGATCTTATCGGATCTAACGAAGGCCTATTAGCCTGAATGAAATATTACCATAAAATTGCATGTGGGGGGGCTAGCCCCCCTTATGTAATACCAAATATCCATAATATCTCTGTAATTATATGAGATCTAACGTTGAAACCACTTGATTTTATCGTATATAACGAAGGCCTATTAGCCTGAATTAAATTTTACCAGAAAATTGCATGTGGGGGGGCTAGCCCCCCCTTATGTAATACCAAAATCCATAATATCTCTGTAATTATATGAGATCTAACGTTGAAACCATTTGATCTTACCGGATCTAATGAAGGCCTATTAGTCTGAATCAAATTTTACCTGAAAATTGCATGGAGGGGGGGGGGGGGGGGGCTAGCCCCCCTATTTAATACTACCTAATATCTGTGATTTCATGTGAAATATCTCTGTAATTATATGAGATCTGACATTGAAACCACTTGATTTTACTGGATCTAACGAAGGCCTATTAGTCTGCATCAAATTTTACCTGAAAATGGTATGTGGGGGGGCTAGCCCCCCATATGTAATACCAAATATTCATAATATCTCTGTAATTATATGAGATCTATCTAGAATTATTGGCCTATACATCATTTGTTTGAGGCCTTATTAAGCCCTTCAGGGCCTTTGTTTCCTCTGACTTTTTGTCAGCTGACTGTTTGTTATACAGATACAGATACATGCTTATACCTTGTCCTTTATGCTGTACTGCTGTTTATGATTGCATGTCGCAATGTATCCTTGTATGCGGTATGTATACTGCAATTTGTGATGTTCTTTTATGATTGTAATAGATAATAATAATAAAATCTTATTGAACCATAATTATATGAGATCTAATGTTGAAACCACTTGATCTTACCAGATCTAACAAAGGCCTATTAGTCTGCATCAAATTTTACCCAAAAATTGTATGTGGGGGGGCTAGCCCCCCCTTATGTAATACCAAATATTCATAATATCTCTGTAATTATATGAGATCTAACATTGAAACCACTTGATCTTACCAGCTCTAATGCAGATCTATTAGTCTGAATCAAATTTTACCTGAAAATTGTATGTGGGGGGGCTAGCCCCCCATATGTAATACCAAATATTTATAATATCTCTGTAATTATATGAGATCTAATGTTGAAACCACTTGATCTTACCAGATCTAACAAAGGCTTATTAGTCTGCATCAAATTTTACCAAAAAATTCTATGTGTGGGGGCTAGCCCCCCCTTATGTAATACCAAATATTCATAATATCTCTGTAATCATATGAGATCTAACGTTGAAACCACTTGATCTTACCGGATCTAATGCAGATCTATTAGTCTGAATCAAATTTTACCAGAAAATTGCTTGTGGGGGGGCTAGCCCCCCTATTTAATACTACCTAATATCTATGTTTTCATGTGAAATATCTCTGTAATTATAGGAGATCTAACGTTGAAACCACTTGATCTTACCGGATCTAACGAAGGCCTATTAGTCTGCATCAAATTTTACCTGAAAATTGTATGTGGGGGGCTAGCCCCCCCTTATGTAATACCAAATATTCATAATATCTCTGTAATTATATGAGCTCTAACGTTGAAAGCACTTGATCTTACCGTATCTAATGCAGATCTATTAGTCTGAATCAAATTTTACCAGAAAATTGCATGTGGGGGGGCTAGCCCCCCTCATTAATCACTTAATAAGTCTGTAATTAATACTACCTAATATCTGTGTTTTCGTGTGAAATATCTCTGTAATTATATGATATCTATTATCTAATGTTGAAACCACTGGATCTTACCGGATCTAACGAAGGCCTATTAGTCTGCATCAAATTTTATCTGAAAATTGCATGTGGGGGGGCTAGCCCCCCTCATTAATCACTTAATAAGTCTGTAATTATGTGAGATCTAACAAAACAACTAGTTGATCATACCGGATCTAACAAATATCTTCCAAAATAGCTAATTGTTTGGTCAATTTTTTGATAAGGAGGGGCTGATGACGGGTTAGCCCCCCCTGCAAATAACTGTTAATATCTCCATTTCTGTGTGAGATCTAACGCAAACAACAATTGATCTAACCTGATCTAACAAAGATCTAACCAACTGCATATGTTTTGTTCAAAAATGTTGATATGGGGGGGCTAACACGGCTGAGGTCATTATGTAATGTGACTCAGCTTTCCTGATATCCTGCATGGCACAAGTGCGGAGGCATGAGAAGATATGAGGATAGGTGGGAGTTGTGTTACTCAGCTTTCTCACGTCTCTCCACATATGCCATGCAGGACAGCAGAAAAGCTGGGTGCTATTACATCATGTAATGTCACTCAGATTTTCTGCTATCCTGCAAGGCATAAATGCAGATAATAAGAACATGGAAAGGCAGGGGGGAGGGGTTCACTCAGCTTTCCCAGAGACTCATGTCTCTGCACATGTGCCATGCAGGATAGCGAGTAATGTCAGTGTCTCCCAGCTGTCCTGCATGACACAGAGGATGGGGAAAGGGGGGCACTCACTTCCTCACACTTTTCTCATGTCTGTGCACATGTGCCATGCTGGACAGCAGGAAAGTTGGGTGGTATTACATCATGTAATGCCCCAGATTCTTGTCAATATATGCTGAACACCGCCGGGACCTACCAGATCCCATTCACTATAATGGGTCTGTTGGGTTCCAGCGTGAGTACTGTCATTTTGTAGAACAAAATACTGCTGCACGAGGTGGGGCAAGGGAGAGGTTAGGGATGGTAGTGAGGGGAGCCAGGGCGCATAGTGGGAGGGACTAGGAACGGGCATGGGGGCCCAATTTAAATTCTTGCTATGGGGCCCAATGATTTCTGTGCCCGCTATCTCGGCTAGTGTAAAAGGCCAATTTACCTAATAAAAGTTAACAGGAAGGCTGTGTGGGGTTCCTTCACATGTAGCAGATTTTGGTGCAGAAGGTTTCAGGACTGCAAATCAGTTCCCTTCATTAAAATGGGGTTATTTTAGTGGGAAGCACACGGATCTCTGCAAGCCTAATTCAGACGAATGGAACAGATTTTCTGATGCAGAAATTTTCTGCAACAAAATCTACCGTAGGGCTCATGGACATGGCCGTAGTTTCTGTCCGCATCCGATCTGCATTTTTTGTGGATCAGATGCGCACCTACTCATTTCGATGGGGCCGCAAAAGATGTGAGCAGTGTGCTGTCCGCATCCGCACGTCTGCTGTGGCCTGGCTAAAAAATAACATATTCTATTCCTGTCCATTTTGCGGACAAGGATAGGACATTTCTACAGATGTTTTTTTAAAACATGGTGGCATGCACTGCTGCA
Organism: Bufo bufo; assembly: GCF_905171765.1. Lineage (NCBI taxonomy): Eukaryota > Metazoa > Chordata > Amphibia > Anura > Bufonidae > Bufo > Bufo bufo. The sequence goes on from NC_053390.1 coordinate 634,463,321, forward strand.
GTTTTAACTGCATTTCCGCAGCAAAAATGTACAATAAATCTGTATAAAAACTGCACATATTACATGCGGTATTTTTGCTGCATAAAAGCCAGATTTCATCATCTCCATTGAGAAGGGTGAAATCCGCAAGAAAAACCACTGTATAAATTGACATGCTGTAGATTGCAAATAGCGTTTTTTTTGTTGCATATGGATGAGAATTCTGAATTTTTCATCCACTTTGCTGTGGATTTGGCACACAAATGTCCAAAACAGCATATTGGCAGCTAATAAGTCATGTGTGATCCTGCCCTTCGGGTGCCTTCTCATGATGTGGATTTTGTTGCAGAATTGGAGAGGTGGTCATGCGTGCCTGTCGTCTTTCTCAGAAAAACAGGACCAAGGCCTGTTCATTGTCAGTATATTTAGGAGTCCGGCTGGGAACAGATTTCAAGACTGACATGTCAAAAGAGTCAATTGTAACATGCTCCCGGGGTACAGACTACATATAGGAGGCCTAATATCGTGTTACTTTCACTCAATAGTCAGCCACAACGTTACACAATTTGAAGAGCGCGTCTATTCATGTTAAACACCCTGGTGCAGCAAACAATGTGACCTGCCCAATCTCTCCAAAGTCAATCAATGAAATATACAGCACAATTGTCACGCTGCACAGATCAACCAGGAACGACCTCTTCCTTCTGACCCAGGACCAAAGTGGACAATTCACACCAGTAGATTCCAGTATTAACTGGTTCAGGACCAGGATCATTTTGGTCTTCAGGACCAGAAACAGTTTTCCACACACATTCGTTTATTGGGCATTACTTTTTTATTTGTTGGGATGGCAATGTAATTTCCCCAGTTTTTTTTTTGTCTGTTTTTGTTTTTAGAATAATTCCGTTTCCCCCCCCCCCCACATATAATATTTACACCTATAAGGTGAGACTGGTGTTTTACATGCCGGTCCCCTGCTTGCTTTAGATGCACAGTAATTATTAACACATGCATGCCTAAATATATTGTATTTTTCCCTTTATAAGACGTACCTGATAATAAGGGGAACGTAAGTTTTTAGAGGAGGAAAATAAGAAAAAAAAAAGATTTTTCAGCAGACCTCAGATCAGATCCCCATATCAGATGCTCAGATCAGACCCCCATATCAGATCCTCAGTTCAGACCCCCATATCAGATCCTCAGTTCAGACCCCCATATAAGATTCTCAGTTCAGACCCCCATATCAGATCCTCAGATCAGATCCTCAGATAAGGCCCCCATATCAGATGCTCAGATAAGACCCTCAAATCAGATCCTCAAATCATACCCCCATATCAGATGCTCAGATAAGACCCTCAAATCAGACCCCCATATCAGACCCCTATATCAGATCCTCAGATAAGACCCTCATATCAGGACATCAGATCAGACCCCCTCCATGTCAGACCCCCCCCATATGAGATCCTCCCCATATCAGACCTCCATGTCAGACCCCCATAGAAGACCTCAGATCAGACCTTAAAGGGGTTGTCTCATCATGGACAATGGGGGCATATCGCTAGGATATGCCCCCATTGTCTTATAGGTATGGGTCCCACTACTGGGACCCGCACCTATATTGAGAACGGAGCCCCGCAAGTGAAGGAGGGCTCACTGCGCATGCGCAGCTGGCATCTATTTATTTTCTATGGGGCCGGCGAAAATAGCCGGGCACTGGCTCGACGATTTCCGTCGGCCCCATATAAATGAGTGGGAGAGAGGGACACGCATGCGCGGTACGCTCCCATTCACTTCTATGAGGAGCCGGCTTGGTGGTGGCTGGACCGGAGTCCTCCAGCCACCTCCTTGCGGGGCTCCGTTCTCTATAAGACAATGGGGGCATATCCTTGCGATATGCCCCCATTGTCCATGATGAGACAACCCCTTTAAAATAAATTAATTAATTTACCTCTCCGACTTCTCCGCTACTCTGCAGTCGAGCGTTCTCTCCTGCAGTCACGCTCCCTGGTCTTCTCTAGGCTGCACTGCACTGTGATCTGACTGCGTGCAGCATCAGGTCATAGTGCACTCATGCACTACGTTCTGCCTGTACACTGTCAGGACAATGCAGCACGGCCCCATGGAAGAAGACCAGGGAGCCGTGAGTACTGGCAGTACTTCAGTCCCTGCATACTAGTGAACGTTTCCATAATGGAAGCAAAAAATATGATATTGGTTTACATAAACAAACATGTGGTGGCTGCCTCCTGTGGCCCTTCACCACTAACCATTTAGAAAAGTGGGGAGCAGTAAGTCCCGCCCAAAATTTTGTGCGACAAATTTGCAACTTCTTGGTGCCACTTTTCTAGTACAGAGGGAATGATAAATATTCTACATAATAAGGCTTGTAAATTAAAATTGTGAAAAATATGCTTTTTTACATTTTACCTAAGGCCTAAAACTCTAAAATAGACTTTTTTTTTTATGTGTTCGTCATTGTCTACTGTAAATTTTAATATGTAACATCTCCAAATTCAGGTAAGCAGGTCTTAGCTAGCAGTACAAGAATGGTTCATGCAGGGTATATTTACTTTTGGGATGGGCTATGTTTGTGCATTTTTTGTACCTTTTTTTTTTGTATTCTGTCCCTGGGACTCTATTATTTGAATTAATGTACACAGGAAATCTGCCTAGCAAGTCCATTGTGGGAATCACGCTCCATGTGTGAGCGTGATCCTCCATTGAGGACCTGCAGGAGCGCACGGCATTATCTTGATTTATAATGCTATGAGCCTCTGTTGGCAGCATTTCTACTTGAAATCTGCAGCAGGAAAAAAATGCACCAAATTCTGCTGATTTGACACCGATTTCACTCTTTATAATACAATGCATTACTGTATGTCCACTTGTTTGTCTTTCTCCTAGCAGCAAACGATGGTGTTTAAAACAGAAAAAGATTTTGGGGATAATTTACTATGCTCCTGTATGCCACAAACTGACGTAAAAAAAACTGAATAAGGCCTCATGCACACGGCCGTTGTGCATCCGTTCTGTGCGCGGTCCCCAATGCACGGGCAACATCTGTGCGGTGGCCGGGACGGATTGAGACCCATTCACCTTGAATAGGTCCGTGATCAGTCCGCACCGTAGTGCTTCTGTGCCTCTGTTCCGCACCGCATCTCCCTGATTGCGGACCCATTCAAGTGAATGGGTCTGCATCCGTGATTCGGGGTACACGTGTATGGTGACCGTATATTGCAGACCCGCTGTAATACGGCCGTGTGCATGAGGCCTAAGGGGTGTGTTATGGGTGGGACCAATAATAGTGTTGAGCAAATTGAGCTTCAGATCCAAGATCCGAAGTAGATTCGTTCAAAACGAAATGCTGTATGGAGATTTGTCAGCGTACAGTATTCAAATGTATGGGCTCCTGCAAGTGAAATTCATTAACTACGGGATTTGATTTTTCAACTTTAAAATGCCCATTATAGTCTATGGGTCTGTGAAAATCATGGATGGCATCCATTTTTTACTGACCACTAGAACACTACTCTGCAGTGCAAACTAATGTTTTTCTTAGGGTTGGTGTTATCATATAGGTTTTAATGGCATTTTTCTGCATTTTTAGTGTCATTGGTTGCATCTGCGGTTTCTGGTGCGTTTTTGCAGCAAAAACACCAGTTTTAGATGTTAGCTAAAAGTCTATGGAAAAAAAAAGATACACAGGACACACAAGAGTTTTTTTTTATTTCTTTTTTGCTACTGTCGTTTTAATTAATTATGTGACATTTTATGAGTCTTTTGCTTGGTTTAAAGCATGTTGAAACTTTTGACATTTTTTCTGGCTTTTTAATACCTTCTCATTAGGCCTCTTGCACACGAACGTTCTTTTTTCCGTTTACATTCCGTTTTTTGCGTTCCGTATAAGGACCGTATACGGAACCATTCATTTCCTTGGATCTGCAAAAAAAACTGAAGGTACTCCATATGCCTTCCGTTTCCGTATTTCCGTTCCGTTCAAAGATAGAACATGTCCTATTATTGTCCGCATAACGGAATGCACACGGACGTCATCCGTGTTTTTTGTGGACCGCAAAATAATGAAAAAGCCATACCGTCATGTGCAAGAGGCCTTAGGGAAAAATCATGATTCACACAGGTGTTTAGAAAAAACAAAAAAGCCTGTGTTTGGAAAAAGCCGCAAGTGGTTTCTATGGCTTTTTTTGAGACAGTAAAATACTTCAGAACAAATGTGTGTGCGTGAAGGGTCCCTTAAAGGGGTAATCTCATAACAGACTTTCAGTTGCAGCCTGGACCAGGTGTGGAGGGGGAAGGGGGGTTCTCTGTTCTCAAGATAGTGACAGGTTGTGCGTATGTGCCTTAGGTTTGTATCAGACTTGCAGATTTTGCAGGCAATTCTCAGGAAGGAAGAGTTCTTTCCCAGCAATCGTCTGTTTCTTACTGGAGGAGACCGCTGCTATTACATGCCAATGCCTTCGCTTGAACCCATACTGATTTGTTTGTCGGCAGCAGATCGTGATTAGACACCACAATATGTCACCGGCAAATTATAATTTTTAAGCCAGTTAAAAAATCTTGATTGCTCAATGAAGAAGTGTTTGCTCGTTCATTGGGTAATCAGCGGCAGTATTACACTGCCAGATCATCGCTAAAGAGTTACTTCGAACGCTCGTTAGCAATGATATGGCTATCTGCCAGTCTAATACAGCCTATACATTTCTGTGATGAACCATTTACTTCAATGGGGCCACAAAAAACGGAAATGATTCCTTGTGCATTCCATGTCGGTATGTATGCATGGCTGTTCCGCAAAAAAATAGAACATGTCCTAATGTTGTCCGCATTACGGGCAAGGATAGGACTGTTCTATTAGGGCCGGCCTTTCCGTTCCGCAATATCCAGAATGCACATGGTCGGTATCAGTGTTCTGCAGATCCACAATTTGTAGACAGCAAAACACCCAATGGTCATGTGCATGAGCCCTAAAAGTAAAACTGTATTCTATAGATTCATTACATACAGTGTGATCTATTTCAAGCATTTATTTATTTTATTGTTGATGAGTATGGCTTACAGCTAATGAAAACCCAAAAGTCAGTATCTCAGAAAATTAGAAAATTGTGAAAAACTTCAATATTGTAGACTCATGAGGCCAGATTTATCATTAGCTCAGGTCAGAATAATGGAGTGAAAAAGTCCCCAAAAAAGTCCCAAAGGCTAAAACTGCGCACAAATTTGCGACTTTTTTCTGCTCTGCACTATGCTCGCCAGTTTTCTGAAAGTGGGAGTGTTTTCTTATGTAAATTAATCTCTAGACAGATTTACTATTGGACTATTTAAAAAAGTCGCAAAAAAGTCGCAATTTCACTCCAGTGAGGACCATGCTTATCTTATGAGACTTTTTAATAGAACATGCGACTTTTTCATAAAAACGTGCGACTTTTCGTAAAGATGTGCGACTTTTGTAAAGCTGATTACTTGACGGATAAACTTCTACCCGTCAAACCACATTTATTACAGTCTTAAAGGGCCGATCATAAATCTGACTTGGCTAAAACTGACTTTAGCCATATGTTAAAGTGGAGTGAGCTGTCAGAGTAATGATAAATCTGGCCCATGGTGTCACACTCTAATCAGCTAATCAACACAAAACATCTTTAAAGGTTTCATGAGCCTTTAAATGGTCCATCAGTCTGGTTCAGTAGGCTCCACAATCATGGAGATGACTGCTGACTTACCGGTGCTGTATCCAAGTATATTAATGGAAAGTTGAGTGGAAGTAAAAAGTGTGGTAGAAAAAGGTGCACAAGCAACAGGGATAACCACAGCCTTGAAAGGATTGTCAAGAAAAGGCCATTCAAGAATTTGGGGGAGATTCACAAGGAGTGGACTGCGGCTGGAGTCAGTGCTTCAAGAGCCACTGTACACAGTCGTATCCAGGACATTGGCTACAACTGTCTCATTCCTGGTGTCAAGCCACTCGTGACCCAGAGACAACAACAGAAGCGTCTTACATTGACTAAGGAAAAAAAGTTCTGGACTGTTGCTCAGTGGTCCAAAGTCCTGTTTTCAGATTAAAGTAAATTTTGCATTTCATTTGGAAATCAATGTTCCAGAGTCTGGAGGAAGAATAGAGAGACACACAATCCAAGTTCCTCGTGGTCCGGGGTAAAGTTTAAACAGTCACTGATGTTTGGGGAGCCATGTCATCTGCTGGTGTTGGTCCATTGTGTTATATCAAGTCCAAAGTCAGCACAGCCGTCTAGCAGGAAATTTTAGAGCACTTCATGCTTCCCTCTTCTGACAAGCTTTATGGAGATGCTGATTTCATTTTCCACCAGAACAGCTGAGCTAACCCTCTAAAACATTAGGGGCAAGTGCCTGCTGGTGATCTGACCATCTAAAATATTAGGGCAAGGGCCTGCTGGTGACCCTCTAAAACAATTATGGGTGGGGCCTGCTGCTGAGCGTACCCCTCTAAAACATTAGGAGCGAGGGGCAGCCTAATAAGCATGCTGATATGATGGAGGAGGAGGATAAGAAAAGGGAGATTGAAACCATATACCCCTTTTTTAGTGGTGGAAGAGGTGCATGAGAATACAGTGTATTCAATACACCATAAAAGCCACTTTTAGAGTGCCTTTATGTTCAGACGCTTTCCCTCTGGTGGAGTAGAGAAGTCAGGCCAATCCAGGCCCTTGTTCATTTTTATAAGAGTCAACCGGTCAGCCATTTTTAGTTGACAGGCTGATGCACTTATCAGTTATTATGCCCCCAGCAGCACTAAAATACATGCTCTGACAAAACGTTGGCGGTGGGCGGCAGGCCAGCGCCTCCAAGGCGTAGTAGAGGCTAGTTCGTTGTAATGACCGGCGTCACGCACAAGGGAGGAAAAAAGGGTAAGCCCTGCCCAAGGGAGAGGGAAAGGTGGTGACCCCTAAACTCACCTTGCGGCTGGCACCTGACTGCCCTGGACGTCCCTAGACGGGTTCCTCACCCGTGCGGCGATCACAGTGCCTAACCCTGGATTTCCCTAAAATGAGCCCTAGATAGTGAACGGGCCGGTGGGATCGCTAGTCCGCACCACTGTCACTAAGAGGGAAACACCAGGGAGAGGACAGACAAAACAGACAAACACATACAGGTCCAAAGGTTCCAACAGGGATCCGGAGGGTAGCGTTCTGGACCAACTACCAGAGAACGCAGCAACACAGCTCCAGAGGGTCAGAATAGATTGTCCAGGCAGGAAGCTCTATATCTGGCAACCAGAGAAGTGTGAGAGGGGAATATAAGGAGGTTGGGAGTGCTGGACAAGGAACAGCTGAGGAGAAGGAGCTACGGATCCCTGAGTGAGCCAAAAGGGTTTGCAAAGCAAACCCAGAAAGCTACCATAAGAAAACAGCCCTATCTTACATAGAGCGTGCAGCCAACCGCTGCAACTTCCTGACCCCGGGTATGGTGTGGTTCTTGACACCCTCGTGACATTCGTGCCACGTGTCCAGCTTGGACACCCAATACTTGTAAGGCACAGAGGGGGCACTGAGGACTCTGACACGGTACGTACTCCTTCACTATCTTCCAAAATGTTTCCCTCCTTGTGAGACCACCAGGCCAGCGCATCAGGCTGAGGGTGCTGACGGGGTGTCATAAAACAGCCCCAGCCTTGGAGAGTGTTGCCCTGCCTCTGTTGGAACTGCTGTGTGTTCCCCTCATCTCCCCTCCTCGGTTGGCCAAGGAACTACGTACTCTGAGAAGTTCTCTTTGTAGTGGGGGTCAAGAAGGGTGAACAACCAGTAATCAGTGTTGGCCAAAAATGCGTACAATGTGAGGCTGCCTTTCCCGTGACCCTAACATAAAGTCAGCCATGTGTGCCAGAGATCCCAACAGACAGGACTTTGAGAATCATCCTCCTGATGAGGACAGCAATCTCCTTATCCTCTTCTACCATCCACACTGAACAGATGGCATAAAACTTCCATGGGTACAACCCTCTGTAGCGGAGGCAACCATCTCCTACTCCTCATCATCCAATTCGCGCTGAGAAGACGAACTGAGGGTGGTCTGGCTATCACCCTGTGTACTGTCTTCCCCCATTTCCACCTCATCCACACTCAAAGCGTCCGTCTTAATTGTGAGCAGCGAGCGTTTGAGTAGACACAGAAGTGGGATGGTGATGCTGATAATAGTATTATCGCCGCTCACCATCTGTGTTGATTCCTCAAAGTTTCTTAAAACCTCACAGAGGTCAGACATCAATGCACACTCCTCGCTTGTGAAGAGCGGAAGCTGACTGGAAAGGCGACGACCATGTTGCAGCTGGTATTCCACTACTGCCCTCTGCTGCTCACAAAGCCTGGCCAACATGTGGAATGTCGATTTCCAGCGCGCGCTCACGTCGCACAACAGTAGGTGAGCTGGCAATTGCAAGCGCTGCCAGACTGGCGGAAGCTGTTGATGACTTGCGGAAATGGGCACACATGCGGCGCACCTTCACCAGTAGTTCAGGCAAATTGGGGTAGGTTTGAGAAACCGCTGAACCACTAGGTTGAACACGTGGGCTAGGAATGGTATGTGTGTGAGCTTGCCAAGCTCCAAAGCTGCCACCAAGTTACGGCCATTATCAGACACAACCATGCCTGGTTGTAGGTTGAGTGGCGAGAGCCACAGCTCAGTCTGGTCCCTTATCCCCTGCCACAGCTCTGTGGCGGTGTGCTGTTTGTCACCTAAGCAGATTAGTTTAAGCACGGCCTGTTGCCGCTTCCCCACTGCAGTGCTACACTACTTCCAGCTACTGAATGATGGCTGACTGGTGCTGCAAGATGAGAATTCAGAGGTGGAAGTGGAGGAAGAAGAGAAGGGGAGGTTGCAGTCACTAACGTAGGTGGTGGCAGAAACCCTGATGGAAGTAGGGCCCGCAATCCTTGGCATCTGTAGCACCTGTGCCATCCCAGGGTACAACTCACTTCCGGGCTCCACAACGTTCACCCAGTGTGCAGTCAGGGAAATGTAGCGTCCCTGGCCAAAAGCACTTGTCCATGTGTCAGTCGTTAAGTGGACCTTCCCTATAACTGCGTTGGTCAGGGCACGGGTGATGTTACGGGACACATGCTGGTGTAAGGCTGGGACTGCACACCGTGAAAAATATTGGCAACTGGGGACAGAGTAACGCGGGACGATCACTGCCATCAGGCTGCGGAAAGCCTCAGTGTCCACAAGCCTAAATGGCAACATTTCCAGGGCCAGCAGAATCTGAAAAGGTGCACCTTTTAGTTGCTATGGGCCTGTGGGTGGGTGGCTGGGGTATTTGTTTTTGCTTTGTTCAAAGGCCTGGCGGGGGAGGAATCCGGGGGGACTGCATCTTGGACAGGGGACTTGGCCAGCACATAACACAGGGGAAGAGGAGGCAGTGGTGTGACGCGCAGGACACTGATTTGTGGACCCGGGTGTTCGTCCACCTATTAGGGTGCTTTGATGCCAATGTGGCGGGTCATGCTGGGGGTGGTGGTGAGGTACATTTTGTATGGCACAGGTTGCAAATGACAATTCTTTTATCGCCCTTGGCAAGGGAGATTGCTGCAAGGGGGTGCTCCGGGGAACAGTTGCGGGCCTGTTTGACAACTGTGTCTCATCCTTAAAGAGGACCTTTCATCGGTCCAAACATTGTGAACTACGTATCATGACATATACAGCGCCCAAGGATCTCAGTGCACTTACTATTATCCTTGGGCGCCCTCTAGCCAAGGCCGCTTGAAGAGGGACATGAGGAGATCTTGTGCCCTGATTCCCAAACTCTTGAGCATCCACAGTCACAAGAAGATGACGGTGGGGAACTTCAATTAGTGTTTCACGAGGTAGATGATGATGATGATGATGATGATGATGAGACACAGTTGCCAATAAGTCAACCGCAATTAGTGTCTCAAGAGGTTAAAGAGGACCTTTCATCTGTCCAAACATTGTGAACTAAGTATCATGACATATACAGCGGCGCCCAGGGATCTCACTGCACTTACTATTATCCCTGGGCGCCGCTCCGTTCTCCCGTTATGTCCTCCGGTATGTTCTGGGACTTGGTTATAGTAGGCGGAGATTTAGGGGACTTGGTTATAGTAGGCGGAGTCTGCCCTTGTTCTGCTGGGCGTCTTCTTCTCCTAGGCTGTAGCGCTCGCCAATCGCAGTGCAGAGCTCACAGCCTGGGAGGTTTTTTTCTCCCAGGCTGTGAGCTCTGCGATGCGATTGGCCAGCGCTACAGCCTAGGAGAAGGAGACGCCCAGCAGAACAAGGGCAGTCTCCTCCTACTATAAACCAAGTCCCAGAAACATCCCGGAGGACATAACGGGAGAACGGAGCGGCCCCAGGGATAATAGTAAGTGCAGTATTATCCCTGGGCGCCGCTGTATATGTCATGATACTTAGTTCACAATGTTTGGACAGATGAAAGGTCCTCTTTAACCTCTTGAGACACTAATTGCGGTTGACTTATTGGCAACTGTGTCTCATCATCATCATCATCTACCTCGTGAAACACTAATTGCAGTTCCCCACCGTCATCTTCTTGTGAATGTGATGCTCAAGAGTTTGGGAATCAGGGCACATGATCTCCTCATGTCCCTCTTCAAGCGGCCTTGGCTAGAGGGCCAAATCAAGGAATGGCGCTGAAAGAGCTCCTCGGAATATCCTAGTGTGGGATCACTTGTTTGGCAAGACTCTCCATGGTGGGAGGAAAAGAGGATCAGGGTGAGGGATTCTGTTGACCAGACTCTTGGCTACAGCAGCACGGCCACTTCCCAGTCCCTTACTGCTTGCCTTGCGAATATTAAATGGTATATATGCTTGCAAGTATGTCACACACGTACAGTAGCACAGGTTTGGTAAGTGTATGTGCAAATAAAGTACACAATGTCACAGATATAAAATACCCCTTCTTTGTGGCCTCAGTAGATGCCCCCAATAATGAGCCAGTAAGAAGTGTCCCATAGTGCCACCCAATAAGTGCCAGTAAAAGTGCAACCAATAATGTGCCAGTAACAAGTGCCCCCCATAGATGCCCCCCAATCATGAGCAGTAACAAGTGCCCCCATATATGCCCCCCAATCATGTGCCAGTAACAAGTGCTCCCATAGATACCCCCCAATCATGTGCCAGTAGTAGTACCATATAAAAAAATAAACACTTATACTTACCTCCATCAGGCTGGCAGCGATGCGATACAGGCCTCTTCCAGCCTGTGTGCTGGCTGTATGTATCGCACCGCCTGCAGGCACTAGGCCTGCAGCCTATCAGAGGAACGGGGAAGGGAGAGGCCTCTCCCTCCCCTGCCGCAGCACATCTATCTGTATCGCTGTCCTGAGGACGGCGATACAGATGTCTATGGAGATGAGCGCTTCCACAATGGAAGCGCTCATCTCCCTGTGCCCTGCAGCCGCCCCCACTTATCACCAGGGCCGCGCCGCCTGGGGCCATCGCCTCACTTTGCCCAATTGGCAGTGAGGCCCTGCTAGCGCCACCTGGAATTTTGCGCTTGGGGCAATGGGCCCCCCCACGCTACGCCACTGGCCAGCGGGGCTTAAGAGGCAGCTGCCTTGGGCCCCCCAGGAGCAACTGGGCCCGGGGCAGCTTCCCCTTTTGCCCTGCGTTAAAGACGGCCCTGATCACTGCAACATAACAGCTTCCCCGATCTCAGCCGGGGAACGCAGTTACGTTGGTGGTCGCCTAGGGGTTAAAAACCTTTTTTGTAATTAATCTTATATAATGTTCTTATTTTCTGAGATACTGACTTTTGGGTTTTCATTAGCTGTGAGCCATAATCAACAGTTAGGCCTCATGCACACAGCCCTTGAATGGGTCCACGATCCGTCCGCACCGTTAAAAAATAGAACATGTTCTATTTTTTTGCGGTGTGGAGGAACGGACAGAAACACCACGGAAGCACTCCGTAGTGCTTCCGTGCCGCACCACAGCTCCGGATTGCAGACCCATTCAAGTGCATTGGTCTGCATCCGTGATGCGGGGAGCACACGGCCGGTACCCGCATATTGTGGACCCGCTGTTTGAGGGCCGCAATACGGCAATGGCCATGTGCATGAGGCCTAAAAGAACTAAACGCTTGAAATGGATCTCTCTGTGGAATAACTCTATATAACATATGAGTTTCATGTTTTGAATTGAATTACTGAAATACATTTATTCTAATTTATTGAGATGGACTAGTAGGTGGTATAAACATAAGGTGGCCATACACAGACTAAAATTAATCAAAATGGACAACCAAAACAAAAGGTTTGCCAGTTGAAATTCAAAGAGGACCTGTCACCATAAAATGCAATGTAATCTGCAGGCAGAATGATTTTAATTCGCATGAAGAAATTCTATAAATCACAGCCAGGCTTTTCTAATAAGATTTTTTCAAACCACAATAATGATACTTTTAATCAGTATTCCACTATAAACAGAGCCAAAGGTAACAGCGGAGGCAGTATTAGGCTACTTTCACACTAGCGTTCGGGGCTCCGCTTGTGAGTTCCGTTTGAAGGCTCTCACAAGCGGCCCCGAACGGATCCGTCCAGCCCTAATGCATTCTGAGTGGATGCGGATCCGCTCAGAATGCATCAGTCTGGCACCGTTTGTCCCTCCGCTCCGCTCAGCAGGCGGACACCTGACGCAGCTTGCAGCGTTCGGTGGTCCGCCTGGCCATGCGGAGGCAAACGGATCCGTTTTGACTTTACAATGTAAGTCAATGGGGACGGATCCGTTTGAAGATGACACAGTATGGCTCAATTTTCAAACGGATCCGTCCCCCATTGACTTTCAATGTAAAGTCAAAACGGATCCGTTTGCATTATCATGAACAAAAAAAAATAAAAAAATTTTTTCATGGTAATGCAAACGGATCCGTTCTGAACGGATCTAAGCGTTTGCATTATAGGTGCGGCTCCGTCTGTGCAGATACCAGACGGATCCGCACCTAACGCAGGTGTGAAAGTAGCCTTATATCACCAGGTCTGTACACAGTAATCATAGGGCCCCATAGCAAACGCAACAGTGTCTCTATTCGAGACTGAGTTCAGTGCCTGTCCTCCTCTGACCACAGCAGTGGTGTGGTCAGCCTCCATGGTATACCACTATTCGGATTATAATGCTGTAACGCAGCATGTTGGTTATTAAACCACAGACATACTGCTATACTGCTTATAAATACCTTTCTAGAAGTGTCCCTTTTGAAATAGCTCGTTAACCAGGAGGGAGAGAAAAAGGTTATAAAGCCGCTGTTAGACTCATTGACTGATGTGCTGCTTGAGGTGTGAAAACTGGCATAGCTACACCGAGCAGGATATCAATCAAGGCAGGGCACAGTCACTATTAAACCGCCCTGATGACTAGTGCCGAGTATCACACTGCAGTTTTATATTTGTTTTGCTCCCTCCTAGTAAAACAAGCAATTTTAACAAGGCTCATCTAGTAAGGTTTTTACAAGAATTATGCAGTTTTGGTCACCTCCAACAGGGATACTTACAAAGTCTCCATTATACTGTTCAGATGCTGGAAATGTGGCTCTTCTCTGGGTCGGTCTCTCCATTATGTATAGCGACTACATGCTGGAAATTAACTGACTATTTTATTGTTTTGTAGATGGCTATTGAAAATATATGGAATGAAGTCTGTGATTTTGTACTATTATGCTTGATTATGATAAATTTAGCAATTTTGATAAAATAGATGTAGAAGTAGGTAGGAACATTAGTTTGCCTGGAGCAGTTTTTATAGCAGCATGCCATTGCTATCAATATACAAGTATTATGGCAGCATCCCAATCTAATGACCAAAACTCTGCTGCCAGGTTCCCTTTAAAAATAAAGAACTTCTCACAGAAGAAGCAACTATATGTCATGATGTTCATCCATAGTTTATTACAAAAAATGGGCAAATCACTCCGTTATCTAATTTCTGAAAGAGAAGTTAGTTTTTTTCGGTGTAACTAGGACGATTGAGCCATAATGATGGTTAGCTTTAGACCTGTAAAGGGCCTATTACACTGGATGATTTTCTGAACACTTATCAGAGAAAGGTGTTCATAGAAATGCTTGTTCCCGGTAATATCATGCCGTCCACCTAACGAACATTCATTTGTAAGCTGACTTGCATCTTTCATCAGTATGAAAGATGCCCAATTATCAGCTCGTGATCAATCAGTGCTCTCCCTGCTCGAACATTGGGCAGTGTAATAGGGCTTTAAGCCATAGAGGTAATAGCTGATAATTCAAAGTAGCTATTGTGAAGAAGGATGAAGTACCATATTTTTTGCTTTATAAGACACACTTTCTCCCCCCCCCCCCAAAGCGGGGGAAAATAGCCGTGCGTCTTATAAAGCGAATACTAGAGAGCGCTTCTCACTAGTATTCTTTAGGTGCCAAGAGTAGGGAGTGAAGCGCTGCAAGCACTTGTAATACTCACCCTCCTGGTCTTCATTCCTCCCCTGTCTTCCTGGCCGGCGCTGCACTGTCCTGACCATGTACAGCGTCAGGACATAGTGCGCACACTATGACCTGACGCTGCACGCAGTCAGGTGACAGAGCAGCAGAGGCCGGGAAGACAGAGGAGCGCGACTTCTGCCGGAGATGGAGAGGAGCCGTGGCGCAGGACAGGTAAGAGATGGTTTTTATTTTAATCTCATCTGATGGGGGTCTCACTATGTGGGCTGACCTGAGGTCTGATGGGGTTCTGACATCCTGATATGGGGGCCTAATCTGATGTCCTGATATTTATGGGGGCCTGATCTGATGTCCTGATATTTATGGGGTCTGATTTTGATGTCCTGATATTTTGGGGCCCTGATCTGATGTCCTGATATTTATGGGGGTCTGATATGAGGTATGATGACATTTTTTTCCTCTTATTTTTCTCCTCTTAAAACCTGGGGTGCGTCTTATAAAGCGAAAAATACGGTATATAATATACATATTGACTGTTACGGGCAGGGTGCGTGGAACTGCTGCACCAACCAACCGATTTGACTTTGGGCTAGACCTAAGGGCGTTATCTTATCAGTCCCTTGGTAATTACCCTGTAATCCCTGCAGGGGAGCCACCAGGATGCTACCTCTTGGAATAGACCCTGTGTGATTGGAAGCTGAACCACTGGGGTCAAACTCCAGTGTGTAGTACTTAGGGGTCAGTCAATTTTCATAGTCTGGAAACCACCTGTGGTCGGGGCAGGCAGAGTATGTGCGAATCAGTGAAACTAGTCTGAGGTCAGAGCAGACAGCAAAGGGTCAGTACGTTAAACAGGGTATAGTCAGGACCCGCAGCAGAGGGTCAGAGTCAGTAAACCACCACAGGTCAGTACATGAGCAGAAACCAAACGCCACACCATCACTGGTAAACTATCAAGTTAGAAACCTAAACTTTAGGCACCCTCCCACTAAATACTCTGATGAAACTAGCCAAACCTGGGGAGCACGAGAGTGCATGTAAAATGCCCAGGCAGAAAGTGCAGGCTACAGCCTGCAGCAGAGGAGACAACATAGGACGCCTGCGGCCAAGCCCACTGCTGGTGGCAAAAGAAGGGCAAGGGTGTCTGGACTGCCAGTAAAGAAGACACTGGTTGAGTAACATGTCCCTTATGCTCGACAGAGTGGGGCAATGGCAGGCACTGGCTACCAGCGCAACATTGATTCTTAAATATTTTGCAATAGTGGCCAGTTGTGAACCTAAGGTCTGGGGCTGGACAAAGACTGCAAATGTCCCATTGATTAAGATCGTACTTTACATTGAGAAAAATTCACTGGGGAATTTCATAAAAACGTTATTGTTTTTTTTTGCCTGTAGCAACCAAACAGCACAACTTTCCTATTTTAAGAACACCATAAGAAATGAAACCTGACCTGTGATAGGTTGCTGTGGGCGACTAAGTTAATTTTTCTGTTCGTTTTCATGAATCATGACATGTCTCAACCAATGATGAAAAGAAATGCCTGCGTGTAGAAAATCCCAAGGAAATAGACATCAGCAGGGAACTATGAGGCGAGTATGCCTCTCTGGCTTTTGTTAATATTATCACCTGGACTCCCGAACAGAGGTCGTTTAAACCTGTACACCCCTTAAAGGGGTTTTCCAGGATTTATTATAGTTTATACTAATGTAATCTTCTCCTTGCCCCCCCCCCCCCAATTTGGCCTCTCCTAATCTATTTTCATCATGTAAACAACTTCCATCCTGCATATAGCACTTCCTGTTGCTCTAGCCTACCAAACACATGATGCACTTCTCCTTTCTCTGCCACAGCTTTAGTACTGCCCAGCTACTTATATATACACTCCTCTATCACTGTCCATGTTGCTGCTTTGACATGCCTGTGGACATATCACAGGAAATAAGAATGAGCTGCATGGACATGGTCATGTGACCACAGCCCAAAATGGAAGATAGCAATAAAAGGTAAAAGAAATACAATACAAAATTATAGTTACCTTCATAAATGATAATTTTAATGGATGTTGATGCAAACTGGAAAACTCTGTTAAATTATAATGGCATAGTGGTTATAAATCTAGGCGGAGAACATATGACTAGAGCGGAGTATAGGATACACAATACCCTACAACATTCTATTTACAAAAGGCTCACTAGCTCTCAATCTACAGTAAATTAAAGGGGTTGTCTCACTTTAGTAAGTTGCATTTATCACTTGGAGAAAGTTAATACACGCCACTTACTAATGTATTATTATTATCCATATTGCTCCCTTTGCTGGCAGGATTCATTTTTCCATCACATTATACACTGCTCGTTTCCATGGTTACAGACCACCCTGCCATCCATCAGTGGTGGTCGTGCTTGCGCACTATAGGAAAAAGCATCAGCCTCTCTGGACCATGGGAGTGTACAGTCGTGGCTTAAAAGTTTTGAGCTAATACATAAATATTGAAATTTGAAAAGTTGCTGCTTAACCACCTCAGCCCCCTTAGCTTAAACACCCTTAACCACCTCAGCCCCTATAGCTAAACACCCTTAAAGGACACTGACAGGCCTTTGAGCATAGTTAGCTCTTTATATGCCCCCCTAGGGTCTTATAATAAGTTCCCAATTCATATAAGTATTATCCCTGTGCGCATTATAAAACGTTAAAAATAATCTTTATAATCACCTCTCCTTTCTGCCCAAGGGGCGTTCTTTGCGGCGCATTTGTGCCCAGCCGCGTCCCAACTGCCGGGTCCTTAGACACGCCCATCTCATTAGTATTCACTTCGCTGGGCGGTATTTCTCAGTCCCCGACATTCGGAGATCATGCGCATGCGCCCGGCACCCTCGCCGGGATCACATTGCGCCAAGTGAATACTAATGAGATGGGCGTGTCTAAGGACCCGGCAGTTGGGACGCGGCTGGGCACAAATGCGCCGCAAAGAACGCCCCTTGGGCAGAAAGGAGAGGTGATTATAAAGATTATTTTTAACGTTTTATAATGCGCACAGGGATAATACTTATATGAATTGGGAACTTATTATAAGACCTAGGGGGGCATATAAAGAGCTAATTATGCTCAGAAGGCCTGTCAGTGTCCCTTTAAAGACCAGGCCACTTTTTACACTTCTGACCTACCCTACTTTCACCGTTTATTGCTCGGTCATGCAACTTACCACCCAAATGAATTTTACCTCCTTTTCTTCTCACTAACAGAGCTTTCATTTGGTGGTATTTCATTGCTGCTGACATTTTAACTTTTTTTGTTATTAATCGAAATTTAACGATTTTTTTGGCAAAAAAATGACATTTTTCACTTTCAGTTGTAAAATTTTGCAAAAAAAAACGACATCTATATATAAATTTTTCTCTAAATTTATTGTTCTACATGTCTTTGATAAAAAAAAAAATGGTTTGGGTAAAAGTTATAGCGTTTACAAACTATGGTACAAAAATGTGAATTTCCGCTTTTTGAAGCAGCTCTGACTTTCTGAGCACCTGTCATGTTTCCTGAGGTTCTACAATGCCCAGACAGTACAAACACCCCACAAATGACCCCATTTCGGAAAGTAGACACCCTAAGGTATTCGCTGATGGGCATAGTGAGTTCATAGAACTTTTTATTTTTTGTCACAAGTGGAAAATTATGGTTTTTTCTTTTTTTTTTTCTTACAAAGTCTCATATTCCACTAACTTGTGACAAAAAATAAAAACTTCTATGAACTCACTATGCCCATCAGCGAATACCTTGGGGTGTCTTCTTTCCAAAATGGGGTCACTTGTGGGGTAGTTATACTGCCCTGGCATTCTAGGGGCCCAAATGTGTGGTAAGTAGTTTGAAATCAAAATATGTAAACAATGACCGGTGAAATCCGAAAGGTGCTCTTTGGAATGTGGGCCCCTTTGCACACCTAGGCTGCAGAAAAGTGCCACACATGTGGTATCGCCGTACTCAGGAGAAGTTGGGGAATGTGTTTTGGGGTGTAATTTTACATATACCCATGCTGGGTGAGATAAATATCTTGGTCAAATGCCAACTTTGTATAAAAAAATGGGAAAAGTTGTCTTTTGCCAAGATATTTCTCTCAACCAGCATGGGTATATGTAAAATGACACCCCAAAACACGTGGTATCTCCGTACTCAGGAGAAGTTGGGGAATGTGTTTTGGGGTGTCATTTTACATATACCCATTCTGGGTGAGAGAAATATCTTGGCAAAAGACAACTTTTCCCATTTTTTTTATACAAAGTTGGCATTTGACCAAGATATTTATCTCACCCAGCATGGGTATATGTAAAATGACACCCCAAAACACATTCCCCAACTTCTCCTGAGTACGGAGATACCACATGTGTGACACTTTTTTGCAGCCTAGGTGGGCAAAGGGGCCCATATTCCAAAGAGCACCTTTCAGATTTCACTGGTCATTTTTTACACATTTTGATTTCAAACTTCTTACCACACATTTGGGCCCCTAGAATGCCAGGGCAGTATAACTACCCCACAAGTGACCCCATTTTGGAAAGAAGACACCCCAAGGTATTTCGTGATGGGCATAGTGAGTTCATGGAAGTTTTTATTTTTTGTCACAAGTTAGTGGAATATGAGACTTTGTAATAAAAAAAATAAATATATATATCATCATTTTACGCTAACTTGTGACAAAAAATATAAAATTCTAGAAACTCGCCATGCCCCTCACGGAATACCTTGGGGTGTCTTCTTTCCAAAATGGGGTCACTTGTGGGGTAGTTATACTGCCATGGCATTTTCCAGGGGCCCTAATGTGTGGTAAGTAGGTAAATGACCTGTGAAATCCGAAAGGTGCTCTTTGGAATGTGGGCCCCTTTGCCCACCTAGGCTGCAAAAAAGTGTCACACATGTGGTATCGCCGTATTCAGGAGAAGTTGGGGAATGTGTTTTGGGGTGTCTTTTTACATATACTCATGCTGGGTGAGAGAAATATCTCGGCAAAAGACAACTTTTCCCATTTTTTATACAAAGTTGGCATTTGACCAAGATATTTATCTCACCCAGCATGGGTATATGTAAAATGACACCCCAAAACACATTGCCCAACTTCTCCTGAGTACGGCGATACCACATGTGTGACACTTTTTTGCAGACTAGATGCGCAAAGGGGCCCACATTCTTTTTATGAGGGCATTTTTTAGACATTTGGATCCCAGACTTCTTCTCACGCTTTAGGGCCCCTAGAATGCCAGGGCAGTATAAATACCCCACATGTGACCCCATTTTGGAAAGAAGACACCCCAAGGTATTCAATGAGGGGCATGGCGAGTTCATAGAAAAAAAATTTTTTTGCCACAAGTTAGCGGAAATTGATTTAATTTATTTTTTTCTCACAAAGTCTCCCTTTCCGCTAACTTGGGACAAAAATTTCAATCTTTCATGGACTCAATATGCCCCTCACAAAATACCTGGGGGTGTCTTCTTTCCGAAATGGGGTCACATGTGGGGTATTTATACTGCCCTGGCATTCTAGGGGCCCTAAAGCGTGAGAAGAAGTCTGGAATATAAATGTCAAAATTTTTTTACACATTTGGATTCCGTGAGGGGTATGGTGAGTTCATGTGAGATTTTATTTTTTGACACAAGTTAGTGGAATATGAGACTTTGTAAGAAAAAAAATATATAATTTCCGCTAACTTGGGCCAAAAAAAATGTCTGAATGGAGCCTTACAGGGGGGTGATCAATGACAGGGGGGTGATCAGGGAGTCTATATGGGGTGATCACCCCCCTGTCATTGATCACCCCCCTATAAGGCTCCATTCAGATGTCCGTATGTGTTTTGCGGATCCGATCCATGTATCCGTAAAAATCATACGGACATCTGAATGCAGCCTTACAGGGGAGTGATCAATGACAGGGGGGTGATCAGGGAGTCTATATGGGGTGATCACCCTCCCTGTAAGGCTCCATTCAGACGCCTGTATGTGTTTTGCGGATCCGATCCATCTATCAGTGGATCCGTAAAAATCATGCGGACGTCTGAATGGAGCTTTACAGGGGGGTGATCAATGACAGGGGGGTAATCAATGACAGGGGGGTGATCAGGGAGTCTATATGGGGTGATCACCACAGTCATTGATCACGCCCCTGTAAGGCTCCATTCAGATGTCCGTATGCGTTTTGCGGATCCATCTATCAGTGGATCCGTAAAAATCATGCGGACGTCTGAATGGAGCTTTACAGGGGGTGATCAATGACAGGGGGGTAATCAATGACAGGAGGGTGATCAGGGATTCTATATGGGGTGATCACCACAGTCATTGATCACGCCCCTGTAAGGCTCCATTCAGACGTTCGTATGCGTTTTGCGGATCCGATCCATCTATCAGTGGATCCGTAAAAATCATGCGGACGTCTGAATGGAGCTTAACAGGGGGGGTAATCAATGACAGGGGGGTGATCAGGGAGTCTATATGGGGTGATCAGGGGCTAATAAGGGGTTAATAAGTGACAGGGGGGGTGTAGTGTAGTGTGGTGCTTGGTGCTACATATTGCTGAGCTATCTGTGTCCTCTGGTGGTCGATCCAAACAAAAGGGACCACCAGAGGACCAGGTAGCAGGTATATTAGACGCTGTTATCAAAACAGCGTCTAATATACCTGTTAGGGGTTAAAAAAATCACATCTCCAGCCTGCCAGCGAACGATCGCCGCTGGCAGGCTGGAGATCCACTCGCTTACCTTCCGATCCTGTGAACGCGCGCGCCTTCACAGGAAATCTCGCGTCTCGCGAGAGGACGCGCCGGTGCGTCCAGGCGGAGTGAATCAACCACCTCCAGGACGCGTCGCTGCGTTCGGCGGTCCGGAGGTGGTTAATGACCAGGCCACTTTTTACACTTCTGCACTACACTACTTTCACCGTTTATTGCTCGGTCATGCAACTTACCACCCAAATGAATTTTACCTCCTTTTCTTCTCACTAATAGAGCTTTCATTTGGTGGTATTTCATTGCTGCTGACATTTTTACTTTTTTTTGTTATTAATCGAAATTTAACGATTTTTTGCAAAAAAATGACATTTTTCACTTTCAGTTGTAAAATTTTGCAAAAAAAACGACATCCATATATAAATTTTTCTCTAAATTTATTGTGCTACATGTCTTTGATAAAAAAAAATGTTTGGGTAAAAAAAAAATGGTTAGGGTAAAAGTTATAGCGTTTACAAACTATGGTACAAAAATGTGAATTTCCGCTTTTTGAAGCAGCTCTGACTTTCTGAGCACCTGTCATGTTTCCTGAGGTTCTACAATGGCCAGACAGTACAAACACCCCACAAATGACCCCCTAAAGTAGACACCCTAAGGTATTCGCTGATGGGCATAGTGAGATCATAGAACTTTTTATTTTTTGTCACAAGTTAGCGGAAAATGATGATTTTTTTTTTTTCTTACAAAGTCTCATATTCCACTAACTTGTGACAAAAAATAAAAACTTCCATGAACTCACTATGCCCAATCATGAAATACCTTGGGGTGTCTTCTTTCCAAAATGGGGTCACTTGTGGGGTAGTTATACTGCCCTGGCATTTTAGGGGCCCAAATGTGTGCGAAGTAGTTTGAAATCAAAATCTGTAAAAAATGGACGGTGAAATCCGAAAGGTGCTCTTTGGAATGTGGGCCCCTTTGCCCACCTAGGCTGCAAAAAAGTGTCACACATGTGGTATTGCCGTACTCAGGAGAAGTTGGGCAATATGTTTTGGGGTGTCATTTTACATATACCCATGCTGGGTGAGATAAATATCTTGGTCAATTGCCAACTTTGTATAAAAAAATTGGAAAAGTTGTCTTTTGCCAAGATATTTCTCTCACCCAGCATGGGTATATGTAAAATGACACCCCAAAACACATTCCCCAACTTCTCCCGAGTATGGCGATACCACATGTGTGACACTTTTTTGCAGCCTAGATGCGCAAAGGGGCCCACATTCCTTTTCGGAGGGCATTTTTAGACATTTGGATCCCAGACTTCTTCTCACGCTTTAGGGCCCCTAAAATGCCAGGGCAGTATAAATACCCCACATGTGACCCCATTTTGGAAAGAAGACACCCCAAGGTATTCAATGAGGGGCATGACGAGTTCATAGAATTTTTTTGCCACAAGTTAGCGGAAATTGATTTTTATTTATTTTTTCTCACAAAGTCTCCCTTTCCGCTAACTTGGGACAAAAATTTCAATCTTTCATGGACTCAATATGTCCCTCAGCGAATACCTTGGGGTGTCTACTTTCCGAAATAGGGTCACATGTGGGGTATTTATACTGCCCTGGCATTTTAGGGGCCCTAAAGCGTGAGAAGTCTGGAATATAAATGTCTAAAAGTTTTTACGCATTTGGATTCCGTGAGGGGTATGGTGAGTTCATGTGAGATTTTATTTTTTGACACAAGTTAGTGGAATATGACTTTGTAAGAAAAAAATAAAAATTTCCGCTAACTTGGGCCAAAAAAATGTCTGAATGGAGCCTTACAGGGGGGTGATCAATGACAGGGGGGTGATCAATGACAGGGGGGTGATCAGGGAGTCTATATGGGGTGATCACCCCCCATGTCATTGATCACCCCCCTGTAAGGCTCCATTCAGACGTCCGTATGTGTTTTGCGGATCCGATCCATGTATCCGTAAAAAACACACGGACGTCTGAATGGAGCCTTACAGGGGGGTGATCAATGACAGGGGGGTGATCAGGGAGTCTATATGGGGTGATCACCCCAGTCATTGATCACCCCCCTGTAAGGCTCCATTCAGACGTCCGTATGTGTTTTGCGGATCCGATCCATGTATCCGTGGATCTGTAAAAAAACACACGGACGTCTGAATGGAGCCTTACAGGGGGGTGATCAATGACCGGGGGGTGATCAGGGAGTCTATATGGGGTGATCAACCCCGTCATTGATCACCCCCCTGTAAGGCTCCATTCAGATGTCCGTACGTGTTTTGCGGATCCGATCCATGTATCCCTGGATCCGTAAAAAACACACGGACGTCTGAATGGAGCCTTACAGGGGGGTGATCAGGGAGTGTATATGGGGTGATCACCCCCGTCATTGATCACCCCCCTGTAAGGCTCCATTCAGTGTAAGGCTCCATTCAGACGTCCGTATGTGTTTTGCGGATCCGATCTATGTAGCCGTAAAAAACACACGGACGTCTGAATGGAGCCTTACAGGGGGGTGATCAATGACAGGGGGGTGATCAGGGAGTCTATATGGGGTGATTAGGGGTTAATGAGTGACAGGGGTGGGGGGTGTAGTGCAGTGGTGCTACTTATTACTGAGCTGCCTGTGTCCTCTGGTGGTCGATCCAAGCAAAAGGGACCACCAGGTAGCAGGTATATTAGACGCTGTTTTGATAACAGCGTCTAATATACCTGTTAGGGGTTTAAAAAAAAAAAATCGCATCTGCAGCCTGCCAGCGAACGATCGCCGCTGGCAGGCTGGAGATCCACTCGCTTACCTTCCGATCCTGTGAACGTGCGCGCCTGTTCACAGGAAATCTCAAGTCTCGCGAGATGACGCACAGATGCGTCCAGGAGGAATGAATCGACCGCCTCCAGGACGCATCCGTGCGTTAGGCGGTCCGGAGGTAGTTAAGTTTTTATAATAGCAATTTGCATATACTCCAGAATATTATGAAGAGTGATCAGATGAATTGCATAGTCCTTCTTTGCCATGAAAATTAACTTAATCCCCAAAAAACCTTTCCACTGCATTTCATTGCTGTCATTAAAGGACCTGCTGAGATCATTTCAGTAATCGTCTTGTTAACTCAGGTGAGAATGTTGACGAGCACAAGGCTGGAGATCATTATGTCAGGCTGATTGGGTTAAAATGGCAGACTTGACATGTTAAAAGGAGGGTGATGCTTGAAATCATTGTTAACCATGGTGACCTGCAAAGAAACGCGTGCAGCCATCATTGCGTTGCATAAAAATGGCTTCACAGGCAAGGATATTGTGGCTACTAAGATAAATGCTTATGTGGTACTTCCGATTCAGACTCCTCTGTTTTTAATATGCAAATGTATTTTATACATTCCTTGAAGGAAAGAAAGGCAACATACAGCTGTTCCACCAAGTTCTTCTAAGCTCTTATAGCAGAGAGAGGTAGTTGGGCAGAAGCTGCTGCCTTCTTCTTTGTGTGCTTATCTTCTGCTGAACGTAGGGCAGTGGGAGGATCCAGGAAGAAGCAGGGGAAGGGGCATTTATTTTAAAACATGATTTCCCTAGTAGAATCCCATAGTCATGTTTAAAGTTTAACAATCTGAGTTTACAAGTTTTTATAGCCTAAGGCCGCATGCACATGACCGTGGTGTGTTTTGCGGTCAGCAAATCGTGGATCCGCAAAA
The DNA here is from genome assembly GCF_905171765.1 of Bufo bufo. Lineage (NCBI taxonomy): Eukaryota > Metazoa > Chordata > Amphibia > Anura > Bufonidae > Bufo > Bufo bufo. The sequence goes on from NC_053390.1 coordinate 634,488,130, forward strand.
CACGGATGGCGTCCGTGCGTGTTCCGCAATTTGCGGAACGGCACGGACAGCCTTCAATAAAATGCCTATTCTTGTCCGCAAAGCGCGGACAAGAATAGGACAGGTTATATTTTTTTAGCGGGGCCACGGAACGGAGCAACGGATCCGGACAGCACACGGAGTGCTGTCCGCATCTTTTGCGGCCCCATTGAAGTGAATGGGGCCGTTTTGGCGGCTCGGTTGCGGACCCAAACAACGGCCGTGTGCACGAGGCCTTAGCTGAATGACAGCAGTTTTTCAAATGGTTTACAGCTTCAGTCTTGAACTATTGACTATCCATTCCCTTCACTTATACAAGTGTCTCTAGTCCTGCAAAAAACATATTTACTTAATCAGTTATCAGTGAGAGGCTAGGTTAACCATGGGCGTTGCGTTCCCTGTAACAGCGGAACACAACACAATGGAAAGCATGCTTCTTCATGGTCACTTAACGTGTTCGTTTTGCGGTTACGTGACGCACTGCATGCATTGGCCTTTATTCTTACAGTAGAGAATTAATTATAACTTTTTGTGAATTGGGACATCTAAACTTGCTCTTTTTTTTATTCCAATTTAAATTTAGTAGGAGTCGGTTCATTTTTGCCGACTCCGGGTACCCAAAATTGCCTCTGACTCAGACTCCTACTCCACAGCCCTGGTCGTAACCATGGAAATGAGCAGTGTATAATGTGATAGAAAAATGAATCCAGCCAGCAAAGGAAGCAATATGGATAATAACAATACATTAGTAAGTGCCTTGTATTACCTTTGTCGACATGATAAATGCCACTTACTGAAGTGAGACAACCCCTTTAAGAATCCTGCACCTCCTGGGTAAAGAATTGCTTGAAATAGAAATAATACAAGCTCTCAAAATTTCTAGAAGTCCACTTTATTACGTATCCAATTGTTAAATAAGGTTACAATCCTAAACAGGCAAACACTTTTCTCTAGTTTGTACTAGAAACCTGAATAAATCCGTAACATAATAAAGACATTAAAAAAAAACACATTCATATTTGGAGATTTTTTAAGTTACAAACCATACACTATGAAAACTTACCGCCAACCAACCAACGCTCAATCATACAATACACAACCCCATATTATAAAACCAGTTATGTCTCAAAATGTTATTACAAATGTAACCCTGTGTGAACACCTACAGTTTTGTTCCTTATAATCCAAGGGTTAACGCTATGTTTTGACCAGAAGACCACTGTTGGCATGTTCATGACCTGAGTGTGTGAACCTGGAGGGTAACAGCAGTATAATGTGTGAGGTTTGCACAAGGACCAACACATTCACAGAATCTGGAGAAAGCTTCAGGACTTCCTGCCCTCAGTAGGTATATACATAAATCAGATACCTACCAACAAATAAGCAAACATTTTAAAGTAAGGAGGCACTGGTTACAATACTATCAAACTGGTGATCAAAAGCTTACTGTATAGGTCAGCCCATTAGCAGTCTAAAGTAGCAGGAATACTAATAGCCTGGTGATCTACCATATGACCACCATCATTCCAAAACCTTTCTTCTATAGTATAAAGATGGTGAACCATGTACATTTCACAATGTAAAACCTTAAAATATACAGGATGATTCAAGAAGGATGGTGCAAAAGTATAGTCTTCTGTCAGACAGTTTTCATGAATCTGCAAATGAAGAAAATAGAAGAAATGCTCCAGCACCACGATGAATGAAGTAAAAAATCCCGGTCTTTATTAGCACCAAAAAAAAATTCAGGTGGATACAGCAGTCAAAGCATAACACTGGTGCCCCCCCGGAGTTACCCGGATCTACGCGTTTCGAACAGGTGTGTTCTTAGTCATGATCCTAAATGTCTCGTATGTTTCCAGCTGAAATACCAACCACCGGCCATCAGCTCCGCCCATTCAGGGAGGGATATAGTGGACTTAGGCGGGTAGTAAAATCAGCCAGGTCCATACGAGACACCTGTGCAAACCTCATTATAAGTTACATAGTTTACATCCCAGAGTGCTACATTCAAAATTCATAAAATACAAAGAAAAAATATACATGAACAAAATAGTGTTTCTTTAAATATATATATATAGCTAACATAAAATCCTTTATAATCTTGTCTCCCACAGATGATCCTTGCATTGCTATTATTTCATACAGATTAAATTGTACCCTTACGATAGTTTAAATCTGTACATAAAGGGTCAAGTTTAAGATGGTGACCTCACAGCAACAAAAAGCTTTTTGCGTGTTGGAATTTGCGAGAACGGTATCGGTTGTGACAATGCAGCGAATTTTTCACAATAAATTAGGTAAATATGCTCTGCATAGAAACTGTATTTTGAGTTGGGTGAACCAATTCGAAACCACTAGCTGGTTATATCCTGGGAGAAAGGGACAGTGGACAGGATTTGAAACGTACAAGCATAGTCACAGAAAAGTTGACCAGGCTGACTAGTATGGAACTACAGCGGCCACAAACCAGAGTATGGCATTTTACAAAAATGTCTGCATTGTAATCCATACAGATTACAAATTCTTCAGGAGCTGAAACGGGATGACAAACCGACATGACTATTGCACCGATTGGAAGAGGACAAAATCGTTGACAGTCTGGTGTTCAGCGATGAGGCCACCTTTAACCTCAGTGGGAAGGTCAGTCGCCACAAAGTTAGAATTTGGGGCTCAGAAGACCCATCACATGAGGGACTCATCCAAAATAAATGTATTCTGTGCAATGAGCAGGCGCAATGTCCACGGTCCCTTTTTTTTTTTTTGCCAAGGATATGGTCATTGGCCACTCCTACCCGTTATGTCAAGGAAATAGCTTATGCTGCAGACAGATTAAGATTTGCCAAAATGTAGTCTATCAGCAGGCTGGTGCCTCTCCTCATTTCCAGTTGGATGTGCACCGTTACCTGAATGAAACTCTGCCGGAGCCTCGGCCACGTTGGATTAAACAATTCACCAATGTTGCGCTGGCCTCCACGATTACAGATCTAATTACCTGCAAATTATTCTGAGGGGCTATATCAAGAACTCAGTGCATATGCCCCTCACAAGAACCTGAGACAACACATTATGGAAAAAGTGGAGGCCATATAGTGTACAGATAAAACTTGGGTAGACAGTGGGTCTTTTCAGGTTAATAAATTCTTGTTACGTTCTCTGAGTTCTGAATACAGAGGCTATAAATTTGCACCATTCTTTTTGAATCCCCCTGTATAATGCTCTGTTCACATCGAATTTGGGCTTTACGTTTAGGCACACACAGCAGAGAAATCTCCTGGTATATGGCACTGTACGACACACAGTGATAGGTCTCATGCAAAGGAACAACCAAAAACTGTATATTTTTTTTCCAGTGGCCCACTGTATAGAAGATAACAACAAACTGATTTTTACTAAACAGTTAAAATATATACTGCACGCTTTCGTTCAGGTCCATGAGACACTATGGATATGTTCTTACGCTCACAGTCAGTTGAAGGACAAGAAAAATTAATTCACATCAAGAAAAAAATAAAAAATAAAAAAATAATATAATATATATATATATATATATATATATTATATCTCTCTTCATTACATATGCATCACTAAGAGATCAGTACGTTAGAAAATAATTTTAGGCTGTGTTCACATCACATTATGTGAACATGTTTATGTGCTGGGAAGGTCCATGTGTTTATGCCAAATATAGCAATAGAACACCTACTGGGAGGCCAAATAAGTGTCCCCTTGGTGACATTATTTTTTCTTAACTCTGTCAGAGCGTGCAGCACAATGTGCTTTCCTATACAATGGGATACTGCAAAAAAAAAAGTGTAGCCAATTGCCAATATACCGTACATTATACCTCTGTATAGGCATATATCAGGGATACCAGTTGAGGAATACTCCAGACACATTGCCCTGATGTGAGGGGAACAGAGTCTTACAGATAACTCACATATTGGTCTGGTATTTCTAGCCACGTACATTCACAAATGCACTGGCGCTCCACATATTATGTAATACACAACATAGTACATTATGTGATACAAAACGTATACCAAAAGCTCTCAGTTTCCCATACCTGCAAGGGCAGTTGTACCACAGACTGATTTATCAGAGGCTTTATTTTATTCAGTTTTTTCCCTAATTAGATAGAAAATATCACATTGTATTAAAGACAACAAATACCCTTTGCCTTCTCTAGTTTGCATGTAAGATGCTAGTTTATTGCACAAATTTAAAATTAAGTTGCTTTGTAACCATCTCAATGGCATATAAATAAAAAATAAAAAAACATATTTTGGGTCCTAATATGTATGCCCTATTTCCCCTCTGGCTTTCTGATGCCTATAAAATGTAAAAATTATAAAATACCTACCAAGCCTCTCAATATTTGCCTAATAATAAAATAGCTTTAGCATTTTTAAAGTGTAGGACATAGTCACAAAGCTAATGTGTATTCTGAGTACAAGTTTAATAATAACTAGTAACATCACAAGATGGAGATTAGTCTACAGTGATTCTGAGAGGCCCCCTGAACGTCCAGAAACCTTCAGTAGAAACAGAATGCACAGATCCAGTTACCCGAAGCACAGAAGAAAAAAAGGGTGGTTCTTCACTTCTGCTGAGTCAGCTCAAACTCCATTAGCTGCTGCTGATACCATTCTGGTGCCTCTAGGCCATTTTTTCCTGCCGAGTTGTGGTCGTAGCCATAGGCCACAGTAAGTTCTTCATCCTTTTCCACTGCCTTGATGGTTCGGACACACTTGATAGGTCCGAATCTTGGATGGACAAACCTTAAGCAGGCAGATTATACAGAGATTAGCCAAATATAAAAGGAAAATACACATCTACAACCCTGTTAATGTTGTAAACACACAGTAAGTGCTGGATTTACATCTCAGAAGCCTGTAGGCAAAGACTGTCTGGCCAATAACCCTACACAGCTTCTTCCGGAGCATGGTGTTGGCAAAATTTGAGTTGGATGATCGTGTTGACTGTGGTGAAAAGTGAATTGATTCCGTTCATCAATCAGCCTCCTTGAGCAGCAAGTGCCTGGCCCGGCTGCTCAAGAAACTTCCCGCTTGACTGACAGGGCCAGACATCTCTCCTGGCCCTGCCAATCTTGCAAACCGAGTAGCTGTTCAAGCGCAGAGGATCTACTGCTGCTACCTGAGCAGTGCAGAAGCCGACTGCGAATGCGCTGCTACCCTTCCAGGTGTACCCAGATGAAAGTGGCGCAGATCCTTTGCGCTTGCACCGCTACTTGGAGCAACGCCATTGGTGGAAAAATGACAGGGCCAGACATCTCGCCTTTAAAATATTCTACAATGATGTGTGCAAAGACATACAAATACAATATATTCCTGAGATATGCTCTTGAAAATGTTTTTGTATGTGTCCTATGAGGACAATTGTATTTCTGCATATAGAACTAAATGAGGATAAATGTGATAATGGGTGGTAACAAGCCACCCATTATCACAGCGCAGTAGAGAACGGAGTAAAACATCCTCAGAAGTACAGCCTGAAGGATAGATGCAATGCAGAAGTATATTCGGCACAGTAGCAGGAACTGTCTGGCAAAGACGGTTCTCAAGGGCATAAGACACCTGGTACAAGTCAAAAACAGGAAGCTTCTATTAGCAGCAACTTTGTCAGTTTTGGCACAGGACAAATTTAACTCCTTCCTGAAGCAGCCATTTTTTGTTTTTGCTTTTACTCCCTGCATTCCAGGAGCTATAAAACTTTTTTTTTTTTTTTTTTTTTTTTTTTTTCATTCACATAGCCAAATCGGAGCTGTTTTTTGGTGTGGAACAAGTTGCACTTTCTAATGGCATATAATATAGTGAGAAACTGGAGAAAAATTCGAATTAGGGCAGTATTGAAAAAACACAATTCCACCATCGTTATGTGGGTTTCATTTTTACAGCATTCTCTATTTGGTAAAAAATTTTTAGGGAGGTGAAGAGACCAAAAAAAAATACAGAATTAGCCATTTTTATGAATTTTTTCCATTATGAGATAAAAAAAAAAAAAAAAAAAAAAAGTATACATTTTAATAGTTCAGCCATTTTTGGATGCAGAAATACCAATGATCTTTATTTTTTATGGTTCATTTTTATTTGTAAAATGTGGAAATAAAGTTCCTAATTCTTGAACTTTAAACTTTTTTTTTTTGTTTTGTTAACTTCTTTTTCACATTTTAGTCCCCCTAGAGAACTGGATTGCTCTACCATAGACTGCAACGATTTAATCAGCAAGTTCCTATCAAGCTCTGCCACAGGCAGTGTAAGCTGTGGTGACTGGGACTGGTTCTGATCACGGACTCTACTACCAGCGGTCTGCTGCGGCTATGGCACCTGCTCAGCTCCTGAGCAGGTGTCATCTTTAAAGAGCCGACATCCACAGTACATGTACGGAAGGGATGTCGGGAAGGGCAGAAAACTATCGTTACATGGCGACTGTAGACACTTTGACCACTGGGGCTTCCATTTTGCCCTAAGCCTAGGGCTACATCGCAGTATCATGATGCTACAACACAGCAAAATGAAACTGAATGTGGTCGCATAGCGATCTGCAAGTTGTTGTGTCTGTGACATGCAGGTCGCCACAGCTTATTTTGACGTCTGGTGACTTGCCTGTCACAACACAAATCGCTTTCATTATGTTGCACTGTAGCATAGCGATGCATTTCGCATGGCCAAAGCCCTGGGTATAGGGCAAGACAAGCAGTCTCCAGTAGTCAAAGGGTAAAAGTATAGCAAAAGTTCTTCATTGTGAAACAGCACTGGTGGTTGATTCTGAGGAAAAACTAATCTTGACAATGAGTTTCATCTAGTTCAAAAACTTTCAGATATGATACAACAGGAGCATACTTACATGTCGTAAATACAGTTAGGAGAAAAAGAATGGTTGGCCTTATGTCCCAAGGAAGCACAATATGTGGTAGTTATATTGTAAGGATCTGGTACATCAATCACCGTTTCATCATCTAAAGAAATTGTGTTGCCATTTAACGACCAGTCTCTACTGTCAACCTAGAGGTGAAAATTAGAAAGGGTACATTACATGATCCGTCATAAGTCTACGAAGATAAGGTAAATCTTAAAATTCTATCCGAACTTTATAGATACCATACGGGGAATTTATTGTGACTGGCGTTTCTTCCGGGTTTCATTATATTGATGACCTATTGACAGGTCATCAATATCAGGGTCTGACTCTCTGCACCCCTGCGGTGCACATTGTAGTGGTGGTGCACCACAATTACAGCTTTTTGTCCCATTCTCTTGAATAGGCTGAAAAGCCATAACTACACTCAACCTCCACTACAATATGGACAGCATGCAGGTATACACTGAAGAGGATGCATGCTGATCGTGGGGGTGCCGGGAGTCAGACCTCCACAGGTATGATACTGATAACTTAGGCTAGATTCACACTTGCGGTAGGACGGATCCGACATGCTGTTCACCATGTCGGATCCGTCCTGCGGCTATTTCGCCGTGCCCCCGGGCCGCCGCTCCGTCCCCATTGACTATAATGGGGACGGGAGCGGAGCTCCGGCGCAGCACGGCGAAAGATGCCGGACTAAAATTACTGCATGTCAGGTTTTTTTAGTCCGGCGGCTTTCTCCGTGCACCGCCGTAGCTCCGCCCCTGTCCCCATTATAGTCAATAGGGACGGAGCGGCGGCCCGGGGGCACGGCTATATAGCCGCAGGACGGATCCGACATGGTGAAAGTACCCCAATTCTATGGATGGGTCATCAATTTCATAAAGCCTCATAATAAAAAAATAAAAAAGGTGTAAGATGCACCAAATTTATGAATAGGCACTTGTCTCCGTGGAACATCTCGGGAGATATGTGTGCCAGTAACAGAAATCTACACAGTCTATGAGCCGGCATAGATTTATCATGTAATTTACGCCAGTACTCTTTACGGTAGTATTCTGTGTGCAGCATAAAACAGTAAGAAGAATTTCAGGTGCCAATATGGTGGCGCAGAGGGTTTAATTTCCCGCACCTCCCATGTTTTTATTCTGTCTGAATGCTGGATACTAGGAATGGGCAGCACACCGCATGTTAGCAATGCCACCATATTAGATTACCACAATAAGGTTATGTTGTAAATTTCATCCATATGATATTACTTCCCCCTCCTCTTGTTGAATGGATCCTGAGACACAAGATCAGGATGGCAGACATTGAAAACTGATTTTTGGTTGATAAATAAATGGACAATGTAGTCAAAGAGATACTCGTCAGACTATGCATATAAGGCCCTTTCACATGGGTCAAGGATCAGGCCCATTATCTGGAATGAACGTTTTTACAAATGCTTATTCCCATTTAAATGTGTCTCCGATCACCCAAGAACTGAGCAAACGCGATCACCAAACAAATTAGCATCTGTCATGTGGCAACAAAAATCGTTGTTTGTCGGCAGCGCATCACCCTGTGTAAACAGGGATGTGCAGTCAACAGTATGCAAACTGATTGGGGGACAAATGATCATAATGAAAATCGTTCGTCTCCCATTCACTTTGGATCAGGCTGCATGAAAGACCCAATAAACTAGTGCTGATCGCTATTTACATCGGTGTCAGTCAGTGTAAAAGAGCCCTCATTAGGCCTCATGCACACGACCGTATGTATTTTGCGGTCCGCAAAAAATATGGATGACATCCGTGTGCATTCTGTATTTTGCGGAGCGGAATAGCTGGCCCCTAATAGAACAGTACTATACTTGTCCGTAATGCGGACAATAGGACATGTTCTATTTTTTTGCGGAACGAAAATACGGACATAAGGAAACAAATGAATGGTTCCGTATATGGTCCGAAAAAAAAAAAAAAAGGGACACGGAATGAAAGTACGTTTGTGTGCATGAGGCTTTAGAGTAATGTAATCTGTCCAGTACAGGTTATCTTTGTTTCTGAAGCCATACCTCTTGATGTGTAATCCGCACACCATTATAAAATGACATCACAGTATTAGGGCCTATACTTATTTTAGCATATAGACCTTCTCCAGCATTGGAAATCATAGAAATTGCTACATACACTCTAGAGAAAGAAAAATAGGAATATGAAATCCAGATAAATCAGTTTCAATTTCAACAGCAGAAATCTCAACAAAATCAGCAATGCAATACAGAAAGTCACTTGCGAATATTAACAGTACAAAAAAAAAGGTAGGCAAAAGCTGACAAAAAGAAGAATATACAAGACGTGAATGTGAGCGTAGGAGGGAAAAAGGTAGAGAGTAACCCTCTACTCTCTACCTTTCCCCCCTCGTCGCATTCAGGTCGTGTAGATTCTTCATTTTGCATATTGTATTTGGTCATTAATGTTTAAGTATCTTCATATTTTTTCTTTTGTGCAATATTTGTCTTTATTATTTCTTCATTGTCCTTCTGTTGATCACATTTTCTATTTATGTATTGTAACGCGGGATTGGTATGGGCAGTGCCTACCAGGGGGCACTCTCCTAGTGTGCTCCTTATGGTTTCTGTGTTTTTTTTTAAATCAAATCTTTTTTATTAACAAAATAGATACACATTTAGCATACCGAATCATAACTGTACCAAATAACTTAATTTTCTACAATCTGTTGTGTTCTGTCAAGTTACTTTATATACATAAATATTTGTACGTCCAATTAAATCTAATCTCCTACTCACTCCGGCAATGGCTCTCCTCCTTCATTTGCCTCTAAATCATAATGTGACTATGAGACAACCAGTCACTCCATATTTTATCAAATTTTTGTGGGCATCCTCTTTTGAGGAATATAGCTTTTTCACACATCAGCATATTATGAACTTTTATCCGGAATTCCTCTAGTGTCGGAGGACTCACCTGTATCCAATGAAGGGCTATCAATTTTCTGGCTACATACAACAACCTCCTCACCACGACCTTTCTATATTCATCTGTCCCAATTTTAGAGACATAGCCTAATACACATATTTTAGGATCTCTATCCACTCTCACCGAAAATGCTTGATGTATTGTCTCCATTATACCTTTCCAGTACCCGTCCAGACTCGGACACTGCCACAGTATGTGAATCAAGTCAGCTGGCTCCAGTAAGCATCTTGGACATCTCACGTCACCAATGTGGTGTAAAAATATTGGCGTTTTGTACACTCTATGAATAATAAAAAGCTGAGACAGTTTCCCCTGTTCACTCAGTGACACCAGCGGGACCGCTTCTAGAATTTCTTACCATTGATCCTGTGATAACTCCCCCAAATCTCTCTCCCATCTCCTTATTCGTGTCAACGGATGAGTCTCCAAAAACTTAGGCCCCTTTCACACGAGCGAGTTTTCCCGCACGGGTGCAATGCGTGACGTGAACGCATAGCACCCCCACTGAATCCTGACCCATTCATTTCGATGCGTCTGTGTTTCAGTTCTGCGTTACGTGAAAAATGCAGCATGTTCTAAATTTGGCGTTTTTCATGCAGCCCTGGCCCCATAGAAGTGAATGGGGCTTCAGTGAAAAACGCATTGCATCCGGAAGCAAGTGCGTATGCAGTGCGGTTTTCACTGATGGTTGCTAAGAGATGATGTTTGTAAACCTTCAGTTTTTTATCACGCGCGTGAAAAACACATCAAAACGCATTGCACCCGCGCGGGAAAAAAAACTGAACAACTGAACGCAGCCGCAGACAAAACGGACTGAACATGCTTGCAAAATGGTGCGAGTTTCACTGAACCCACCCTGAATGCATCCGGAGCCAATTTGTCACGCTCGTGTGAAAGAGGCCTTATCCATTAGCAGTCTGTATAGCACAGATATGACCCCTAGTGAGCATACATTTTTGGGCCGTCTCTAATTTAATAATGTTAGTGCCTTTTTTGCATGGTATCATACGCATGGCGCAACTGAAGATACTGGAAGAAGCTTGTACGAGGGATCTGGAATTTCTCCTGTATATCTGAAGGACCATTATCTAATAGATCACCTATCCTAAGAACCCCCTTATTCTTCCAATCCTGCATTTCTGACAGAGAGAAATTCCGGTAGAAGGGGCTGCTCCATAGCGGAGCTAATTCGCTAATACCCAGGACACATGCATAACCTTAGCCCACCCTTTTTTCATAAGTCCCATCAGGGGGAAACTTCCCTCCAGACTATGGATCCCTGCTCCCTCCAATATCGGCAGTACATCTCTCCCCCTCTTATTTTTTGCTGTAGGATATGGCTAGTCATATCCCCCATCGTATAATCCTTCCATCCTTTAAAGTGCTGACATTGCGCTGGGTTTCTGTGTTTTTAGGTGACTTTAATGAGCTGTTTTTGTATGGTATAGGACTTATATGTAATAAAGTTTATTATTTGCGCATTTTCAGGTGTGCTCACTTGTTGTAGCCACACATCCTTACTTACACTATTCCTAGTTTGTGATACAAATATAGTCATAAAAAAAAGAGATAGGACAACAAACTGAGGGGGCAGTTTGTATCCATGTATTCTACTTTCCATCAACAGGAATAAGCCTACAGATGTATAGTTTGTCTAAGAATCATCCATGTGACAGCAGGTGCCCCATAATAGAGGAGGAGGTCATACATTTAAGAAAGGGTTCAGCTGGCAGTTTTTCCATCTGACCCTCTTGTAAAACATGGCCGAGTGTGTATGTGTTCTCAATTGGAACAGGAGAATAAGCTGTTGTCATACACCTCTGTTGACAGCTTATCTCCTTTAGGGCTCATGCAGACAAGCGTAATTGCTCAGTGCCTGTGCTGTGGACCATTAACGGCTGGTCCGCGATTCGCCAGATACGACCGAAGATAGGACTTCACTTTTGCAGAGCGGGGGCATGGATTGTGGCCCGTGCCGCTGGACCACAAAAAGATAGAACAAGTTCTATCTTGCGGATCGCCGACCCATTCAAGTCAATGGGTCCACATCCGCAAATGGAGTGCACACGGCCAGTTCCCGTACACTGGGGACCACTATTTGCAGTCAGCAGCACTGAGCCATTACGAACAAAGGATTGTGCATGCTGAAATTCAACATGCCTAATTCTTCTTTCTACCCCAGTATCTGCCACCAAGGGAGAGTAGGAACCATACACCACCACCGTACACATTAGTTAATTTGCTGGTCCAGTGGGTTTGGAAAAATAGTAATCTAACATGTCTGGACACCTTAAAGGGGTTCTGCACTTTGGGGGTCCGACACCCAGGATATCGCCGATCAGCTGTTTGAGAAGGCACCGGGGCTATAGCAGCGCCGCGGCCTTCTCACTGCTTACCGCTGGCCCAGTGACGTCACCACTAGTATCAACTAGCGTGGGCGGGGCTAAACTCTGTTAACTTGAATGGAGCTTAGCCCCGCCCGCGCTAGTTGATACTAGTCGTGACGTCACTGGGCCAGCGGTAAACAGTGAGAAGGCAGCGGCCGCAGAACCCCTTTAAAGAGGTTGTGATATTATCTATCCACAGGGCAGGTGATAAGTGTCTGATTGGTGGGTAACCCAACTGATCATGAGAAAGGGGGATTCCATGTTTCCCATTTGAACAGATGGCCGTTTGAGCATGCGCACTGCCACTGCACTGAAAACCTAGGATAAGGTTATAAGAAGTTATTCCTCAACACCCCTATAAAGGAGTTGGCCCATTTACAATTCTCAAAATGCCATACAAGCATACATGACTTTATTCTTTCCACCAGCTTTCATAGTGATGCTCCAGTATCAGCAGCGGAAATAAAAATACTCAATGGGCTTCCTCCACATCCATGAAATGCAAGATAACGGCAGTCATATGACTTGTTCACTTCAATGTTTCCCTGGGCTGCTCCTGGGTATTAGTACTTCTGCGCAGGTGCTAAAGGCAAATAATCCAGCGTATGTGCAGAATGAGGGTATTCTGGTGCCTGTATCAGCACATTCAACGGATGTGTCTGCGCAGAAGTACTGGTACCCAGAATCAGCCAAAGGTAGCTCACCTTCTTGCAGCTAATGGATGCCCGTGGGCATGGTTGCTAATACCGGGGTAGCAGAAGGCCTTCATTATGACTGCTGGAAGACAGCACGCAGTTATGTATGCTTACATTGGAGCATACATGACAGTTTATAGCATTCTGTGAAATGCCATTGTGAGCAAACCCCTTTAAGTTTGACACACACAGTTCTGGTTTAAATGCACTGTAGGAAAAAATTGCTGAACATTAGAATAAAATGAAGAAAACTTCATTTACTACCCACATAAATTTTGGGACAATGTGAACGTTTCCTCTCTAGAGAAAATTCAGCAAAAGCATAATCTTAAAAGTAATATAAAACAGATTAAAAAGGATAAAAATGAAAATAAAAATGTAATTGTTTTCTAACTTTTCAAGTGGCTTTCTCAATGACCTCTAAAACCAAGATGCAAGTAAAATTAAAGGAAGAATTTGATATGCTTTTCTAGCAGATAACAGACTATCTTCTAGCCGGTAACTAGAACAAGGTCAAGTGAGGGATTTCTTATTAAGCATCAGCAAATCAGTAGTTACTGCAGTGCAAGAATTCTGTCCACAGCTGTAATAAAGGCCAAGGGCAAATATGAAGGTTTCAAAATCTTAAGGCGGCAACAAAAATTGTTTTGAATAAACTAATGAAATAGATGTCCACACAGTTCTCTGGATGAGGACATGTGGAAATAGTTTGTAGAGTTCAATACAGGCAAAAAGTAATTGACATTTTTATAGGCTATAATCCCAGTTCACACAGCCTGACATTTATACAAGCCGGATAACTGTTGGACCAAATTCATAACCATTTACAATGATCGATTACTGCAATATTACATTTGTGGTCAAAGCTAGTATAAAATGCTATGCATAAATCCAGCCTTAGGTAGCCTATTATGAAGCAGTGACTATGGGGGGGGGGAAGGGAGGGTTGGGCCCGGGTGTCGGACCAGATACTGATGACCTATCCAGAGGCTAGGTAGTCAGTGAAAAAAATAAAATAAAAACCCACAACTCAGAAAACCCTTTTAAGTGTCCACTTGGTGTTCATTCTTCAGGGAATAACATTGAGTTATCAGAGTCAACCCCTCTGAAACCCTCCCCCCCATCTGATGTCCTTTCCAGAAGATGTCAATCAAGAGCAGATGAGTTTGGGATGGTTGGCCCCAATAAAGTAGGACACATCACTGAAGATTGACCACCCACATTTTTTTATATGCTTTTAATGATTTATAATGATTTTTGCTTTCCCCATGTTTCAGTAACTATTACCGTTAGTGCAGCACGGATGAAAAGCACAGAGGTTTCTCATGAGCCAAGAAACGTATTGACCCACAATATGCATTGTTGGCGTAAAATGCATCAAAATGTGGTGCATCTAGGCTTAAAAGGAATTTTAACAGAAAAGAGGCTCGTCTTCCCGATGAACAGGCAGGGTCTAATATGTGGCATTTTGTGCCAAAATTGTGCCATAACTGTGGAGTAAAATTCTGTCCCACTAAGCCAATAGTTGGAATAAACAGACTAAAGTATCTAGCCATGAACAAAATGTATTAACCCGTCTGAGCCACTGATGCAGTCTACATAACCTATGTAGATTTACCCCACTGTCTATACACAGACCCTACATACAATCAAGCAAGGCCCGGGTGTGGCTACATATGGCTAACCACATCAAATAGCGGTAATCTGCGTGTGGTTACTGTGGCTTGTATATAATGTGTACAGGTACCAATTCTGTGATGATATATAGCTTCCCCTCACCATTATTTCTAGTTTATCAAATGCCGTTTTGCAGGATCATTCATATCTTCTAAAACTGTAAATCTTACAGATTTTGTCCAGGGTGTGCAAGTATAAAGAACAGTATAATAATGTTACATAATATAGATATTTGACATACTCACCTTTCTGATTCATAAGGATCTGGAAGCAAAGGACTTGTAGAAATACAGGATGGAGTAGATTTATCAAATGTATAGACGTTACCTACAAAAGCCAGAGGAAAATATATGTACAAACAACTCACCATTAGCAATATTTAGCTCAGGGAAAGTGCAATACTGTATGCAAGTGGGTACTGCTGAAGTGTATAAATGGGTTGTCAGAGTTCACAAAAAATTGGATAAAATGTGTATAAGGCCTCATGCACACAACCATAGTTATAGTCCACATCCGAGCTGCAGTTTTTGTGGCTCGGATGCAGACCCATTCACTTCAATGGGGCTGCAAAGGATGCGTCGATCCGAGGCCCCGCAAAAAAAAAAAAAAAAAAAAATATATATATATATAGCTTGTCCTAATTTTGTCCATTTTGCGGACAATTATAAGCATGTCTACAATGGGCCTTCCGTTCCGCAAATTGCGGCAGGCACAAGGGTGGCTTCCGTTTTTTTGCAGATCCGCCAAAAAACGGCACAGTCGTGTGCATGAGGCCTAAATGTGACAAAATAAGCAAGCAAAGAAGCAATACTGCTGACGTCTTGTATTGATGGATAGGTCATCAATATACTAGCACATGACAACCCCTTTAACCATGTTCTGTAGCTGGATTAGGTTAACAGTCCCAATATTTGGGTCTATGGCACTTTGAGTCACGTTATTAATATATAACAAGTGATAAAACGAAAAGTGTATTTTGTTCCTCCAAATGAGTAAAAAGGAAAAACCAAAAATACCAATACTATTCACTATTTTTGTCATTTATCATAAGGGTGGCAAAAATTTTTGAGTTTTTACCATTATTTACTTTAGAATTGACAAAGCCAAGTCACTTAAAAGCATAAACAAGCTCTGCATTAATCAATAGTACAGTGTGTGTACCTGAGGAATAACACTATTTCTAAACATTATATCACTTCTATCTGGCATTTTTTTTATCAGTTTTCCTCCGCACATGCCAAATATCTAGTTTGCAGATCTCTTAGGGTACTTTCACACTTGTGGCAGAGAGATCCGGCAAGCAGTTCCGTCGCCGGAACTGCTTGCCGGATCAGGCAAAATGTATGCCAACTGATGGCATTAGTAAGACTGATCAGGATCCTTATCAGTCTTAAAAATGCCTGATCAGTCGAAAAAATGCATTGAAATGCCGGATCCGTCTTTCCGGTGTCATCCGGCAAAACGGATCCGGCATTTATTTTTTTTCACCTTTTTTTCAGTCTGTGCATGCGCAGACCGGAAGGACGGATCCGGCATTCTGAATGCCGGATCTGGCACTAATACATTCCTATGGGAATAAATTTCGCCGGAGATAAAACCGTAGCATGCTACGGTTTTCTCTTTTGCCTGATCAGTCAAAACGACTGAACTGAAGACATCCTGATGCAAACTGAACGGATTACTCTCCATTCAGAATGCATGGGGATATGCCTGATCAGTTCTTTTCCGGTATAGAGCCCCTGTGACGGAACTCTATGCCAGAAAAGAAAAACGCAAGTGTGAAAGTACCCTTAGACATGGTGAGTGGAGACTAGGCGCCATCCACTGCAGACAAAAAGTAGGAGAGTCTGCTCCTTAACCTTTTTTTTACTAAGAAGCATGCCCCAGGATCACAAAGGACATTACAGAGAGGTACTGACCTGTACAGTTTATAAATTTAGCACTTGTGCTGAGATATAAATCTAATATGTAGCCGTGCAGTCTCTTTAGTGCCTTTCTTTGAATCCTGTCTCACTCATGCTGCTGCTCACTCCTCCCCCACCCCTCTCTATAGACTTGTATTGACATGTGTAATATGATCCTCCTGTGGAGCTACTCTGGTTTAAGTGGGACTTCAAAGCATTTTTCAGAGTGAAAAGCAATTAGTAAGGAGGTGGGTGGTTAAATAGCTTATAACATAAGAAATAGACATTTTTCACTGATAAAAACTGATTACAAAGTTTCTTGCAGTCACTTGTACTTTTAATTTATGTAAAGTTGTGTGAAAGTACAGTGACTAACACATTTTAGTATTACTGAGTATACTTACTGCCAGGGACAATCTCAAGGTATGGCTTTCCTTCCTCCACCGATATCAATGTAGCCAATTTTCCTTCCAACATTTCTCCATCAATAAACTTTCCGTACAAGGCAGTCTTTTCATCTGGGTAAACATAAGCAATTTTCTCACCAGTCATCTCTCCATCTTCATTCACTTCACCCACAAGGCTTCCTCCATCCTGTAAGCCAATGCAACAAACACCTGCTTGCGTCAATGAGATTCAGTAGACATTTTGTTGGATATTGTGCCTCATTGTTCCCATTGCATTTGCAACAAGCAGTTGCATTTATTGTACAAATGTAAGGTTTGGTTTAGAAAAATCTATTTTCTGCCTTAACAGCAGGGAGTATTACATTTAAGGAGTTCTCTACTTTCGCATGGGGGAGATTT